>NC_044279.2:25167315-25477815 GCF_004027225.2 Strigops habroptila
TGGTTTGTGCCAAACAACAATTTCCCAGATAACTGCTGCATTGTCCAGATAATTGCATGTGCCAGTGACCATTCACAGTTTGGATTTGGCCATCCTATTTTGAGGGGAAAAAAGTGCCCAGTGATATACCATGCCATTTAACCTCAAGGCCAGAGAATGTTCCTAGCATGTTTAGATTTCTACTGTAGGCATTCCCTTTCAGTTCTACATGATTATGAGATTTGGGGCCATATAAAACCAAGAAGGTCCCATTTCCATTAAACCATTTTGGTACAGTTCTTCCTAGGAACTTCAAGAAATCTAAGGTCTATGTGTAATGCCACATAAACTTTACAGGAACTTCTTAACAAATTTCATAGGGTTTCTGTGGGTCTCGAAGAGGAAACATGCACTTCTTATGCAGATGAAACTTCTTAGATTCCACTGAGAATTCTGACAAACGATGTGAAAGATAATTAGTTCATTAGTGATTTTCTGTGACATAATTTTATATAACTGTGACATAAGTTTATATAACTGAAACCCTGCAGCTCTAAGCAACTTCTGACTCTAAAGCTGTCTTTGAAACACTGTAAGGAACTGAGACATGTAAACAACATCTCAGGAGAACGCATCTAAAAGGGAATGGGGATTATGAAGATATAGTCCAAAATACAACTGTAGGTTGCTTGTTTTTGTTTGGGTTTTTTTTTGTTGTTGTGTTGTTTTGTTTTTTCCAAATAGCAAAATGCATCAAACAGCAAAGGAGAAAGATAGAAGAGGAAAAAGGATTTCAAGCTTACACAAGAGGAAGTAAAACAACATTTGGGGAATTGTAAATATTTTTTTTCCACCAGAAAAGACAATATTGTGAGTTAAACCTGGAAATTTCTCTAGCTGGGTTTGTAAAAAACAAAACCAATAATAAATTTTTATCATACATGCACAAACTGATAAAAAGCAGTGGTCTTTTAAAAGGGAATGAAAAATAAATAAACAGAAGTTGTTAAAATTACTAAGCAAAGCATTATGCTATTTTATGAAGGTAAACTCTATACACATTACTATGTTATCTATAAAATATATCATAAAGAAATAAAAAAAAATAACCTAGCAAAAAATATGGCCTACCCTGGTCCTGTTTAACTGTCTGAAAACCATGATTAGCCTCCAAGAAAGCGCATGAGATAAGTTACCTCTGTAATTGACTGTCATTCCCTGAATTGCTTTTATTATTACTTAATGTATATCAAAATTTCATAGATTAGTGTTTCAGTTTGAGAATTGCCAATCTTTTATCTTAATGTACAATCAGCCAAATGCATAGAGATCAATGTGGTCTTGCAGTAAGTAAGATGTCTTCAGAGAGGCAAATTTACTATGGCTTTTTAAATAATAATATGATAGCAATGAGGAGGAGAATGAACACAGAATTCTCAGAATCATCACAAGCAGTTCCCTGGTCACAGCAAGATCCAGCATGATCTTAATCCACTTCTTTCTTTTGTCTGTGTACTTCCCCATGGAAAGGTTCTGATACATCCCTCCTGGAAGTCATATATATTATTTCCTTTCCAAAATAAGTTAATTGTCAATGTGAAGCCATATATTCTTTCATTTCCATAGTACCCTAGACCTTAAGCACCCCTCTCTGTTCTTTGTGTTTAACAAACAGTTAACATTTAACATTTAACACATTTACATTACTTTCTTGAGATTACTAGAACAGTAATGAAGATGTTTGAGGTGGGTTGACAATGGCTAGCTGTCAGATGTCCACCCAGCTGCTCTCTCACTCTCTCTCCTCAAAAGGATGGGGAAAGAAAACAGGATGAAAAAGGTCATGGGTTAAGATAAAGACAGGGAGTTACTGTCACAGGCAAAACAGACCAAGAAAAAATGAAAGCACCTTACACCCATACATGCCCCTTTTTATTCATTCCCACTTCCTCTACCGCCCTCCGTTCTAGGCCCTGGCAGCATGGGGGAGATGGACAATGGGGAGGTGCAGTCACTTTTTAACAGCTCTCTGCTGCTTCTTCCTCCTCACACTTCTTGCCTGCTGCAGCAGGGGTCCTTCCATGGGCTGCAGTCCTTCACGATAAACCTGCTCCCATATGGTATCTCCACAGGCAGCAGGTCTTTCAGGCAATATCCACCTGCTCTGACATAAGGCAGTCCATGGGCTGCAGTGTGGATCTCTGCTCTGGTGTGGTCCTCCGTAGGCTACAGGGAAAAACCTGGTCCACCACCATCTCTTCCATAGGCTGCAGGGGAATCTCTGCTCCAGGGCTTGGAACGCCTCCTCCACTGAGGCTTTTCTGGCCTTGGTGTTCCCTCTGCTTTTTCTTACTCTTTTTGTACTCCCCTCTCCTCTCTCTCTATAATTTTTTTCCCCCTTCTCAAATACATTATCACAGCAGGGGCCACCTCCTTAGCCAAGGGTCTTCGCTGTGCCCTGCAGTTATGACAGGGAGAGGCCAATGACAGTAGTCTGCCAAAGGCAGTGATCAGAGGGATCTTGCCAAAGGTCACTTATTCCTTCAAAAGCTTATCTGGAGGTAGTACTCAGACATAATGATAATGGTCATAGACTGAAAACCTGTATAAACAGTGAAGGACAGAAACACAGAGTTATATTTTTTACGGAGAATGCCAGTTTTGAAAAAAATGGGATCCTAAGCCATCTGTTTTCATATTTGTAGACAAAATCTTGAATATGCAAAGTACAACTTTGAATCTCAAAATTTGTAAGCAATAGAAAAAAACCCAGACACATTTCTGACATTCTGAAAAAATTAATTACCTTTGGCAATGCTAAATTTGGAACTGGTAGCATATGCACAAATACTCATAGAGAACTTCCATAAAGGATTAGCCAAGTGGTGCTATTGTAGTAGACAGGTTAATGCAAACAAAACAAACACCGCCACCACCCCCGAAGAGAAAAAACTCATACAACATTGCTCGTGAAACCTAAGTTTTTAGGGTCTGTGGACCATATGTCAGCCTTTAAGAAAAGTAAAGATTGCAGGAGAGAGTTAATGTTGAGTGTATAAGCAATGTTGTTGTAGAGAAAATCTGTTAAGTGGAGAAAGAATCCTAACTTGAGTGACTTCTCTACTCTTGAGCTCCATGAGACCCAGTTCAGCACTCTGATTTTGTTCAGCAAAACAATTAAGCACATGCCTAATTCACACTGATTACATCTGTAAGCAGTTAAAGTGCTTATAATTAAACATGAACTCTAGCCCTTTGCTGAACATGGACAGATTTAAATATGTGCTTTTTCAGCTGGAGCACAAATGGAGAGTTGCAGCAAAGAGGAATCTCTGTATCCCAAACAAAGGCAGGTAATATAGCCCATCTGACTGACATCTCTCCTGCTGTTCTTTGACCATGTATTATAAGTTTTGCTCTCTTCAGCTTTTATATTTTGATACCCATATATATATTTCCAGATTCTCTGTTAAGGATCACAGAGCAGTAATTCTACGCATTTGGTTTGTTGGGGTTTTTTTAGGAAAACATAATGACTTTCAGTCACTTGAGTTTTGCCTTTATTGCCAAAAGTTTTGCTTACCAGAAAATTGATGCCTGTATATGTACCATTTGGTTTCCATTATTCCAGACTGCATGGGCCCATGTATGCCAGGGGTGGATCTGACCTGTTGCCCATAGAGCCAGGCTGAGAAGCTTTGCGATGCACTCCCCACTGCATCTGGTTCCTGAAGAGGTTGTCAGACTTGAGGGAGTACCACAATGACCACGTGGTGCTCTGCCTGAACAAATGAGTTTTCCCAGAACTGTTTGTGCCAAAATATTGGAGCTGGTTTTCTCTGGTGTCAAATCAAATTTGACAGGGTTTATTAGCTTAGAATCACAGCCATGGTAATATAGCTATTTTACTTTTGCTTGAATTCTCAGCTTGCAGATCATGCCTGAAATGATAAATCCCATAGAACTGAGATGGTTCCTCATAACACCAGCTTGGCTATCTGTACCCATTATACATTGCTTTGTTATGCTCTGTTTTGAAGCATGATAATCCACCGTTTTAAAGGGACAATTGAATCTCTTTGACTATAGTTCACACAGTTGCTGATCAGGCAGAAACAAGAAACTGCTTATAAGAAAACAAATGCTTACTTGTAGAAAAGGGCTCTAATTCACTTGATTCCTCCTCCTTTTATTTTTTTCTCTTCAAAGAGTCAGTCTGAGAAAACTGAACATATTTATTGTTAGACATTCTAAAACATGAGGTAAATAGTTACTTTCTCTTGCACAGTCAAAGGTGTACATAACAAGTTTCGTTCTTACCTTTAATCTGCTATTATGGACATAAACTCTGAATTCTCTAAATCAGTACTTCAGCCAATGTATCTTCTGACATGAGTTACTGCTTACTACTGCTTACCTGAGGCAGAGCATTGTCATAAGTTAGTCAGGAAAACCAAGAGTCAAATTTTCATATTTCATAATATATAGATTATTTTTTATTACACTTATATGTAAAAATAAATCCCCCTCCACAATCAGTATTTTGTCAAGTGTGCTTGTTATACTAAAAACACATTCTTGTCTCTAAACTGGAGAGACATAAATTTGATGGATGGACCACTTGGTGGATAAATGAAGAAAGTTCTTTACTGTGAGGGTAGTGAGGCACTGGAAGAGGTTGCCCAAAGAAGTGGTAAATGCTCCATCCCTGGCAGTATTCAAGGCCACGTTGGACAGAGTCTTAGGTGGCATGCTCTAGTGCATGGTGGCCCTGCCAATGGCAGGGGTGTTGAAACTAGATGATCTTAAGGTCCTTTAGAGACAAGGATGTCATGTGGGACAGTGTCGAACGTTTTGCACAAGTCCAGGTAGATGACATCAACTGCTTTGCCCCTGTCCATCAGTTCTGCAGTCCCATCATAGAAGGCCACCGCATTGGCCAGGCATGATTTGACCTTAGGGAAGCCATGCTGGCTGTCACCAACCACCTCATTGTTTTTCTCATGCCTTAATATGCTTTCCAGGAGAATCTGCTCCATGATCCTGCCAGGCACGGAGGTGAGACTGACTGGTCTGTAGTTTCCTGGGTCTTCCATTTTCCCCTTCTTGAAAATGGGGGTTGTATTTCCCTTTTTCCAGTCGTCGGGAACTTCACCTGACTGCCATGATTTTTCAAATATGATGGACAGTGGCTTTGCATCTTCATTCATCAGCTCCTTCAGGACCTGCAGATGGATTTCATCAGGTCCCATGGACTTGTGCACATTCAGGTTCCTAAGATGATCTCGAGCCTGTTCCTCTCCTATGATGGGCCTAAGGTCTTCATTCTCCTGGTCCCTGCATCTTCCTTCCAAGACTTGAGCTGCATGACCAGAGCGTTTGCCGGTGAAAACTGAGACAAAGAAGTCAATGAGAACCTCAGCCTTCTCCAAATCTATGGTAGCCAGTTCTCCCGTTTCTTTTCGGAGAAGGCCCGCATTATTCCCAGTCTGTCTTTTGTTTGCGACACACCTTTAGAAGCCCTTCCTGTTATCTTTCACATTCCTGGCCAGAGTCAATTCTAACCGGGCCTTAGCTTTCCTGACCTGACCCCTAGCTTCCTGGACAACGTCCCTGTATTCCTCCCAGGCTGCCTGTCCTTGCTTCCACCTTCTATAAGCTTCCTTTTTCCTTTGGAGTTTTCTTAGCAGCTCCTTATTTAACCATGGAGGCCTCGTGGCCTTCTTGATGCATTTCCTTCTAGTCGGGATGCAACAGTCCTGAGCTTGGAGCAGGTGACCCTGGAATACCAGCCAGCATTCTTGGGCCCCTGCCCTCTATGGCTTTATCCCATGGAACCTCACTGAGCAGGTTCCTGAAGAAGCCAAAGCCTGTCTCTTGCAGTCTAGGGCAGTGAGCTTGCTGCGTGCCCTTCTCACTGTCCTGAGGATCTCCAACTCCACCATCTCATGAGCACTGCAAGTAAGGCTGCTTTGGAATGTCATATTCCCAACCAGGCCCTCCCTGGTGGTGAGCATGAGGTCAAGTATGGCACGTCTCCTTGTCGGCTCCTCTATAACTTGCCAAAGTAAGTTGTCTTCCACACAATCGAGGAACTTCCTGGATTGCTTGTGCCAGGCTGTACTGTCCATCTGTACTGGGTTAAGCCTTAAACCGCGACACTCTCCAACAGATACCAGGGTGGTTGAAGTCCCCCATGAGGACAAGGGCACTGTGAGAATGAAGCCGCCCTTATCTGCCTACAGATGGCTTCATCCATGCAGTCCTCCTGATCAGGTAGCTTGTAGCAGACCCCCACAGTAATGTCTCCCACTGCAGTTATCCCTTTCTCCCTGACCCACAACCTCTCTGTTGGCTCGTGACCCGTCACCCGGAAGAGTTCCATACACTCCAGGCTATCATTGATGTAAATAGCTACATGCCCTCCCCGTCTGCCTGGCCTGTCTTTCCTAAAGAACCTTTAACCTTCCATTCCAACACTCCAGCTGTAGGAGCCATCCCACCATGTTTCCGTGATGCCAGTGATATCATATCCCCATAGACATGCACATATTTCTAATTCTTCTTGCTTATCATCATTACCATCATTATTATTGTTATTATTATTGCCTTAGCTGGCCCTACAAAACTCACTTTTGCCTTTTATCCACTTGGCAGGTGCACTTCTTTAGCCCACTTATTCTCATATTGCTGAAACAGTATTGAAAAAATGTTTTTCTTTTTCTGTGTACTTATTTTATTAGTATTTTTTCCTACAGAAACAAACCTTAAGAGATCATATGACCTATGACTTCTGTTCGTCCTACTCTAATAAACAGTTGTTTTATTTCTAAGAAATTGGTCAGATGTCTGGATGTCTTCCAGATATTTACTCACCATAAGGGTTAATAAAAAAGAGAAAAAACAACATCAAAACATCTACAGGGCTAAAGAGATATTGGAGCAGGAGTGTTCACATTTTTTTCCTTAACTAGTTTTAATGCTAGTCTGCTAATTGCTACAGCTTGCAATTCACCATTAAATCATTATGCTGGAGCAGTTAATAGGTCTGTAGCAGACATAAAAGAAAATTTTAGTAAAAATCAGTTAAAAAGTCAATCCAACAAGCTAAAAGTCCACAAAACCCCAGCTCTATTACTACCAAGGTTCCTAGTGACTTTGAAAGGTATTATTTGTCTGGAGGAACACAGAGGCACAGAGGACTTAGAAGTAGTTTGCACAAGGAAATGAAGTAAGGACCAGTTTGTTCAGCCCTCAAGCTACTAAAATGCCTTCCATGTTTTGGTCTTTAGTTAGGTATCTGAAAAGCTTCCTCTTTCATTCTGCACATTAGCACTGAGGGTCTTTTCTCTGAGCTTTTACTTAAATACTTTTGCAGACAAAACCAGAGCTCAGATTTCTCATTTGATAGCTGATGAATAACAGTAATTATAAGAGACACTTAAAACTATTTTGTGTATATTCTGATATGGCCACATGTTTATAAGTTAGAACCAATAATAAAAAACAGATCTTTTGTTTTATTAATAAAAAGCAGTCCTTCCATTTATTGTACATTAAAATTGTGCTGGAATATCTAGTTAGGACAGGGACTGATTTGTTGCAGCCTGCTGCAGGAAATTTAATTGATGGAAAGCCTGTTTCTGAAAGCTGTGCAGAACCATGAACTTACTAAAATACTCCAATAATGTGTGTATTAAATACCCTAGGACTGGGCCAGGTTAATTTCTTTGAATGAATCACAATTAGGCTGAATGTATCACACCGAGTGTAAAAGTCTTATCAGATTTTTACTTCCACTAGAAACAGCCTCAACAGGCTGCATCAGATCAACACTCTTAAAATGATCTCTATTTAAAAGTACACAGCTCTACTTTGTCCTTAAAAGTCAGATCAATCTGTGGAAAGAGTAAAGTAAAATTAAAAAGTGGTAAGGAATCTTTAGAAAGCAACACTGAAGTATGCCTTTTATTTTTGAGCTATTCCCTTACTGTGAAATTCTGTGACCACGTTAGCCTAGCTGGTCTATAATGAGAGAGAATAACTGCTATTATACTAATGCCTGTGAAAAACCTGGAGACAAGAAAACATTCTGAGGCGTTGGACTTTTTGGATTGTGCAAACACAGGCAGACCTTCTATTAGATACTTCTTTGTGCATATGGAATTTTTAAATGACATGAATGTCTTTAATTTAAATACAGGCATTGGGCCTTAACCAGCTCTTGAGTAAGTCCAGTAAAATGAGTTTGAATTATGTCAGTGGTGAATTTAACTGTGAGCCAAGGAATTCTTAAGGAATATTCAAACTGGGACATACAGTGAAAGGGTATGGAGAGAAGCAGCAGCAAACGCAAATTGCTTAGAAAACAGCTAAAAGTGGCAAAACAGTTTATAGTTTACAGAGCTGTGGTTTACTGCAACACATTCTGTCAGTGAGTATCTTATTGTACTGATTATTAAAAGAGGCTGGAAGGTAATATTTGTTGCTGTTCTCTTTAGGTTGCCTGATATCTAAGAGTGCTAGCTCCTAAGTCACTGTCAAGCCCAGCTCCAAACCTCTTTTGCCTGTGTAGTGTGTCAGGGGAGCAAAACCTGTTGTCCCACTTCAGCTTCCTAGTCAGTTTAGTTTACCAGAAATCCTGGTTCCAGAGGGACCCCAGAGCCTTATTATTTCCTAAAGCTGCACAGAAGATGTATATTGCAACTCATTCACCTCCTTTGCATTGAGAGACCTGGAGACAAAACATTAACTTCAAGCTGATCTTAGTAGAGCAGTAAGACAGAAGACAAGGCACTAAATGCTTGCTTATAGTCAAATAATAACAATAGTAAAATCTGACACAAAAAATGATAGATTTTTGGCACTTCAGAAAAAGTATGATTTTCTTAGATGTAGAATCCAGCAGCAGTTTGGATCCTAAAAGGAGAAGTTCACCGTCTTTAAGAGGTGATTTCAGAATGCTTCATTCACATTTGGTATATATTTTCAGAGCTTTTTCTTGTATCTGTAAATGCTGGAAAATCTATGAAAAGAGTAGCAATCTAGAACACAAAATAGTGGTATGAGATTCTGAACTCTGCCAAAAATAGCTTATTCCAGTGTACATTACTTGAAATTAAGAGCATCTTATTTTACTAGTATAGAATGTAGATGAAAAACTTGTTGTTGCTATATCTTTCCAACCGATTTATGTCATGTTTTCTATGGGTTAGTTTGAGAGGGTCTTTTCCGCATTGCAGTGGTCCTTTATAATTCATTTAGCAGTAAGAAAGAAATTGTAATGACAGAGAAAATCAGTAAGATATAATGTTTAGATCTGACTCATTGCCAGCTGTGTGTCCTGATCAAATGCTTTAAATTTAATATTTAATGAATAATGACTAAAAAGAGCAATTAAATGACCTGAAAAACAAGCAAATGAAAACCAACTCAGGAGAGCTTGCATATTAGAAAGGAAAAGTGGAGGAGGAAAAATAGAGCCTACTTTAAAAGTCTTACTTGTTTTCACTTCCTAAGTTGTTTCAAGGTCTCTTCATCATGACACCAAGCACAGCACCTGCCTGCCAGGGTGCAAACTTCAGAGCCAGCATTGCCAACCTGGGTGTTAGCAGGTTAGGCTACCTCTAATTGTCAAAAAAAGCTATAAACCCCCTTCCTTTTAAATTTAAATATGGTAACCCCTGAAAAAAGAAAAAAAGCACCATCATTGGGGTTTTTTTCATTATGCAAAAGTGGTGAATGACTCTTTTCACCACATTCCCATTCTGAGTATTATAAAAATTAAACATGTCACTTTAACTAATTTCAAGATTTATTTGTGTTCTATCAACATGACATTGACAGCCTTTTGGCCTAACGACTTTGGGTTTTAGTATTTCGGAATTCTGTATCTTTCCACTTGTATTTTTCCTTCACTGAAATGCAAAGTGATATTTCCCTATGTGCTACATGGCAGTTCTAACCTTCAAGGACTTTGACCATGGCACAGTTTCCAGTGGAGTTATATTTTAAGGGAGGAAATCCTTCACCATCCTACAGAATTTTGCTTGTACATCCGTCCACAAAACATACCTAATGCTGTGACTTTATATTTTAGTCTTGAGATAGCACTGATATATAACATTTGGAATTGTTGACCTGAATGCATTCTGCTTTCATTTAGGTTCATCATGAAGTGATGTATGTTAAGTGGTTTCACAGTGTGTCAGAATACAGTCCAGCAGGATAATTCACAGCACCATAAATAGGCACATTCATTCCATATCAATTCATAGAGGAGTTCCTTAGAGAGGTAATCCAAAAAAATCTGTGTAAGGCAATAGAAAGCCACTCAGAGCAGGTGCAAAATATAGTGACTGAGAACTCCAGAATCTCCCACCAGCTTTGATGGCTGACTTGGGACTTGAACTTTAAGCTCTTTGACAACTTGGAAACAAAGATGGGTAGGCACCCAACTGAGCAAGGCTCACTCTTTTTAAAACCAGAGAAGTAACCTTAGGGCCATTGTTTGTAAAAACCCCTTTGAATTAAATCAGCCTTCCCAAAAGCCTTCCCTTAATTCCCTAACATTCATCTCCCAGTGTCAGCCAGAAATTATTCAGATGCACTTTGTTACTTTCCAGAGGACCTTTCCAACTTCCAGACAGGATATGTCACCCCTGCAGTCAGGACAGTAGAAGGAATACCTGGCTGTGTCTGTAATGTATCCCTGTAAATGAAAAAGTTGGAGGCTACAGTTCATTATGTTCTGTTACCTCCACTTTGATGTGAGAGTGCTTGCTCATTTTCCATTACAACTGTTGTATTGTTCTGTTTACAAATGGAAGCAGTTGGAAGTCAGAAAAAAATGCTGCTTAGCTGACAAGCCACTCTGTCAGTGGTCTGACACAATAGTAAAGTGATAACCTTCCTTTGCTTCCGTTTCTTCAGTGTGTTACATGGAGCTCTGATACCTCTCGCATAAAGTCAGAATTTGGATAACTATAATATGGTGTGTGAAACTGCAGTGAAGACTATGACATAGAAGATTTCTAAATAATACAGAGAGAGTCTCTATGAACAGCACAGTATGCAGCAAAATAAATTTGCCAGACTCTGTAAAGTTAGACACCCTTCTAAATATTTTACCCTTTTGATGTATTTTTGCAGCTAGATATTATATAGAAGTAACTAAGTATGTACTACTTCATACGTAATTGAAAATGCACAGAATATACTTCAATAATATTTCAGACTGGTACGCTCGAATTTTTAGAATTCTCCTTTGTCACAATACCACAACATTAAAAAAGCATATTATGAAAATAAAGTGACAATGTTTTTCTCATTGACTTGCATATATCTTTAGTTAAGGAAGACAGTAAACTGCTGAGGTTAAATTTGTTTTAAATTTTCACTATAGGCATGAGAAATTATAATACCAGGTGCTGCTTCTCAGCTAGATTTATTTCATCAACTTGCCCCGAGCACAAAGAAAATACTTAACAATACTAGCCGCAACAAGACAATACCCAGAAATGTCACAGAACAGCAGGACAGAGCCGCCCTACCATTCTTAGGAGGATGACTTTTAGTTAGCAGCCTCCAAGGAGAGGAAACTGCTTGACGTCAGTGCAATAATACTTAGCCATTCACTTGCCATATGAATGTGCCTATGCGTGTAGCTGACCAAACCCCAAATATACTGCGGTGTTTGGGATCTTTTCACCGACAGTGCTTTTGAAAAAGAAGTGAAATGGATGTCTGGTGCGTTTTTCTTTCACAGAGGTCCTCATACCAGAGCTAATATTACAGAGTCATTGATGAACTTTGCAAGAGCCAGATCTGAAAGCTACAGACCCATCGAATTAATCAAGTGTTACAGGATCTAGTAGTACACAAATAGAGAGAGCACTGCTGAAACATTCATTCTTTCCCTGGTTGTTTATTCTGGTTCAGATGACAGAAAAATCATATGCCCCAGTGACTTGTGAGAAGGAGTGTTAGAAACACAACTGCAAAAACAAATTAGATTTTTTTGCTAGCCATAAAGCTTATTGAAAAAACAGAATAGTGAGCCAAGAAAACCTTTTTACATTTTTAATGCTTTTTCAAGATGACGTAGAGCATGCTGTCTAAAAATTTAAATTAACAAACAGTAAAAAAGACACTTCAAGCCACACAATACCTGTAATACATAAAAAAATATAATCACCAAATATCTTTCTCTGTAAGTTAGGGCCAGTAGCCACTAATTATATATTATTTTATTCTGAGCCTTTGTTTGAACATTTCGCCTAGGAAAACTTTAAATCTGTTAGAGAAACTGACCAGATGCAATTACAAGTGTGCAACCTTTAAACCAAACTATTAGCTTGTGTATTAGAAACCAAATTGGTTTACCCTTTATCTCTGTTAAGTAAAACTGTAAGCATGGCTCTTGACTGTTCAGGGCAAGGTTGGGAAGGCAATGGAGCATTATATTCTCAACTAATTATAATTTGAATAAATGTGGCAATATTTTATATAGTACAGGGCACAGGTGGAGTGAACTTTGTGAAGGAAAGTGTACCCAGTTGAAATCTGGTAATTTAAAAAATCTAATCAAGGATAGAAAACCCTCCCAAGTACTGCTCAGATACATTACATCTAAGTGAAACATTGCTAAACTTCCAGAATCTTTTTCTTTCCCCCTTTTGCTCTACTTCTTTGCCTGGTCATTGCCAATTAAGAAAGTCTCAGTTTTAGTTTGTTAAAAAATTCGGATAAAACATGGTCAAACACATATGACATCGCCTTTACTATATACATTCAGTATATGACATAGATTTTGGACCAAAATATTAAATGAAGCTTTCCTTCACCTAACTTCTACATGTTAATACGATTGATCAAACACTGCCTTGGGATGGATATTTTCTTTTCTAAAAGTAATTGTAACCAAAAACAAGAAAATTTTTCTAGTAACTTGTGTTCACTGCTTCAAATTGCAAGGTAATGCATAATGTGACAAATTATGGTAATAATCAGTTGGCATCTGTTGTGGTTTAAACCCAGCTGGCAACTAAGTACCACACAGCTGCTTGCTGACCCCCACTTCCCCTTCCAGGGCAGGAAAAGGAGGAGAATTGAAAGAATGTAAACCCATGGATTGATTGAAATAAGAACAGTTTAATAACTAAAATAAAGTAAAATATAGTAATAATAGAAAGAATACAAATAATAACAAAAATAAGAATAATAGGGAACAAAAAAAGATAAATGAAAGCTCAGAAAACACAAGTGATGTACACTACAATTGCTCACCACCTGCTGACTGATATGCAGCTGGACCTGAGCAGCAATCGGTCCCTTCCGAGTAACTCCCCCTAGTTTATGTATGACAGCATGACATGCTGTGGTATGGAATACCCCTTTGGCTAGTTTGAGTCAGATGTCCTGTCTTTGGTCCCTCCTGGCTTCTTGTGCCCCTCCTCACTGGCAGAGCATGAGAGGCTGAAAAGTCCTTTGTCAGGCTAAGTGCTACTTAGCAACACTAAAACATGAGTGTGTTATCAGCATTATTCTCAGACTAAAGCCAGAACACAGCACTGTACCAGCTACTAGGAAGAAAAATAACTCTGTTACAGCTGACTCCAGGACTGCATCTTAAAGCGAATGTTCTTAAGATCAATACTATGTGCTCTAACCTACCCACATATAAATTACGTTCTGAATATATAATAAGATTCCTTAAAGATTCTTCAATTAATAAGGAACTTTTGTATTACAAAATTAAAGACATGATTCAGGTTTTAAAATACCCGTTAGGGAACTTCTGGAACGAAGATTGGGTTACTATGTTAACAGATCCTGACTTGAATACTTGTCACTGCATATTTGTAGAATCATAGAATCGTAGAATGGTTTGGATTGGAAAGGACCTCAAGATCGTCTAGTTCCAACCCCCCTGCCACAGGCAGGGACTCCTTCTACTAGACCGGGTTGCTCGAGGCACTGCCCAACCTGGCCTTGAACACTGCCCAGGATGAAGCATTCACAACTTCCTTGGACAGCCTGTTCCAGTGCCTCACCACTCTCACTGTACAGAATTTCTTATATCTAACTTAAATCTCCCCTGTTTAAGTTTGAACCCATTACCCCTTGTCCTATCTCTACAGTGCAAAATATTGTCAAATTCAATAGGCATTATGTCTCAGCAGGTAACACTAATTGTCTTTTATAGTCAGAGGGAACAGTGTGGAATAAATCTGACCAAAGGTCAGATGTACTGCATCTTATTACCCCTTATTGTACCTATTTTTCTCCATTAACTACAAAACGGGCCTAACATGATCTCTCACTTTAGATTACTGAAATTATATGGGAGGAATCCCATTCCTGGAATCCTGCAGAAGTACTGAAAGTCTCTATCAAGGACCAATATGCTGCTGAGGAAATAAAAAGATGTGCAATAATTGCTTCCAAGTATTGAACAAACTTATCAATCTCTACATGCAGCCTACTTATCTTCATGATAAACAACTTTAAGCAGTTTAAATGAACATGTTCGTGTATGGCCATGTCATTAACTGAAGCCACAGATAAGCACCTTCATGGTACAGACTGATACCTTACAGCTTTATTAAAGATCACACCCTTAGATTCCTTTTTTAAGTAATTGGACATGCAATTAAATGATACATAGTCACCACCTTCTCCAACTTTGAGGTAACTGACTGAGGTGAGAACAACTCCAGTAGGCATGACAGAGCAACACCAGAGGAAAGACTCCAATAATGCCGCAGCTATTATTCAAATTATTAGGTGGTTAAAATGAACATCTCAGATCCAGAACAGAATCATTTGTCCACGAAATCTGTAAAAAAATAAAGTCACTGTAGACTTTGTTTTCTTGTTTAGAATGACTTTGATAGTGCTTGTTAGTAGGAAGTATCGGGCCCATAAATACTGTCATAAAGTGGAAAAATATAGTTTTTCTATTTTTTAATTTAGGGTGAATTTACTGCTTCTCATTACTTGGAATGCAACAAGCCCTCATAAGTGTGACGTGGTTTTGATGAATTTTGCATTGTAATGAAAGGACTCTCTTCCTCTCGTAATGTTTTGGAGTACTAATAGTAGGAACAATAACAACGTTGTTAACACAGTCTAACTCTTTTGAAAGTAAAAAAGTATATTTGACTAAATTATATTTGATCGGGAGGGGAGAAAAATTAAAGTTATTCCATCATATAATGTTTTCAAGGGAGACCAAACCAAAATAGAACTTGCTGAATTAAAGTAACTATTCATACAGCTATGAACTTTTTCACTTGAACAAAGTGAAACTTTGTTCTGCTGCTGGCAACTTCAGCTGCTGACAGAAAATGCAGTAACATGAGGCTTGATCACAATATTTTCTGAATTACTATTGCTGCCGTTTGCAGAGATAGATTTTCCATTGACTGCTATAATTTTGAGTCCCCATGTTGCGTCTTAATTTGAGTAGCTGCCTGACAGAAGTCATGTAGATTGAAAATTTAGCCTTTTCCATCACAGTTTTGGGGTGAAAGAGGGATTGCTTCTGTTTACTGTCACATTCTTAGAGTCTAGACAGGACAAACACTTTGTAACAATACTAATATTAAAAGTTCACTATTCCTAGAGAATTACCATAGCTCTTCATGATAAAAAAACCTTTTGTGCATGTATGTTTATGTGTGAAGGATATGTGATAAGCTGAAGGAAGGCTGCCTGAAGAGATGTGGCTGAAAGAAGGTTATTCACAGTGACAACTACGTTAACTGACTTGACTGTGCAAGCTCCCAGTGTGATATGTGCCCCTGAGAGACTTGTCTGGAAGACACTGAGGTGTCCTAATTTAAACAGTAGTTAGACTTCTGGCAGTTAGTCTCTCAACAGTACCCCGAAGGTATGGATGTGTTTCACTTAAGTTTAAATATTTAATTGAGATTCCTAAGTTAGTAAGAGTAAAGGGTTGACTCTGATCTAAATTAGATCTTGGATTATCCAGGTAGCCAGAACTAACAAACCCAATCTTCCTTACATGAAGGGAGATAAATAACAACTTTCAAAATAGAAATCTCCTGACCTAGGGAAACAAGTATATCAGAAAGTGCCTACCTTCTTGATTGACTGTATGGAGTCTAGATGGTCAGATAATTTCACTGGGTCAGAAATATCACTCCCTCTAAAACTAAACCATTCTTATCAAACAGACTGATTTGGAAGTTACCATGCCTGAAATAGAGACAGTGCATAACTAGCAAATGTAGGTATCAAGCTTGGTCTATCAATATCCTTCCCATTTATCATGGTGCAAAAAGAAATGAAAAATAGTGGCTGCAAATTCCGTAGCCCTGGCTGGAACACCATCTCTTGAGAAAGCATATTAATGACTAATGCTGAGGGTGAGCTATTAATGATTGGGTAAGGACTGCCATGTGCTTGTGGACCAAATCATTGCTTGCTTTTTAAATCGGAAAGCTGTGCATGACATGTATAGTCTGAATTAATGTCTGAATGCTCAGCCTACTTTATGCTATAGTTTTCATGAAGTGTCCCAGGCCTTAAATGAGAATAACAGGAATGAGAGAGTTCCTTCATATATATATATACATGTATATACATTTTTTTAATCTGAAGTCAAAAATAGTTAAAGTATTTACAAAAAAATCTGGCACAAGCTGAAATGCTTTCTTCTTATGGTGGATTGCTGTTACCCAAGCCCCTAGGGTGAGTGAACATTCTGTTAATGGGAATGTAACAGTAATGAATCACTGGAATCTATGTCTTCGTCACAGAACAAAGACGAATCAGCTGAAACACTATCCAGAAGACTATAAATCTAGAGTGATAGTTATCATTAGCAAAGTTAAAGGTTCCACTGTCTGATTTGTATACTGTAACTCTCAAACCTCACAAAACTGCTTACAATTGAGTTCTCTGGGGTCCAGTTAATAATTCTGACTATCTCACTACCTTGATGACAGCTTCTTGTTGAAGGTCATATTTTGATGAAGTGGATCATTTTAAATACTTTTTTTTTCCCTTTGAAACTTAATCTAAAATACTTCTGGGGAAAAAAGAAAGATGCTCCAACGCTCATTTTTTTGATATGTGCATTTGAGAAATTATATAAAAAAAGTAACGATATTTCCTCACTGAAAAGTTACCCCAGATATCTGACAACCTGAGGGAAATAGCTTCCTGATCCTTGGGCCAGATGTACTTCACTGAACTTGACAGAAGTATGCATCAGCATGTCCTTGCAGATTTTGTCATCCCTTCTATTTGACTATTGCCACATCCTATTTTTTTTAATCCAAGAAAACTCACAGAGTTTTCTTATCCTCTTGTGTCATTTGTAAGAAGAAATGTTTCCCTATTTTCCTTTTGGGAACAATGAAAAGACACTGAAGAACTCTGAACCCACCAATGATTTAATACATACCCTTGCTGTAAAATTTGAATAAAAATCAAACCTGAGCTCTAACCTATGTTTCCAGCCAGGCATACTAGTACAGGTTTATGGTGGGTTGACCTTGGCTGGCTGGCAGGTGTCAATCCAGCTGCCCTCTCAATCCCTCTCTTCAGCAGAGAAGGAGTTGAAAGTAAGATAGAAAAACTTGTGAATAAATATAAGGACAGGGAGATCGCTCACCAAATACCATCACTGCCAAAACAGACTTGACTTGGGGAAAATTAATTAAATTTATTAGAGGAAAAAAAAAAAAGGGAGTAGGGTAGTAATGAACAAAAACGAAAACACCTTTTCCCCACCCCCTTCTTCAAAGGCTTAACTTCATTCCTTAGTTCCCAACACTTTTACCTTCCACAGGCTACAGTTCTTCAAGAACTGCCCAAATATGGATCTCTGCATGAAGTATAGTCCTTCAGGAACAAACTGCTTCAGTGTCATTTCCCCACAGGCTGAAGTTCTTGCCAGAAAAACTGCTCCTCCGTGGGATCCTCTCTATGGGCCATATGATCTGCCAGAAGCCTCCTCCAGCATGGGCTTTTCATGGGCCACAGCTTTATTCAGGGCATCTCCACCTGTTGCAGAATAGAGTCCTCCAGAGGATGCAGTGCAGACATCTGCTCTAATATGGTTGTTCATGGGCTGCAGGGGGACAACTATGTTTTTTATGGTCTTCTCCACAGGCTGCAGCAGAATCTTTGTTCTCGTGCCTAGAATACCTCCTCCCCCTCCTTCTTCTCTGACCAGCAGGGCTGTTTCTCTCATGTTTTCCTCACTCCTCTCTCTCACAGCTGTGTACCATTTTACCCTTTCTTAAATATGTTTTCCCAGATGTGTCACTATCTTGGTTGCTGGGCTCAGCTGTGCCCTGTGGTCAGTCAGTTGGAGCTGGCTGGAATCAGCCATGTCTGACTTGAGGCAGCCCCAGCCTCTTCTCAGAGAGGCCACTCCTGAAACCCCCTCACTACCATAACTTTGCCAGGGATACCCAATACAAAGTTTAAACCAAACACAAATCTGGATAACAACCTTGCATGTGAATGATAGGGAGGTTTGGCCTAAATCTTGAGGGAATAGTATCACAAAAACATGTCCTGAGAGGCAAATCTAGTCCTCAATAACTAGTATTATTCTGACTGACAGACAGCCCTTGCCTTTTCCAACTCCATGTGTACAAGGACAGTCCATTCAGCTCCAGCTTTTGAGTTATACAGTTTATCCTGCTGCATCTGCTTCTGTACCATGCAACCATAGGTCTTATTTTAGATTCTACAAATCCAGCAGCTGAAACCACTGTAACTTTAGATCGTTACTGTTATTATGCCTCAAAACTAATTTGAACATCAAATCTACTCATAGGGATAGAATGGAATGCAGCCCAGAACATTGTAAAAATGGGTAAGACTTTACATTTCAAAACAATAGAGTTACCAGTTCTGAGAGAATCAGAAAATCCTAGTTAGTAGGACTATAAAAAGAGGGGCTATAGAACCAGAATGCCACTGGATTGCATACAACTACATGGGAGTTATTTGCTCTGAACTTCATCTGACCCAGAAGCAATATAGAGCAATATGGTGTAAATAATTGGCAAAGAGCACAATACCAACTATATAATTTTGAGCACTATCAGCTGTACAAAAATGAGTGCAACATATCTTAAGTAAGACATAGGTCAGAATATAGGCCCTTCTAATCACAGAATTAATTCTGCTATAATGTCAATTGTGCTATATATCTTTTCATTATCTCATAACAGAATAATACTGGTAAAGTTCGTATGTGGTGGGTGGAAGTATGTGTTATCACACTTAAGTACTTTTGTTTCAATATACTGGATCCCATATATTTTATCAGGAGTCCAGATAAAAAATGGCTATATAGGTATCATCAGATAAATTCGGTAAAACACTATAAGACTTATCTTTTGCAAGTTTTTATTGCTCCCTTTGTCTATTGGACTTTCAGAAGAGCAAAATTTGTTACTTTTAATGTCCTTTAAAACTCACAAAGAAAACAGTGAATACTGAATATGGAAGAGAGTATGACTACTTTCTTTTAAGGCATTGCTATTTAAATATTTACAGAGAATAGTTTTGAGGTTAAATGAACTGATGTCAACTAAACCATCAAAATATTTAGGGCTCTGGAGGCAGACAGGGTGAATACATTGATCTGAGAGACAACAGGCAGGGATTTCATAGAGGATGCCAAAAAAGTAAATTAATTAGAAAAGAGAATTTATGAGACACTAATTTAATTCTTGAAAAACTTACATCAAAAGCTTTTGAAGGTATGTTTATTTTTAAATTTATTATCCATGCATTTGAGTTAGATGTAATTTAAAGTATACAGTGAAGATTCAGATTAAATTTAAACAATTAAAAAAAAAAAAAAAAGCCAATTAAAACTGCCTATATTTGACCTGTGCCCTATATTCTGTGGACATCTACAAATGCTAATACTCTCACTCAAGGGAGTTGCTCTGAGAAATTGTTGCTTTCAAGATCTTGAACAGTACCCGGTGGGAGGTGGGAAGAGTGGGGTTTGAGAACCTCCTCACTTTTGCGTGAGTGTATCTTAATATTCCCCATGCTTGTGTTTGCTGGAGTTCTGGTAGAGATTATACTTCCTGAGCTGAAAAATCACTTTATATTTTATCATAGTTTTATAGGGTAGCATACTTTTAAGTATGCTTACACTATATATTGAACCTGATGCATTAATTAGTTTTCTTGCCCAGAAACATCCACCATATCTCAAAGGTTAGAGGAAAATGACCCTTCCCTATCAAAGTTTTTGTATGAATGGATGCTATTTTAAACTTAATATGTAGTTTAGCAAGTTGTTCCTGAAATATTTGAGCTGTTAGATCCCATCGTCCTGATGAGTCTGGAGCCAGTTTACTTTTAGGCATCAAGTGCTTTTCTCTGCTATGTTCCCCAGAGCAGCAAACCAGATTATTCCCAGGAAGGTACTCAGACAACTGCAGATAATAATTATCTATTCATGTTAGAGACTGGAAATTGTTTTCCCACTACTATTCCATGGAAGGAGGTTCTGCTGTCACTTTAATGACAATTTTTATTTGCCACTGTTCAAACCTTTCTGCCCACTGAGCTGCAGTCTTTGAGGCAGGGTGTGATAAGTATCTGCTGCCCTTGCAGCAGATACCAGTGACTAGAGATGGGAGAGCAACTAGTCCATACATTCACCAGCTATCAAAAAATCTCTCAGCTTTCAGGTGTTTCCCCCAACATCTTCAACTATGTATTTAAGATGAAGTTTACTTGTATAATGTGGCCCCTGGTTTCTTCTTTCCCACTTCCCCTTCCAAAGGCATAGACAGAAAGCTAAGACCCTTCTCACAGGGTGGCCTCATCTTACTTCTTTCTGTGACCTATGAAAAATTCCTTCCTTGTTTATTATGAATAGATTTTTTAATGTGGTACTCTGAGGGGGTTATGTTCCTTTCTCCAATTCCTAACTGATTTTTTCGTTTTTATTATATTTACGTTCTGTATCTTAATTAACATATTCGAGATTCTAGTCTGCATGTCTGTGTTTTTTACACACTTTTGAAAGTATAATGGTGAAAGTTTATATTTACAATAAGAAATAATAAACTCATTTTTTTTACTTGGTTTGTGACTGGCAAACAACCGGTTATTATCAAGTTATTATCCAGTTGTTATCCATTATTGTGAAAATAACTCATAATATGACATCATGAATGTTTACGCTGGTAATCGCTAAATGGCATCACATTCCTTTGTGTACATGCTCTTAGTTTTACAGGTGGTAATGGCTAGCTATTGGCTACCTTGGCAGTGCAAAGAAAGATTTCCAAAACATGAATAAGAAGTGTACCGTATTACATTTATAAAAGCAAATTAAACAAGTATTGCAGAGTCTGAATACCTATGGCCTCTCTTGCCTGAGTACAGATAGGACAGGAAATGTCTGATTTTTCTTCTACCCACCCTATATTTAAAGCAATAGAGTAGAACTTATTATTATTTCATCTAGTTAGCCAGGTTCTTCTTCTTGCAAATTTCCTTTATCTCACTACAAGTTTCTGTCTTAAGTTGATGTCTCATATTATTCCTTGATTCATTAATTGTCTGTACCAGTTATCATTCCCCCATTTCTCTCCAGCAGACCCCTTAGCAAGTGTCACAGATCCACAGTAATGTAAATTATAACAGTATGTGACCCCATAAACCCCTCACTGACTGTTGAGATCAGATATCACAACAGTTAGAAGAGGAAGAAGTGCCTTCTAGGGTCAGTTGCCATGTTGAGAACTCCTGATGTAGCAGTTTACTGGACATCATACTAATATGTCCTGGAGGAGATGCCAAAATCCAGACTTTCTGAATGCAAGAGATGATTAAATTTTAATTTCTGTATCAGATCATACAAACAAGTTGAACCTAAATCCTCACTTACCTAACAAATACCTTAAGAACTGAGGCACAGATTTTTTAATAATAGCTCTTTGTTTCTGGCATAATATTTTGCAAGTGGTACAGGACAATCCAAACAGAAAAGCATGTCTTTTCCAATTAACAGAAATGTTTACGCAAATCTCACCATTTTTGCTGGTTTAATAAATGTCTGAAAAATAATAGTGTCATATTGGCCAGAATCAGTCTTTCCTGCAGTTTTTTAATTTTATTGCCAAATCAAACATATAAATTACACAGCTCTGCTGTTAGATCCCCAGCAATATGTTGCCTAATACAACTTCCTGTGATTTCTTTCCAATGGTGTTTTTCTACTGGGGAGACTTTTTGTAAGTCTGAGGCTGAAGACAAGAGCGTAAGGATGATGTTTTCCATCACAGCTTAGAAAATTAGACAAAACTCATGTCAGCTTTCTGCCTGGATCATATTAAATGCAGTTATTGGAACTATGATTATACAGCTTTGACAGTTAAGTGTGAAAAGTGATATATAGCTTTACTAAGATAAAAGGAAACATTAGATTGTCCAACTGATTAAAAAAGAACTTCAATTCATGCAATTAGAAATAAGAAAAACAATCAGCTAAGGTGACGAGATAGGCACAAGCAATGAGGAAATAATGACCTTTAATTAGACACCTGAGTGTTTGTTGAGTAAATTATGACAACTCTGGTCTTTCTTTGATCATTCCTAGCCAGCCTTACAAGGAAAATATGCTAGCAATAAGAAATAAAATAACATTGTATGTAAATATCGTAAGTTATTCTAGAGGAGAAAAATCTTTATGGAAAACATCTTTTTTGTACTTTTCATTTTAGATTTGTTTTAAGGCCATGTTTCTTTGGCTACTGTTTTAAATTTCAGTCAATTGCTTTATAACTCAACTGTGGCATGTGTCTTCTACTGGCTTATGAGTATAGTTCTCAGCTTTAACAGCCTTTCTTACTATTTTTCAATATCTCTCAGTTAGTCCTGTCACCTAAACAGCACCCATTTTCTTATCCTTCATTTTGCATATATGTATACACGCATATATATACACACATATATATTATACACATATATATATCTATATTCATATTTTCAGGTTGGTCTTTTTCATGCATTGCCTTTCCAAAAATATTTTCTGTTATATTCAATATCATCACACCAAACAGCCTTAACTTCTTTGCTCAGTCTTTTTTATCATGTCTGAATGAATATTTTCATAATCTTTTAAACATGGTAACATGAATTTATCTTCTGCCTTTTGGGGGAAAAAAGATTCTCTGCCCAGCCAGGAAAGGACTATAATGGCAATTAATGATATGGATTTGATGTTCAGTAGAATAATGTGTTTATATATGTAGGCCAGGACTAGTGAAAAGATGGATGTTAACTTTATAGATTTTGTTTCATTTTTCATCACGGCATAATACAAATCCATGTATCCTTGGGTAACTGAAGTTTCCATAAAAGATCCAATTATTTACTGTATTTATGGATGACATGGATATGAAAGCAGGCTAATTAATGGCTAAATAGTTTAGTTACTCAGAAGCCTAACAAGCCAGCAACAACTTTAAAAGCATTAGGAAAATGAACTTCGTTTGACTAATGAAAAGGAATGCAAAAAGGAATATATTTGCTCCAAAAAAAAATTCTACAGAGAAGAAATATATTCTACATATTTGTTCAGAGAATAGGTAGTTAACAAGATTAACTAGGGAAAAGAACATGGACATCAAAGATATCCCAGATGTCAGACATATTACTTCTTTCCCTGTTCCATAAGTCAAGAAAAGTGAACATTCAAAAAGATGTGAAAAATTGTACCTGTAAAGAAACTCTTTTTCATACAGCACGTGGTTTGGTTTTGAAACTTATTGCCACAGTTTTTGAGGTCAAGAACTTTCCAAACACAATGTATGTAAATCGTACAGTGTGATAGTTTTCCTACAACATTATTGTAGCAATAACAAGACCTTAAGAATGCATATTAACTCCTGTGCTTCAGGACTTGTACAAAATTTGAGAAAAGACCCACGATGAAAGGCAGACTATGCTACCTCTGACTATTGTTCAGACACTTTTCTCAAAAGAGGTGGTGTGGGCAACCTTTAGACAAGAAACCCAGCCAAAAAAATGAGAGATCTGATATAGCATGGAAATTATTATAAACTGAGAGATGCAATAGAGTTCAAAGCTCTCAGTATCACTTCTGTCCTTGTTGTCTTGCTGAATGCAAATGCTTTCATGCATTCTGATGCATGCAATCAGCATTACCTACCCTTTTCCAGTTCCAATTCCTTATAATATACATTGCTGTCTTTTCATTTTCCAGATCCTTTTGTACTTCAATCCCTTATGAAAATGTCTTTCTCTTCTTATCATGATATTTCTGCTACTAAAATTATGTCTTTCTCTGTGTCCTGGGTTCAGCTATAGCAGTCATTTTTCTCCTTCTTAGTAGCTGGTGCAGTGCTGTGTTTTTTAACTTTCAGCCTGGGAACAATGCTGATAACACTGATGTTTTTAGTTGTTGCTAAGTAATGTTTATTCCAACCAAGGACTTTCTCAGTCTCATGCTTTGCCAGGGAGGAGGGGAAGCCGGGAGGAAGCAGAGACAGGACACCTGACCCAAACTAGCCAAAGGGGTATTCCATACCACAGCACGTCATGCCCAGTATATAAACCGGGGGGAGTTACCCGGAAGGCCTGATCACTGCTCGGGTCGGGCTGGGTATCGGTCGGCGGGTGGTGAGCAATTGTATCCTCTCCCCTTGTTATTTCACTAATCGTTATTATCATTGGTGGTAGCAGTAGTGGTTTTGTATTATACCTTAGTTGCGGGACTGCTCTTATCTCAACCCGTGGGAGTTACATTCTTCCCATTCTCTGGCGAGCAGTTTCCCAGATGGAGTGAAAGAGCTGATTTTACTCCAGCTCCTGTGATAAGGAATACTAATCCCTTTCTACAAGACAGAAGTGGAGAATTTTGTGATCACTATTAGAGGGGCCCTGCCTCCAGCCAGGTGGAGGAGAGGGATAATCGGGTTTACTGGACTGTGTGGATCAGATGGCCTGGCACATCAGTCCCACAGAAGTATAAGGCTCTAGTAGATACCGGTGCACAGTGTACTCTGATGCCATCAACGTATCAAGGGGTGAAACCCATTTATATTTCTGGAGTGACAGGAGGATCCCAAGCGTTAACTATGCTGGAAGCTGAAATCAGCCTGACTGGGAGGAAGTGGCAAAAGCACCCCATTGTAACTGGTCCAGGGGCTCCATGCATCCTTGGCATAGACTATCTCAGGAGAGGGTATTTCAAAGACCCAAAAGGGTATAGATGGGCTTTTGGTATCGCTGCCTTGGAGACAGAGGAAATTAAGCAGCTGTCCACCTTACCCGGTCTCTCAGAGGATCCTTCTGTTGTGGGGTTGCTGAAGGTCGAAGAACAACAAGTGCCAATTGCGACCACAACAGTGCACCGGCGGCAATATCGCACCAACCGAGACTCCTTGATTCCCATCCATAAGCTGATCCGTAGACTGGAGAGCCAAGGAGTGATCAGCAGGACCCGCTCACCCTTTAATAGCCCCATATGGCCAGTGCAAAAGTCTAATGGAGAGTGGAGATTAACAGTAGACTATCGTGGCCTGAACGAAGTCACACCACCATTGAGTGCTGCCGTACCGGACATGTTAGAACTTCAGTATGAACTGGAGTCAAAGGCAGCCAAGTGGTATGCCACAATTGACATTGCCAATGCATTTTTCTCAATCCCTTTGGCAGCAGAATGCAGGCCACAGTTTGCTTTCACTTGGAGGGGCGTCCAGTACACTTGGAACCGACTGCCCCAGGGGTGGAAACACAGCCCTACCATCTGCCATGGATTGATCCAGACTGCACTGGCACAGGGGCAAGCTCCAGAACACCTGCAATACATTGATGACATCATCGTGTGGGGTGATACAGCGGAAGAAGTTTTTGAGAAAGGGAGGAAGATAATCCAAATCCTGCTGAAGGCTGGTTTTGCCATAAAACGGAATAAGGTCAAGGGACCTGCACAGGAGATTCAATTTTTGGGAATAAAATGGCAAAATGGACGCCGCCAGATCCCCACAGACGTGATCAACAAGATAACAGCAATGTCTCCACCAACTAACAAGAAAGAAACACAAGCTTTCTTAGGTGTTGTGGGGTTCTGGAGAATGCACATCCCAAATTACAGTCTGATTGTAAGCCCTCTCTACCATGTGACCCGGAAGAAGAATGATTTCAAATGGGGCCCTGAGCAACAACAAGCCTTTGAACAAATTAAATGAGAAATAGTTCATGCAGTAGCCCTTGGACCAGTCCGGGCCGGGCCAGATGTGAAAAATGTGCTCTATACCGCAGCTGGGGAGAATGGTCCTACCTGGAGCCTCTGGCAGAAAGCTCAAGGGGAGACTCGAGGTCGACCCCTCGGCTTTTGGAGTCGGGGATATAAAGGATCCGAGGCCAGCTATACTCCCACGGAAAAAGAGATACTGGCAGCCTATGAAGGGGTTCGAGCTGCCTCAGAAGTGATTGGAACTGAAGCGCAGCTCCTCCTGGCACCCCGGTTGCCTGTGCTGGGCTGGATGTTCAAAGGCAGGGTCTCCTCTACACATCATGCAACTGATGCTACATGGAGTAAGTGGGCCGCACTAATTACACAACGAGCTCGAATAGGAAATCCCAGTCGTCCAGGAATTCTAGAAGTCATCATGGACTGGCCAGAGGGCAAAGATTTTGGGATGTCACCAGAAGAGAAGGTGACGCGTGCTGAAGAGGCCCCACCATATAATGAACTGTCAGAGAGTGAAAAGCAATATGCCTTGTTTACTGATGGGTCCTGCCGTATTGTGGGAAAGCATCGGAGATGGAAGGCAGCTGTGTGGAGTCCCCTGTGACAAGTTGCAGAAACTGCTGAGGGAGAGGGTGAATCGAGTCAGTTTGCAGAGGTGAAAGCCATCCAGCTGGCCTTGGACATTGCTGAACGAGAAAAATGGCCAGTGCTTTATCTCTATACTGACTCATGGATGGTGGCAAACGCCCTGTGGGGGTGGTTGCAGCAATGGAAGCAGAGCAACTGGCAACGCAGAAGTAAACCCATCTGGGCTGCTGCATTGTGGCAAGATATCGCTGCTCGGGTGCAGAACCTGGTGGTGAAGGTACGCCACGTAGATGCTCATGTACCCAAGAGTCGGGCCACTGAGGAACACCAGAATAACCAGCAAGTGGATAAAGCTGCTAAGATTAAAGTGGCTCAAATGGTCTTGGATTGGCAACATAAGGGTGAATTATTTTTAGCCCGGTGGGCCCATGACACCTCAGGCCATCAAGGCAGAGATGCAACATATAGATGGGCTCGTGATCGAGGGGTGGACTTAACGATGGACACTATTGCCCAGGTTATTCACAAATGTGAAACAGGTGCTGCAATTAAGCAAGCCAAGCGGTTAAAGCCTCTCTGGTATGGAGGACGATGGCTGAAGTACAAGTATGGGGAGGCCTGGCAGATTGACTATATCACACTCCCACCAACCCGTCAAGGCAAGCTGTATGTGCTTACCATGGTGGAAGCAACCACCGGCTGGCTGGAAACATATGCTATGTCCCACGCCACTGCCCGGAACACTATCCTGGGCCTTGAGAAACAAGTCTTGTGGCGACACGGCACCCCAGAGAGAATTGAGTCAGACAATGGGACTCATTTCCGGAACAACCTCATAGACACTTGGGCCAAAGAGCATGGCATTGAGTGGGTATATCACATCCCCTACCATGCACCAGTCTCTGGGAAAATCGAACGGTACAATGGGCTGTTAAAAACCACACTGAGAGCAATGGGTGGTGGGACTTTCAAACACTGGGATACACATTTACCAAAAGCCACCTGGTTGGTTAACACTAGGGGATCTGCCAACAGGGCTGGCCCAGCCCAATCAGGACTTTTACGTACCGTAGAGGGGGATAAAGTTCCTGTGGTGCACATAAAGAATTTGTTGGGGAAGACAGTCTGGGTTATTCCTGCTTCAGGTAAAAGCAAACCCACTCGTGGGGTTGCTTTTGCTCAGGGACCTGGATATACTTGGTGGGTAATGCGGGAAGATGGGGAAGTCCGATGTGTACCTCAAGGGGATTTGATTTTGGGGGAAAACAGCCAATGAACTCAATTGTACGCTGTTGCCTGCTCTATAACACTTTTATAGCCCACCAGCTAGATATCTTCAGGTCGCCAGCAATTGACCCTGACTTCCCTCCGATCATCACCCCAACAAAGAATGAATTTTGAGGAAACCAGATGAGCTCAGCAGTGACCAGACGAGTTTGGCGGTATCATCAGCAGGCCACAACCCAACACTACATACCGTCCCTCCTGCCCTGAAAGACTATTACAAGAGATGGAGCCTGACATCATGGACTGGATGAGTTCAGCAATTTTACAGGGATTGGTCCATGGACTAGGGAATGATATCTTTCTCTGTGTGTGGGTGTGGGTGTATATATATATGTGTATATATATGGGACAGGGGTGATGGTGTGCTGAGAGATGTGGGATCTGAGCATGACATGAATGGTATGGAATAAGGGGTGGATACTGTCCTGGGTTCAGCTATAGCAGTCATTTTTCTCCTGCTTAGTAGCTGGTGCAGTGCTGTGTTTTTTAACTTTCAGCCTGGGAACAACGCTGATAACACTGATGTTTTTAGTTGTTGCTAAGTAATGTTTATTCCAACCAAGGACTTTCTCAGTCTCATGCTTTGCCAGGGAGGAGGGGAAGCCGGGAGGAAGCAGAGACAGGACACCTGACCCAAACTAGCCAAAGGGGTATTCCATACCACAGCATGTCATGCCCAGTATATAAACCGGGGGGAGTTACCCGGAAGGCCTGATCACTGCTCGGGTCGGGCTGGGTATCGGTCGGCGGGTGGTGAGCAATTGTATCCTCTCCCCTTGTTATTTCACTAATCGTTATTATCATTGGTGGTAGCAGTAGTGGTTTTGTATTATACCTTAGTTGCAGGACTGCTCTTATCTCAACCCGTGGGAGTTACATTCTTCCCATTCTCCTCCCCATCCCTCTGGGAGCGGGGGGAGGAAGAAGCGGGGGGGGGAGTGAGCGAGCGGCTGTGTGGTTCTGAGTTACCAGCTGGGCTCAAACCATGACACTCTGCTTGCAAGCTCATTAGTATATTTTCAGTTAATAGTATAACCTGACAATATTTTTATTGATTCCGTGATTGTCTTAATTTCTGTGACCTCACATTATCTTCTTCACATTATCTTTGCCACAAATGTTCTATCAACATTGGTGTACAAATGCAAAAAACCCCCAAAACCTACAAGATCTCTTTGCTTGCAGCCTTAGACATTTAGAAAGCAGAAAGTGCACCAGGAAGAGAGAAACAAAATTACATTGGTTCATTCTGGATGTAAAGAAATACTCATGCAAAGCAAAGCATGATCAGAAAGAGTACATAGACATATACAAAACTAGAAAGAGACAGACAAGGAGACAGCAAAATGATAACCACATATTCAGTAATAATTACTCTGAGGTTATATTTACACTGCAGCGTCAGCAGTTAGCATTCTCTAATAGATTTTTTTTTAATTACTGTTCAGTGCATAAGAGAAGAGTTTAAGGGGATCAGGAAATCAGATGACTCCATATTTATGATTTGACTAGAATACTCTCGTTGTTTCTTTATAGTGAATTACTTTCATGTATGCTTAGATTTCTAACTAACTGCTTACCCTTCTTATTTCTGTTAGTTTCTACAAAATATGTAAGATTTATTTGCCTACAAAAATAGCACTGGAAGCTGAGAGCTGAAAATCACTGTTTTAGTCTTCTGTGACATGGTGGATGGGCATAACTGAACAATAACAGCGTGGAACAACATCTATTGGAAATCCATTTTATTTTTCCTGTATTTCAACTGCATTCTTAAGTCAGTCAACTACATGCAGTGCACCAAACTGCCTGCTAAAGGCAGCCAAGAAATTTTTGACATGACATTTTTCCACTGGAAAATGCAGATTTCTTTATGTCAAAACAAGCAGTTGTATCTGCTGCAAATTTTCCTGCCTGTTAGAGTTACAAGACATATTACGAACTAAGAAGCTTGGTCTTAAGCAAGTGTCCATTTCAAGGAGAAAGGGATCTGAAATCTGGGAGCTGTAAGGGCTTTCAGATTTCTTATATCCGTAACTCATTAGACTGGCAAACAGAAACCTGGGCAGTCAGAGCAATTCACCATGCTCCTTTAAGGAAAAAAACTTAAAATGGACAGTAATTTCATTTTTTGTCAATAAGAGGTTTGAATATCTCCTAATATTCAAGATATTTCAAAATAACAGATTGTTATTTTAGTGCCTAAAAAACTTATTTTAGTTATAAAAATTATTTTAGTTATATCTATAAATAGACAATTTCCCAAAAGTAAAAATTCTAGTTTTCATGCAACCATAGTTTCCCTCTTTCAAACCACAGTTTCTCACACAAATTAGCTATTTCACAATACCAACATCATGGAAAAGGGCAAGAAGCAAACAACTGCTGACTCTACTAACAGTTTGTGTTCTCTTCCCCTGATCCCTGCTTTGACAGGAGATGCAATAGAAACCACATTTGGACAAGAGTAAAATTAGGATCTTTTTAAATTATTATTATTTTCACAATGTGTATGACAGAAGAACGAAAGTCAACTGGTTTCGATTACAGCCACTGTCTATTTACACGCTGAATAAGAAGCAGTCAATGGAGATATAAAAAGCTGTTGAAAGCAGATACTAATGCAAAAGGTCTTAATGTTCTAGGTGGATTATAACTTACAACCACAAAATATTTTGCCTGGAATTATATATAATAGTATATTATACTCTATATTAATAATATTACATTATTAATAATATAATATCTTAGATTAGCAAAATAAAATCTATTTTTATTTCATATTTATATATCTTATTATATATATAATCATACATGTCTATCATGTTCTTTAAAAAGAAAAAGAAAATTTGCAGTAGGAATATTGACCAACGCACAAAGGAATGAATGATATTATGGGTCCGTTTGTTCCTTGGAGATGCCTGACTCATCTGTTAGGTGGGCAATGGTATTAACATATCTCACATGTGTCCCAAAGGTTATTATATTTTTTCTCACCCATATTGCACAGTGAAGGCAAGTAAGTAAAAAGAATTCTGAATAACGCTATAACAAATCATACAAAAGAAAACTAAAGGAAAATGAGCAATGCCAGATTCTGATTATATGAACAATGGTCTATTAAAGATTCTCACCACATAATTGAATGTGAGAGTCACTCTACTGTCTATTCACAGCATTTATTTCAAACATATATACTTGATAGATACATCAATATTTGGTCTTCTAACTTGCTCTTGTCCTCAACTTTCTCCAGTATGAACCTGTTGCCTGTGTTGCACTGTCAGGTGTAAGATGAACAAGGTTATGAATGAAGTATGATGACAGTGGAGCAGCTTGCATGAATATTCCTTTGCAAAATTAAACATGATCAATGTCTCACATTTGATCAGCATCCCAGTATAAGATCACACTTGTTGCAGAATGTATATGCCTTCTCTAAGCCAAATTAAACTCTAAGTCACTCTGAATCTAAAATAACTCTATTAAATTCAGTAGAATTGATTTTTCTCCATATAAATACCTCATATAACTACAAGCAAAAATGAATGGTATTTGATATATCTATCCTATATAGATCTATCTGCCTGGTCCTGTTTATTACTTAATAGTTAACAGAAAGAAATAAATTTTCGAGAATTTTCAGTGTGACAGACTTTTTAGTATATCCACAAGACAAATACATCTATTGAGAAAGGTGCTTTCCATTTCAAAGGTACTACAGCCTCTCACTTTTTTGTGCTACAGAGAGTATCTAATGGCTTCCAGTGGAAAATAATATTCATTCCACTTTAAATGAAAAGTGCCTTTGGTATTTGATTGTATTTATGAAACTGAATATAGAGTTGTGCTTATCATTTCACAGTAATCCACTGAAGGATTATACTGAGGCACAAGAGAAGTACAAGTGCCTGAAGTAATCTGCGCACATGAAATAAAAACAGTCAGAGGAAAATCCAAATACCAGTAAGTAGCTCCCTGGGTTTTTTTTCCCCCTTTCAATTTTGATTGAAACTGCACAGTTTGACTAACAAATCAACTCTCAATTTTGGTAAAAAATGTTTTGATTAAAAAAAGAACATAAAACCTGATATGTATTTTTAATTATTTTTTGAGCACTGAAAGATGGTAGCTATTTTTGTTCTTTCTTGGTAGCTCTACTTATTCTCGTTTCATACCAAAACACTGAATAATTTTAATCTCAACCAACTGGGTATAAGGAAAACATCTAGGCAGAATCTTGCATTGTTCTATTATATTTTGTTTCCTCTTGGAAACATTACAGAGTAAGAATTTTCTCCCTTTCCTGACAAGTTATTTGAAGACAGGCTTAACTTCTAATTAATGTACAGATTTCAAGTTGCGCTCTCTCAAGAGTTTTACGAACACTCTAGATATGTGTGTGACACATGCATACAAATGTATATTTGAGTATCCCTAAGAGAAAGAAAGAGGGAGATTATGAGAAGGACCAGGTGGTTAGGTCACTTCCTGGAGAAGTATGAGCCTTGCCTTTTACAGTGGAGAGGTGTGATGTTGCTTCTGGTTATTCATCAATACCAAACACTGATCAACAGCAACATCAAACACTATTCATCAACACCAAAGCACTTGAGAAATAGATGACACAAGTTCAGTCATAAGCAAAATAGGGGAAATGGTGGTAAATTTTAGAATATTAGAATATTTAAAATATCCAAGATGAATTGGATAATCTGGAAGAGTGGGCTAACAAGAACCTTATGAAGTTCAGCAAGGACAAGTGTAAGGTCTTGCACCTGGGAAAATATAATCCAGGTGAAAAGGCTGGGATCTACCCATCTGGGGAGCAGCTCTGTGGGAAGGGACCTGTGGGTTCTCATGGATAACAAGCTCAGTATGAGTGAACAGTGTGATGCTGCAGCAAAGAAAGCCAATGGGGTGCTGGGTTACATCAACAAGGGCATCACCAGCAGAGACAAAGATGTCATTATCCCATTCTACTCAGCACTTGTCAGGCCACACCTGGAGCACTGTGCCCAGTTTTGGTAGCCACTGTACAAAAAAGATGTGGACAGGCTGGAGTGGGTCCAGAGAAGGGCCACAAAGGTGATCCAAGGACAGGGAAGCCTGCCATATGGGGAAAGGCTAAGAGTTGGGTTTGTTCAACCTGGAGAACAGAAGGCTCAGAGAAGACTTTATCACTATGTTCCAGTATTTGAAACATGGCTAGAAGGAAGATGGAGACCCATTTTATAAGGAGACACATGGAAAAGATGAGGGGTAATGGGCACAAGTTACTCCTGGGGACATTCTGACCGGGCAGAAGAAGAAAATTTTTCACAATGAGAACAATCAGCCATTGGAATAATTTCCCAGGGGAAGTGGTGGATTCCACAACAAACTTGATACTTCTTAAGATTCGGCTAGACAGCATGCTGGGACATCTAGTCTAGGTCATGCTTTGCCTGAAAGATTGGACCAGGTGATCCTTGAGGTCCCTTTCAACCTGGTATTCTATGATTCTATGATTCTGTGAATATATCTCCATGAGTAAAGTGTTGTATTTTTACATCATTCACTATCAATGTGATATTACTAAATATTATTTCAATGTTACAGAATATTGTTGTATTTTAATGTCTCCTGATTTGTCTTATTAAACTGTTAATTGATGATCTTGTAATCCATAATTGTAAAACAGATTGAAGTTTATTTGTTACAAAACAAACTGCGATTACAAATTCTCAAGTTGTATTGCTCATGCATATAGAACTTCTTGGCTGGTATCAAATCAAGTCTCACATATATAAGGAATATATATGTGCATGTATATAAATATATGTGTGTGAGAGATGACTTGGATATATTTGTGTACACATCGATATTTAATTTTTTGTGAAATGCAACTCAGTTACTCTTGTATCATTTCTGACTTAAGGGAACAGCTGAATGTACCAGTGTAGGTTAAACATTCAAGACCATACATATGGTTTTAATGTGTGCTCACATAGAGAAAGTAGAGGAGAGAAAACAGAAGAAAGGAATCACTTTTTTTACTTCCATACAATAGCAAGAATGTCAGAGGGAAGAGTGGTCAGATGGAAAGATATTTTTCCCCAGAGCAAGAGGAGAACAATTAAATCTGTTTTGCTGATAAAACAGCACCATTTTTTTGTATATTGTAATGCAACCTGGAACGTGGTATGAAAAAATATCAAATATACTGGTCTTGTTCAACTACTTTCTTTTACAATGGACAACTGTGTTGGTTTTGCTTGGTTTTGACTGGATTTTGTGCCGTGTCCCACATTTGGGCCACAACAACCCCAACACTACAGGCTTGGGGAAGAGTGGCTGGAAAGCTACTCAGCAGGAAAGGACCTGGGGTGCTGATTGATGGCCAGCTGAACTTAAACCAGCTTGGGCCCAGGCAGCCAAGAAAGCCAACAGCATTCTGGCCTATATCAGAAACAGCATGTCCAGCAGGGCCAGGGAAGTGGTCATCCCCCTGTATTTAGCACTGGTGAGGCAGCACTTAGAATCCTGTGTTCAGTTCTGGGACCCTCTCTACAGGAAAGACATTCAGGTGCTGCAGCAGGTCCAGAAAAGGGCAACAAAGCTGATGAAGGGTCTGGAGAGTAAGTCTCATGAGGAATGGCTGAGGGAACTTGAGTCGTTTAGTCTGGAGAAGAGAAGGCTCGGGGGACCTTATCGCTCTCTAGAACTGCCTGAAAGGAGGCTGTAGTGAGGTGGGGGTCAGTCTCTTCTCCCACATAACAAGCGATAGGACAAGCGGTAATGGCCTCAAGTTGTGCCAGGGGAGGTTTAGATTGGATATTAGGAAAAATTTCTTCCACGGGAGGGTGATCAGGTATTGGAACAGGCTGCCCAGGGAAGTGGTGGAATCACCACTCTGGAAGCGTTCAGAAACCGTGTAAATGAGGCTCTCAGTGATATGGTTTAGTGATAGTCTTGTCAGTCCTGGGGTAATGGTTGGACTTGATGATCTTAAAGGTCTTTTACAACCTATTTAATTCTGTGATTCTATAGAGTTAATTTTCTTTATAGTATCTATTATGGGGCTGTGTTTTGGGTTTGTGCTGGAAACAGCATTGATAATTCAGGGATGCTTTCATTATTGCTGAGCAGTGCTTAGACAGAGCCAAGGCCTTTTCTGCTCCTCATACCACCATACCACTGAGCAGGTTGGAGGTGCACAAGAAGTTGAGAAGGGGTGCAGCAGGGACATCTGACCCCAACTGACCAAAGGGATATTCGACACCATATGATGTCTTGCTCAGCGTATAAAGCTAAGGGAAGAAAAAGGAAGGAGGACATTCAGAATGATGGCTTTTGTCTTCCCAATTAACAGTTAGGTGTGGTGGAGTTCTGCTGTCCTGGAGATGGCTGAACGCCTGCCTGACAATGGGAAATGTTAAATGAATTCTTTGTTTTGTTTTGCTTGCATGTATGGTTTTTGCTTTACCTATTAAAGTATCTTTATCTCAACCCACGAGTTTTTTTCTCACTTTTACTCTTCTGATTCTCTCCCTTGTCTCACTGGATAGAGTGAACAAGTGGCTGGGTGGTGCTTATCTGCTGCCTGGGGTTAAACCACAGCAACAACTATGGAATTAAGCCCACAAGAATGTTGCATCATTTGTTGCAAGAAACCCTTAGGATTTCTAGTTTAGTTGATACTTCATTTGTTACTCTGAAAGCTGAGGTGCAACACACATAAATTGCAAATATGGGTGAACTGTTCTGCCAAAGAGAGAAGGAAGACAACAAAATGCCTGAAGTCATTGGTATAAATACCACAGAGGTTCCTTGCCTGGGGACTCACCCTGAAAGGTAATAGAAACTAGATACATGATCCCAGATATGGAGAATAAACAGTCCAGATGTATGTACTAACAAAAATCTCAGAGTGACAGTGGAGGCTTCCTCAGGAGTCCGGGTATGTTCCGAAATTGATGTCATCCAAATAACTTCTACAAAGGATAAGGCAATACAGTACATGTTTTACCTTGTTACTTTCTTTAGAGATCATGCAGCTTACCTTTGCACACTCTTTTTATACCTTTCCCTCTGAAGATATGGTGGATGCCTGCAGGCTGAAAGAAAGGAATTGTCATTTGAAGTAGAATTTTATTTAAAATTCTACCTGTCAAAAGCACATTCACAAAAAGAATAATATAACAAATTATATTCCCAAATGCATACTTTTTGCAGTGCAGATAAAATTTATAGCAACATAAATCTGTACATTACAAACATAAATTAGACACAGTGTAGCCAATATCAAAACTTTTAAAGAAGATACATAGGAAATTTGAAGTGAAACATCTAGTAACTGGTCATTCAAACTATATGAATTCTAGGGGGAAAAAAAAGGTGCATCTAATATAATCAGAAGTAATATGCTTTGTTTTTCCAGTCCAAGATGCTGGCTCAGAAAAAGTTATTTCCATAGCTGGATTTCTGTATTTAAACGCAGTGGTAGAAAGGTATAAAAGTGATGTGCTGCTGGCTAAGGTTGCTTTGGGTTTGGGACTTTTTTCGACTGGTAACTGGGCAGAATTGACAGTACAGATTGTGGCTCACCTTGGTATGGACTTCCATTTGTTTTCTGACATAATCTTGATCAAAATTTCTTTGCAAGTATTCTTTGTAATACTTTGTACAAAATTACAGACAATTAATTTGATCCATATCTATAGGTACTGAAAGATGATGGCTCTGCTTATTCTTTGATCTGCAGTTGAGAAAATAAAGAAAAATCTAGAACAGTAGCAGCCTTAAGTACAATTTGATTAAAATTTGCATCACTTCATTTATAACATAACAAAGATTACTGTGGAAAAATTAATTGTATGATTATGGCAGACTATCAAGATATGCTTCTTTGAGCTGTACCATTACAAAGATTCTTTTAGGGGGGTTGGAACTAGATGATCTTAAGGTCCTTCCCAACCCTAACTATTCTATGATTCTATGATTCTATGAGTCTATGATTCTATGACTGCATGTTTCCTCTATCGTCTCACTAACATCTTTTGCTTTGTAAGTATTGTAGAAAATAAAATGGTCAGCAACAGCCATAAAAAAATTGGATCACTGAGATCCATTCAAGTCATAAGAAGTCTTTAACATTTATTTGCTCAACCCAAACAGTATTTATAAGTGGTCCTGCAACTGAGGAATCAGTAAGTAAATTATTTCTTGCTGTTGTCTAGGGGCTGGTGACAGAATCAATAAAAACAAGGTGCCTATATGGCAATGCAAGGTGATCAGCCAAACTCCCCACATTGCCATAGCACTCAGGCAGGCTTCCCCATCCTTCCACACATTTTGCAAAGACTGTTTTCATATGTTCAGATACAAATTGTAACTTAAAAACATACTATTAAAATAAAAGATTAACAAAGTCAAACAAAATGGGTAGCTTGGGAGAATAAACATAAACTTTATGAAGAAAAAGCTATACATAAGTTTTTTAAAATAAGGGTAATTAAGGGCAATTCCAGTGCTTTTGAAAGCCATTGACTAGAAGAATCATAGACAATGAAGCACAGAAATTATTTGAAAGATTTATGCATACTTTCACTGAATATGGTGAATATGGTGAAGTTAGTATTAATCCATCACTGTTAGTTTTTTTTACTTAGTAAACAAAATAATTAATTATTGTATTTTTTAAATAAAGATATAAAATTGAGATTGAAAGGCTTAAGAAGACTCATCAATTTGACAAGAACAAGATGTTTTCAGCTGGAAGTGCTGATAGAAAATATTGAATTAAATTGTTATTGGGAGTGAAAGAAGTACTTTCTTTCATTTTTGTTTTGTGAACAAAACAATTGCATAGTTCACAATGCTCATCGTAACTATATAAAAATTCAAACAGCAAAGAAATTAAAAACAAAACCACAATAAAACCATGAAAATGAACTCATCAAAATCTGATATCCAGGATGTTGAAAGCATTTGTTCAGGGTGAAATTCTTCTTCTACAACACTCCAGCGTCATGGCTGCAGTGCCTGAGAGAAGCAGCCACCGAAAACCTCAAGCAGTGACACCTAGGACACCTCTATAATATAATATAATATAATATAATATAATATAATATAATATAATATAATATAATATAATATAATATAATATAATATAATATACTATAATATAATATAATATAATATAATATAATATAATATAATATATAATGTAATATAGTATAGTATAGTATTGTATAGTATAGTATAATATAATTAGTATAATTAATATAATATAATATAATATAATATAATATAATATAATATAATATAATATAATATAATATAATGATAGCCTATAATAGAATATAATCTCTATCACTAATTGGGCAAGGCAAGTTAAGTGTTCTTGTGTCCTATCACTGGTCACTAGAGAGAGAAGGTCAGCATCTCCCCCTCTGCTGTCCACCTTGAGGAATTTGTAGACTGTGGTGAGGTCCCCTCTCAGCCTTCTCTGCTCCAAGCTGAACAAACTAAGTGACTTCAGCCATTCCTTGTAAGTCTTATCCTCAAGACCTTCCATCATCTTTTTCACCCTTCTGCCTTCCTCTGGACACACTCTAACAGTCTGATGTTCTCTTATACTGAGGTGCCAAAACTGCACACAGTACTTGAGGTGGAGCCACACCAGTGCAGTGTAGAGTTGGACGATCACCTCCCTCAACCAGCTAGCTGTGCAGTACTTGATGCACACCCAGGACTCTATTTACTCATGTTCAACTTGCTATCAACCCAGACCCCCATACCTCTTTTCATGGGGCTGCTCTCTAGCCTCTCATCCCCCGATTGATACATATTACCCTGTCTCAGGTGCAGAATCCAGCACTTGCTCTTATTAAATTTCCTAAGTTGATTCCCTCTTGCCATGCAGCGTTATTAGTAACCTTCTCTTCCTGAATTTTAGCACATGTAGAAAATAAAAAAAAAAACCTAAAAAATATCTAATGTTTTGGGAACTGTAGAAGGAAATGGTGTACTAAATCTGGAATTTACTGTGAAGCATGAAGCACCATGGGAAATGTTCTGCTCTTGGGTGTGAAAGGCAGAGCTTGATCATTGCAGTTTTCATTTTCAATATTCACCAGATTTCCTTAAATTTCTTAGGTAATTGTATATCCTTTGTATTTTAAAATGAAGCCTTTAAAAAGGATTTCTAATCAGCAGAGAAAAAAAAGTTCGTTACAGGAAACAGACTGCAGATCAGCAATATTAATTTATAGAAAACACTGAATAGTTTGAAAAGAGAACTTTTTGTCATGCAAAAATAGGAAAGAGATGCAGGGAAAAAATGGCAGGGAGAAATAGATAAACAGATACCTCATATCCAATAGATTCTGTATAAAGGCAACCCTACAGCAAATAGTTGTAGTTCACGTTTAGAGCTACACTGAAAGCTCACGTATATGAGAAAGCTACATCAAATTTAGTTGCAAATATGCCTCTTATTTTTCTACTCCGCAAGAAGTAAATTAAGATACACAAACAGCAGTTAAAGCCATAAGCATGCCACTGTTAAACACAGGCCATCTCTCAACCTTCACTTTGTACTGATGAACAAAGGACATCTCTTCCCATAACATGTCTTTCTGAATTATGACCCACACACAACCCTGTGATGCTTAATCTGCCAATGTAGCCTTCAATCTGATCATAAGTTTTATCTTGTTTTCCTCCTATGGATTTTTTTTTTTTTTCTGTTACAGTCGAGCTTCTTTGTGTTGGAGTATTTGAATTCCTTCAACAATTGTCTGTTTTAAAATGACCAATGCATTTTCCATCTTTAATTTTGCATGTGCCAACCAACCTCCTGATGGTTCTGTGTTATTTTTTTGCTCTTCAGGAATGAGATAATTAAAAGGAAAACTGTTATTCTTATAAACTAACAAGAAAGCTTATTATTTTTTTTCTTTAAGAACATCTTTTTTATTTTTACAGTCCCACTATATAAAATTATTAATTCAATTACCCCAAGAATGAATCTATTTTACATTAAATTCCAAGTTTGGGAATCTGCTAACTGAAAGTAAACTTCAATCAGTTATAAGTATTGATTAATTAAATTCTATGAGAAATGCAGATGGTGCAAAAATTTTTGTTAACATTTCTTTTCATACACTGCTTATTTAGCATTGGTTATACCCATAAAATGTGAACGTGAATTAAGTCTTTTTGTTTGTCACCTCTTATTCAGAATGGAATTAGTGGTGACAGTTAATTACAATATTAACGTTGGTCCCTCTATACCAAAATCATTGTTCATTTTTGAGTTAAAAAAAGGTCTAAATTACAATTCGCTTAAAGAAGAGCAGTTTCTGAAAAATATGATATAATGTATCATAATTACAAGTATTTTTTCATTAGAAAAAGAATGGGAGAAGGGAGATAGGCACACTTTCTACAGTAGAAGATTTGTGGTATCTTGTCTTTTTTTTTAAACAGTCTCCATTTTCATCTAGTTATCTTATTTAAACACATTCTTCTGCAGAACAGATCTTGAGCAGAGGTCAAGTATGAGCACCTCCAGACATTACTAATGAAAGGTAGCAGCAGCTATGCTTCCAATGAACTTATTTGCCTTTGCTGTAGTGCTAAATAATACAGCACTGTTGAACACACACAAAGCTTTCTCATAATTCATTCTGTGATGCACTTGGCTTCAGAAAAAGTTGAATGCCGTGCTTTTGCACTGCTAAGTCAGGCAAACTTAAAAAACCATAGATTTCCCCAGAGACTATAAGGTTTTCTCATTACACTTTGTTTCCAAAGAAATCCCCATTACCTTGCTTCCTGAGGTTAGGCACTTAATAGTACCTAAACTTTTGATTCTGCCTCCCCTTCTCTGATAGAGGTATTTAAATGCTACTGAATCACATAAACCCTCAGTTTCTGTACTGCCTGGGGACCTGCAGTCTTCACCCTCTCTTATGACTGGAATAGAAGGCAGCAGAAGTGCAAAAGCCTTCATATTTGGTGATAGAGCAGAGCACTGCCTACATATGCAAACAGATCAGAAACAAGAAGGCAGGATGCGCCACCGCAAGGGATTAGCTGGGGACAAACATGGGTGAGGTAGCATTTACAGTCTAGTGACACAAGGCATGCAATCACTTAGCAATTGCACTCTGACTTTGTTGTCTACATCTGAGAATAATTCTTTATCAGTTTAAGCAACATTATAATATGTGAACAGTATTTAAATATTTATCTTTTTTTGTTCCCAAACAGTGGCATGTAGCTTAGCATAAGCTAAAATTTCAGATCCTGGAAATGCTGAAGTACTGAGTGAGTATTTTTGGAAGTTTATGAAAACAGAGCAGTGTGAACTGAAATTTTTCTTGTTTGCCCTGTACTACAGTGATACTAATAATGAAAAGAAAAACAAACACCTAATTATATTATATTGCTTGTACTCATGAATTTTTTATTTGCCTGAGGTGGCTGGGGAAGAAGAATTTTACAACCTTTTTGAAATTTATTCTTTCAGTACTCTATTTGCAGCTGGGTTTATAAGCAGAATTGCTACAAAAACCTCTAAGAAAGATTTTCTGTGTAAGATTTCCATCTGAATTTTGCATATGAGAAATTTAATTTGACTGGATTAAAATGTTTGTGTTCATATGAATCCTAACTTTTTGATGATTTCATCTCTTTTTTTTTTTTTTTTTAAGAGATCAGTCACATGTTCCATAAAGTACAAGATATGTATCACTGTTCTGGGGTTTTTTTGTTCTTCCTTTTTCTCCCCATCAGCTGTATAAAACAAAGAAATAAAAAAAAAAAAAACAAACCACCAAAACCACCTCAAAATGAACCATGTTACATTGGGCTAAGTAGTTATGTCAGTTTTACACATTACAAGTTTTGTCAAGTGATTTAGAAAAGCTTTTCTGGGCCTTGCTATGCCTTGTTATTTGGACAAAAGAAGGGTTCACCTGAGCTTATCATCAACATCGGTGGATAGAAAGATCATATCCTTATACTAGATTCTAGTGAGTACAGTCATTTAAACATCTCTAAAGGAACAAGGACAGTCAGTTAGTTGTTCCCCATTTCTTTATTATCTGCAAAAATTTCATCTTCTTCATCCACCTAAAAAATATTTTAATTAAGTGCAAGCTTAATTTCCTTTTAAGCTATCAAGCTAATCACAGACTATCTGCTCAATGTAATTAATACAAAATCTTTTACAGTAATTCCAAAGTCTATATTTTTTACCTATTTGGATGTTTAACCAGACTTTTATCTACCTTCATACATATCCCTACATCTTTTTTTTTTTCCCTTCCATTTATATTTCAACCAGTTATTTCAGGATGGGGAGAACAAGAAGTTTATCAGAGAGTTAAGGGAACTTTAGTCCCTCCCTGACCTTTGTTAGCTAGGTTCAGTGTGGCATGCAAAATCTTGCATGTAATGTAGTAGCAACCTTGCTGCTGTGCAGTTTCTTGTTTCCTCCACATCCATGTCACAGCTGATTTAGTAAGATGTGCTAGTTCTCAGTGTCAGAAGCAGCATCCAGTGATCAGACTTCCAGAAGCCAGCCGTTTTGGCTGACAAATACAACTGTGTCCAAATGCTATGTAAGTCAGGAGCCAGCTCAGCCCTTAGTACTGCTGACTGTTAAATTAGAGGTTACTATCATGATTTGTCTCTCAAAAGTTTCAAAAGAAAAAGTATCTAGACCTAGATCAGAATTAGACACAATGTACAACAGAAGAGCTACTCAATGGGTTTCTTCAGTCAGTTATGTACTGGAAGAATTTCTAAGTACCTTCAGCATTGTTTCCTAATCTTGCCCCAGAATCATTTTATTGTAGGGAGATATATACCTAAATCCTGCTAAAACACTGCCGGAATCAGACACCTGGAAGTGCATCATCTAAGTTTTAAAGGATGCATGCAAGAGGTGTGCCCAGAGCACAGCTAAGGTAAATTCAAGTATGAAGTTGCAAGTACTGCATAAAAACATATGGTTAGACAGTGTCTACAATACAGCATTATAATATAATACTCACCCATAAAGTGAGAAACACCAGCTGAGTTTTCTTTTCAACATTAGAGATTCAAATCTATACCTTTACTACTGGAATGCCCTTAAATAAATTAAACCAACTATTTGTATGTAGTAGTGAAGGGAGGTATGCAGCACTGCTTACTAACCATCCCTTTTCTGGTGAAGCGCAAAAGTCGTAAGGTCAAAGCTTATAAAGTCATTCTCCTAATTAAAAAATCCTGCTTCTGCCATCTAACATGTTTTTGTTACAAATACTGCATTCTGCTTCCAGGACTCTTTCTGCATTGGATAACAAACACTCACACATGAAAAGATAACTGCTGGGCACTGGCAGAGCACAGAGACAGACACGCCTGCTCTGCCAGACCCATTTTGTCAGATAAGCTCCTTCAGGAACTACAGGGTCATTTAAAAGAAAACCATATGCAACAATTCACACACACACACACACACACACGCACGCAAAGATTTGTATCCTAGATTGACAGACATTCCTTTGAGTCTAGGCGCTACAAGTCAAGAGATGACCTAAAGAACAGAGACCACTATATTTAGCTTTTCTTATCAGGTAGAGCTGAACTTTTAAAAAGAAAAGGTGCTTTTACAGGCTTGGATTCAGACTCAAAGGCAAGCTTCCAAAACTTCAGCAGTGTGATATCTTCTACACTGCAGTCCCCTGTCAATTTTCAACACAGAAGTAAAAAAATCTGTAAATATCAATCTCAGAAACATGCGTAGTATGATGAGTCAAACAGCTTTCTCTATACCATCAGTAAGTTTTGCAAATTATATTAGGAACTCAGTGGCACCGGTTTGACATCATCATCTGTAAATGATGTACTTGAAGCGTACCGTAGCCTATTACTCATCAGCACATAGATTTAAGATTCAAGCATACAGATTTGGATCTGAAGTTTTGGGTTTGGGGCTGATTTTTGGAAGGATCATGTGCACAGATATGTAAAATATTCAATAGCCCCAAACTTCAGGAAATTTGGGGTTAATTTCTAGGTTAAACCTTATTTTTAAGTTTTCATGTCAGCTATCAGATGATGTAAAAAAAGGTTTTTACCCATCTATCCTACAAAATGGATGTGTTTGAGATTAGGAGTAAAAATTTGAGTTTGGGTGCATTATTAAGTTCTGCTAGTGGAAAGTTATTTAGGAAATATAATGAGCTGGTTTACTCAGTATTAACTCAGTTATATTAATAATCTGTAGGTGAGATGACAAAATTCTACCTCATTGTTCTTTGTGCTCTTGGAAATAATCATAGAAACATAGAATCATAGAATAGTTAGGGTTGGAAAGGACCTCAAGATCACCTAGTTCCAACCCCCCTGCCATGGGCAGGGACACCTCGCACTAAACCATGTCTCCCAAGGCTCTGTCCAACCTGCCCTTGAACACTGCCAGGGATGCAGCATTCACAACTTCCTTGGGCAACCCATTCCAGTGCCTCACCACCCTCACTGTAAAGAACTTCTTCCTTATATCTAATCTAAACTTCCCCTGTTAAAGTTTGAAGCCATTCCCCCTTATCCTACCACTACAGTCCCTAAGGAACAGTCCCTCTCCAGCATCCTTACAGGCTCCCTTCAGATACTGGAAGGCTGCTATGAGGTCACCACGCAGCCTTCTCTTCTCCAGGCTGAACAGCCACAACTCTCTCAGCCTGTCTTCATACGGGAGGTGCTCCAGTCCCCTTATCATCCTCGTGGCCCTCCTCTGGACTCGCTCCAACAGCTCCATGTCCTTTTTATGTTGAGGACACCAGAACTGTACACAGTACTCCAAGTGAGGTCTCACAAGAGCAGAGTAGAGGGGCAGGATCACCTCCTTCAACCTGCTGGTCACACTGCTTTTGCTGCAGCCCAGGATACGGTTGGCTTTCTGGGCTGCAAGCACACACTGCCAGCTCATGTTCAGCTTCTCATCAACCAACACCCCCAAGTCCTTCTCCACATGGCAGCTCTAAATCTCTTCTCTGCCCAACCTGTAGCTATGCCTGGGATTGCCCCGACCCAGGTGTAGGACCTTGCACTTGGCTTGGTTAAACTTCATAAGGTTGGCACCAGCCCACCTCACAAGCATGTCAAGGTCCCTCTGGACGGCATCCCTTCCCTCCAGTGTACGAACCGAATCACACAGCTTGGTGTCATCGGCAAACTTGCTGAGGGCGCACTCAATCCCACTGTCCGTGTCACCGACAAAGACGTTGAACAAGACAGGTCCCAACACCAATTCCTGAGGGACACCACTCATTACTGTTTTACAACTGGACATTGAGCTGTTTACCAGAACTCTTTGCATGCAGCCATCGAGCCAGTTCTTTATCCAGTGAGTGGTCCATCTATCAAATTGATGTCTCTCCAATTTAGAGACAGGAATGTCATGTGGGACAGTGTCGAACGCTTTGCACAAGTCCAGGTAGATGACGTCAACTGCTCTGCTGCTGTTCATGAGTTCCGTAGCCCCATCATAGAAGGCCACCAAATTGGTCAGGCAGGATTTCGCCTTAGTGAAGCCATGTTGGCTGTCACCAACCACCTCATTGTTTTTCACGTTCCTTAGCATGCTTTCCAGGAGAATCTGCTCCAAGAATTTGCCAGGCACAGAGGTGAGACTGGCTGGTCTGTAGTTCCCCGGATCTTCCACCTTCCCCTTCTTGAAAATGGGGGTTATATTACCCTTCTTCCAGTCATCAAAATAATAATAGGATAAGCTGTTATTCACTGTTTGTTACAGCTGACTTTCAAGAAAATCTCATATCATATTTTCTTTTCCTAAGTTAATAAAATAAATGTTGCAGGAGACGAACTCCGGTGGAATAAAATTTTGATAACAGAGTTGTCAAGGTTAATTAATATCTATCATAATCATTCTCTATTACTAAACTGACTGTGAAGTGACAGCAATGTTCACTTGAAAATTGTTGGGTTTAGTTATTCCTTGAATAGTTTCAATAAATGTTTTTTCATGACAGGCTGTGAATGACTAGCTATGTTTTGTAGGTAACCATGCAAAATCAATATGACAGTCGTTCTACTCTGATTGATAGTTGAAGAACTTTAAATAGGAGAATAAGAGACAGTGAGTGATGTATTTCATCCAATGAGTTTTTGGGGGAAAAAAAAAAAAAACCAAACCAAAACCAAAACCAATTATTTCAGCTGTAATCTAGTGCATCTTTACAATTTGTAAACATAGCTGACTGCTGTAAAAATAGACATAGGGGTTTATGTCCCAAAAGTTTTAAGAAAAGCATTATGGGTTAACTCTGATGTTTATTTATCTTGTGAAATGTTTGTGTCTTTAAAAGGTTTGCAATGGTAAATACACAAAAGTATACTATTGATCTGAAGATCATATTGCAATGTTTGAGAATACATGAGATTCTAAATTAGTTTAAAACAAATTCGTCCATTATTCAAAGACAGACATTTCTGAATACAAAATTACACTGTTAACATCAGTACAATAATTCTAGATAAGGAACAAGCCAGAAATATAGCCTGGTTTTGGTTTTTTTTTCTGTAGCAGTATGCAATTTCTGTTACAGAGTTTTGTCACACAGAGATTTGAAACAGAGGGTTAAGTGAAATAATACAGAATCCCTTTAAGAATCTTCCTGGTTTGAATTATTTTTAATTGTGCATTACATAAATAAAGGGATATTAAGTTAGAATGGTAATGTGTTTTTATTAAACAGAGACTTAAAAGACTCCTATTAATTTAGTCAATGTGACCTTTTAAACATAAAATAGGCTAAGCCAAATTATTTTTACAGAAAAAAATTATGCGGTTTTTTTAAAGAAATCTGATATTTTTAAACCACATCAATTTAATTTCTGTACTTTTTCCTTATGGAACAGAAAAAAATAATTTTTTTTAAAGCTAATTCTCATGTCAGGCTGTTTTTAATATTGTTTGTGCTTGGTTAACAGAGAGGGAGGTTGACTGGTTCTCACTTTGTAATACCAGAATAATTATCTGATAGATAACAAAAATAATCTGGCTGAAATTATTTTTCAGCACAAGCTTATTTACATTCAATCTGTCCATCATTGCTTGGAAGATCCAATCTTCAGAGAAATCCAAAGCTTCTATCTATAACACCTCTCCATACTTAATAATCGCAATAATACAGTTGGTTTTGCTTGTGATCAATAGCTGAGCATAGATCCTCTGGTTAGTTTTTTTTGCATCAATTTGAATATCAGATAGACTCTACTATTATCTAAAAATATTCATTAGAAACTAATTCAGTGTGTTTCATTTGCATGGAAATCATAGAATAGTTTGGGTTGGAAAGGAATACAACACTATAAAAACATTAAATCAGAAAGATAATTTAGAAGTAGTATTTTAGCAAATTGTTACTGTAATGAACTTTTATATATGATTGGTAAGGAACAATTTTTACTCCACTGATTACAATGGCACTGATATTTCATTCATAATCATTCACTCATTTATAATTGCATATAACTTGTGCAAAGCACGACGTGTAAAACTTCCATTTTGAAGTGTGATGTGGAAAATAGCATAAAACCATTTGACAATTTCCATATTAAATGCTTCAATTACAGAAATAAAACATATTTTTACCTTCCAAACTGTAGTAACCAGTAATTAAAGTAATTAAAACCCTATCCCAAGGGAAAACTATGTTTTAGTATTATATGTATACATCTTCTTTGAGTATTATTCTTCATAGTTGTCCTGTAAATGTATGAAATAAATGTGTTAAACATTTTTTTTTTTTCTCATAAACTTTATAATCTGAAATCCTAAGAATGTTGGGAGTTAATTATTCATCCTTGTTAGCACACAGGGAAAAAAGTAATCTGGAAACTTACAGCTGGCAGAAATAATTTACAAAAGAGAATTCTCTTTTGAAGTTTTTTCAAACAGAGAGAGGTATCAAGTGGATAGACAGACACACTAGCATTTCAGTCATATGCCAGTGTTTACATTTTCATTAAAATAGAATACAAGTACAGTAAAACATTGTCATTGCTGACACCTGGATGACTAAATAGCATTGAATGTGCCTGAACTGAAGACACTTTAACTGTTATTGCAGTCTAAATACGTAAGCTAAAGCAAAACAAAACCAGAGCAAGGCGAGAGCTGTCTTCTAGATTTCTCCCTTCCACTTGCAATGTGGTTTGGCTCTGATGCTCCTACTTTTCTCTCTGAAGACTGATGATAAAAAAGGAGGTTCTGTGGCAGCAACAGACCTAACAGGAGTGGCTCTAGAGGTTGAATTAAAGGCTCCTCTTGACCAGTATCCTGAATCCAACTATTGCTAATAAAGCATGCAGAGAGAAATTAAAAAGCAAAATTCAAGCACATACTCCCTTACTTCCAGAAATTCTTGAGTCAAGAATTCCTGAGTCAAGATGTAAACTGTTCAAGGAATACATCTTCAGTATATGTCTTGGAGGCACTAAGCAGAGCTGACACTTCTGGGAATGAAGCTTCATTGTTCAGTAGCCTATCCGTGGATGTCTATTACCAGTATCGGAACAATAATTCCTTTATCTTAAGCAGATAGAGTAGTCCACCAAAAAACCCCAAAACCCACACATGTTCAAAATTCTGATTCGAGTAACTTACACAGAAATCTCAGAGCTGGGTGGAACTAGCCCTGTCCAAACTGGGGGCAGCTTCCGATGTCTTTTTACAGAAGCCATCCTTCAGCCCCTTCCACGACTGAGACCTTTCCACAAAAAGACAATACATTCAATTCCTTGCTTTTGTGAATCATATATTTAAGAATTGTCATTAAAATATACAACCATTGCACCATCTACAATCTTGAAAACTTCAACATCAAAAAAAGTATTTCCCACGCCAAAGTCAACATCATCATAACACAAACAAAGATGGACAATCTATGCACACTCCATCCCTCGTCCCTTCACCACAATTACAACAAAAATTCCCACAGTGTTCAGTCCGTGTTTTGCCCATTACTTCTCCTAATTCCTATCCTTACTTCAAATTCCTTGAAAACTCCACAATGGGTACCAAAAATGTCTGTGGTCAGTTGGCCTTAGCTGACTGACAGGTGCTCACCAAGCACTCTTCCTTTTCAGCAGAACAGGGAGAGAAAATAAGTTTAAAAGCTCCTGGATTGAGATAAAGTTAGTTTAATAAACAAAGTGAAGGCCACACATGGAAGTGAAAGAAAACAAAAAGGTTTATTCCCTACTTCCTATAAGCAGGTGATACACAGTCACTTTCCAGGAAGTAAGGCCTCGGTACATGTGGCGGTTGCTTCAGAAGATGATGTAAGGTAAAAAATATGTGATTAAATTGACTCAAACAATAATATTTGGTGGATGTACAAAATTCTTCTCTGCCTTTCTAGGTAATGGCTAAATGTGTACAGGAATCAAGAATATGCATGTTTTAGAGGTCATGTTGACAGGTGTATTATGAGTGCAATTCTCATCTATGAAGGATTAAACAGCTTTTCTAAGAGTATTAACTTTTGAGCTTATGCTTTCATCCCTTTTGTAAGGGTCAAAATGCAAAGTAGTGGACTGAGGTGACAAAAATAAAACTGTTGTGTCGCAGATGGCAAGGTACCATACATACTGTGCATAAGAAACTAACACTTTACTTTGATCTCTTATACTCTCAATTCATATTCCATCAGGTTAATGCATCACATAAAAGGATCAGTCATTCTTATGAACTTCCTCTTTTGTGAGACCTAATGATCATTATGTCCCAATTCTGGCAGGGTCCTCCAAAGTTTATGTATTTTAATCCCCCACTCAGAGACATGATCAGCTACAGAAGTGTTGTTGCTGACAAACACTTGTACTTCATTAGCAATGGTCCAGTAGCACGGTTTGGGAAATTCATAATACTTTTTCTTTTCTTTGCCTTTCTTATGCTTGCTGCATGGCAGATGCAACTTCTTTTAGGTGTTTTCACATCATAACAGAAATTGCTTTGGTTTTTTTTTCTGGACCATAGGAATCAAATGGCAGACTGGCTGATGCTTTATGACACGTGTGTACATCAGACCAACTTGTCTCCATCTCTTCTTTTCCTGTTAGAAACTGTAGGAAGCAGTCCCACTGCACCACTGTAGGCGACCTCCCACTGTACTCATGCAATGTGTTTCGTTTCTCCCTGCTACATGGCTTGGGACTTTTTGTTACCTTTGGGAATATGCTGCCTTCATTGCAGACCAGGAGACACTTCCCAAGCAATCTGTTCTTCTCCTTCTCAGTATCCTTCCTCTTTGCAGAAGACTTTCATGCATTTGAAGGCTGTAACCATGTTGCTTCTTGATTTTTGTTCCTGTCTCTAAACAAGAACAGTGCATTTAATCTTCCCTTAAAGTTCATGTTTCCTTGACTTTGGATCAATGTTTTTGCTCTCCTGCAGACATTCTCCAATCATTCCACGTATTTTTTGATTTAGAGATTCGAAACTGGATTCAGGCCTTCAGCTGGGTTTCCCTTTTGTTTACCTGTTTACCAAGCTGACAGATTTAAGGTCAAGTGATCAAATTGTTTTCTAATAGCTGACACTTAAAACACTGGCATGGGAACCTGACAGACATATATGTGTATGTTTATATACATAAAAGCAACATTTTGTCTAATGGAAAGAAACTCTTGCTTTTGTCTTCAGTTTTACTCTAGCCCAAATATCCAGCCCATCTGTTCAGTGCATTCTCCTGAACATCACCATAAAATGGTTTTTAACAAACCGCCTACAGCAGAAAGCTGGTGGTCAGCCACTCTTTTACCCTATGGAACCGTAGTTTGACAAGTGACCCTGAATTTCTTCCAGTAATGTAGATAGCAAAAAAAAAAACCTGGCCCTAACCCAGCTGTCAGGCTTTGATTCAGGAACGGAGACATTCCAAGGCAGGAGTTATCTATCAAAAAGGCAGTCCCATACTCAGGGAAATATATCTGATTTAAAGCTGTTAGAGTGTGAAATCAGAGGTTGTGAATGGCTACTCTAGGGAAACCAAATGCGTTTCTATGGGGTTGCAGTACAAATGGTGTTGGTAATGGGTTGTGGCCGGACAAAGGGCACCTGAATTAAATACCAAGATCTAGCACATTAGTATTAACTGATCAAAGAAGTGTAAGATAGCACACTGACATAATGAAAATTATCCCTATAACTTTTCTGGATTAAGTCACTGATTATTACTTTACTTTGTCTTCATCTCGTCAATTTACCTGATAGAAAGAGTTCATCCAAAAAATACCAGGAGGGTGCTCTGGCTATATAATTATTCTGGTTGAAGACTCTTCTTTGCTAACTCTTCTTTTCTAACACATTCATACTGTGAAGGACTAATTCCTTTATAGCAAATTCTGTCATCCAGGAAGCGGATTAAGTACTGTCATCTGTTCATTTTACCTACGATTTTTGAAGATCTGGAATTTCAAATAAAATATAGTCTGTTCAGTGATATCTTCAAAACACCGAATGTAATGGAAGATGATAACATATATCAGTCTTTTACATATGAATGTTTAAAATGTGGACTTAAAGGTGCATGTATATATCTTTCCATGTCAATACCAAGTAAGGTTCAAAGTGATTAAATATTGTTTTTCTTTGGGTTTATAGTCTTTTTTTAAGACTATCTAGATCACTATTCACAAAATTCTGTAGCAGAAATAGTAATTTAATAAGCAATTTCGTTAGCTAAACATATTAAGAACTGAGCATATGTATATGCAATTAAAGGATTTGAATATACGAATTGGAGTGGGAAAAAAGATTTCTAGCCATACTGTACTCCCTCTTGTCTTTCTTGTTAAATTGATATACAGTTACACTCAGGATAAACGGATTGAAATACTTCTGTAGATCACAGATATAAAAGTCAGTACTTGCTTACACTATCATTCATTCAAATATTTAGGAAAGGAGTCTCTGAAATGTTTATGTTCCTGTTTGAAATTATTATTTGATATGGCACCGTAAGGATGATCAGGTGCCACGAGGATGATAAGGGGGCTGGAGCACCTCCCGTATGAAGACAGGCTGAGAGAGTTGTGGCTGTTCAGCCTGGAGAAGAGAAGGCTGTGTGGAGACCTCATAGCAGCCTTCCAGTATCTGAAGGGAGCCTGTAAGGATGCTGGAGAGGGGCTGTTCCTTAGGGACTGTAGTGGTAGGACAAGGGGGAATGGCTTCAAACTTGAACAGGGCAAGTTTAGATTAGATATAAGGAAGAAGTTCTTTACAGTGAGGGTGGTGAGGCACTGGAATGGGTTGCCCGAGAAAGTTGTGAATGCTCCATCCCTGGTGGTGTTCAAGGGCAGGTTGGACAGAGCCTTGGGAGACATGGTTTAGTGCGAGGTGTCCCTGCCCATGGCAGGGGGGTTGGAACTAGATGATCTTGAGGTCCTTTCCAACCCTAACTATTCTATGATTCTATGATTCTATATGTTCTAATTAAATGTACTATGAATTAATTATGTTGAGATATCTAGAACAGTATATAGGTGTATTTATTTCTTTTTAATATATCAAATCTAATTAAATAGTATCATATGAAAACTAGAATCTCATGGTTCAGTATAGTAATAAGGACATTGTTTAATTAGATGTATTTCAATGGGACAGTAAAAGTGCAGTGTTTTATCACCATTTTCAATATATGGACTGTGAGGAACCTGAAAAGACAGAAGTATAGAATTAATACATAATGTTCTTCCTATATGGTATCTTAGAGAAAGAGTAACATATTAGTGGATGGTTGGAATTTTGCAGCATCTGTTTCATTCAGTGCAGCATTGTTAATATGCAAAAGCACTGCCAGAAAATAACTACCAGACCTCTGTAATGGTGGAGTAGAAGTTCTTACAACAATGTTAATATAAGACCTATTATTGGTGTATTTCTCTTTTTCACACTATCATTTAAAATTAATATTGCAAAATTAAAACAGCATTAGGAGGCACATATAAACTGTTAATATAAAAATTCCTGAATGAGATTTTATTGTGCTTCTATTAGACAAAATGGTAACATTTTAATGATCCTTCCTGTAGCCAGCTTTGCAATTTTCAGAAGGTATGACAGCATATCATCTACTGGGGAGGTTAGATCTTAATCTTTACAAGATTTTATAATATTATTAATTAGGTTATGTTCCAGTATTCGAAGACATATACCATAAATAAAAAGGTACCAATGGAAAGATGAGATAGTGGCCTAATACCATCTGCAAATCTGCAAAAATCATGTCATTTGAGTACCTTGCAAATTAAAGTCTTTAAATCTCCAGCTTAGAATGAAATATAATTTTAGAATTAATTTACTCAATTGTTGTTACTTAATTTATCCACTGCTCATTGTTCTCCCATCTCCCCTTCCACTAGTTAAAAAAAAAAAAATAAAAAAAAATCTTAGGAAGACTCCAAATTATTTTCTTAGTCCAGTAAACTGAATAAACATTTAGTGATGGACAACTTCTGATGATATACTTAAACCTGTGTGACACTGCACAACTTACTAAGCAGAAATTCAAGAAGACCAACCTCCTTCCTGAACAGCCTATTTCCCTGAAGTCATCTTTGCTTCTTCTTCTGCCTTTTAATTGACTTATTACTCCTCTGGGATGTGTTTTGAAGAGATCTTTTGGACATTCTGTAGAGCAATTCACCAAAAATTTTTGGTACTATTGTCATATTCTGGTATAATAGTAAATGGTGATTATTCCTTGTACACTGTTCAGCACCTGAAATGCATCACCTTCTGCTTATTCTTTGGTGGATAATTCCCACTGCCACTTTTTTTTTAGGTAATCCATAATAAAACCAAGTAAAGCTTCACCCCTCACACACAAACACCACACAAACTTTTCACAAATATTTGCTTGATCATGTCAATGTATCCCTATTGTGTTAAAATTATGTGTCTTCTAAAGCTACTCCTTACTGAACGAAACTGGCAAGACTTCTAGACACAGTGTACTGTCACTATGCAGTGGTTTTGCTAGCAGCATATTTTAAAGATAAACCTGAGACAAAAAAGAAAAATGCAGAAAATTCAATCTCTAGAAATGTCATAAACTGCGTAACACTGAAAAATATCCCTAGGAAAATAGCTAAAGAGAGTTTCAGAGGTGCTTGGGAACACAGATTCTATAAGCGATTCCCCAATGATACAGATGAATTATATTTCAAAAACTGAAGATTCGATTTAATATAATAAAAATGCTAATTTTTAATTATGCAATTATGGCTCCTTCTGCCATAAAGATGCTGAACATGTTTTCAAAACAAAAGCTATTTTATCATGTTAATGAAGACAGGAGATCAATAGTTATTGTGAAATGGAGAGTGTGATAAACCTGAAAAAAGACATAATTGTAATAATGTGAAATGTGTCAAGGTTATTGAATGCTTTTCAAGAACCTAGTTATCTATTTTAGGATGTACACTAATCCCAGAAAAATTCTGAATTGCTACAAGGGCTTTTCAATAAATACCACCTTTGTTTAAAATTAGTACTGTGAAAGACTATTCTCAGATCAGTTTGAAAACAAAATGAGACGTTTATTCAATTCACTTGTTTTAAAGATTTGAGACACTGAATTTTATTATACTAAAATTGTGTGGTTGAAGTATCCACTTTCATGCCAGAATAGCAGTATTTTGGGGTAAAGAGAGGCTTGTTTTATTTCTGGGGAGGAAAAAAATGCATTTATAAATGTTAGTTATAGTTAAGTTTTCTGATTAAACAGAGATAATTTCCACAATGTTAGAAAATGTCTTGTGAGACTACTATCCTGTTAACATAAAACAGCTTTTTTGAGAATACGTGATGGCCCAGAATGATTGCAAATGTGAATTTTTAAGGTAGTTTCAGAAAAGAAATAATGTTCTTATACACTTAGATTATGTCTATCTAGATTTTAATATTGAAAAACTCCAGAGTAAGGAATTTTTAAATCTGGAAAGTGGAATTCATGTTTACTTTTGCTACTTATGCTACCACATGCTGTCTGGAGACAGATTCTCTCTCACACATACACACATCCCCTTTTTTTTTTTTTTTTTGTTAATTGCATTATCATTCTCAGATGTATGGCTCTGGTCCTATATACACTCAACTACTAGGAATTAGATTTCAGCCATCAAGTCATTGATTTGCCTTGCCTTGAAATATGTTTCTGGGAATCACCACTGTCCAGACACAGTAGTTCTGGGAATTAAATTGCAAAGTAGCAGGTCAAATAGGTACATATGAATAGGGGTAGAGTACCTACCCAAAACTATGAATGTTTCTCTCTTGGTTTGTAGAGAACATCTATTCTGAAGGTCCTGGCACAGTCAGGCTGTAGAAGATCAGCTTGCAAACAAGTGTAAGTGGCAAAAACTCAAGCTTCTTGTAAAGTAAATATGAGCCTATTTACAAATTAATTTAATGAGGATTGTACATCAGCAGCAAAAGATACAGCATCTAGGACAAATGTATTTTAAATAAGGATGCCAGAGTCTCTGAGTCCATGCCCAGAAACAGGAAGGATGCACACATCGCCTGTTTCTAATCTCTAACATATCTGACTGTATAGGGATTTTTTTCTTTGGTTATTACAGAGTGAATCATATGTGCTCTCCAGACACACAGAATGAGAAATGCTTTGGGCTTTAACTGGAAACGCTAAGGACATATCCACTTAGTATTTTGGATGGGGAAGAAAGACATTAAGATTAATTTTCTTGTGGCCAAGAAAATTGGCCACAAGAATGCTCTTTTCTGCTCTTTTCTGTATTCATTTTATGTCATCTGGGTTCAGTATTTCTTCCTTCCAATAATTTTGAAGATGTAGCTTATTTTATTCTCACATGTAATTATCTCTAACATTAGTATTTTGTATAATATCCTTTATGTATTCTTTGTATTATGTTCAGCTTTATGAAATCATAAATCTGTCTTGGTTGCTATGTGATCATGCTGTGCTATGCCTATATTCTGTCTCCTGCATTATTTCTATAGCCTTTTAACTGTAATACCCTGCCACAGTGCTTCTAAATCGTTTTATCCTGAAATCAAATTACTAGAAAAAGCTAGGGAAGAATACCTTCTCATTCTCCTGGAAGATTCTGTTTGATTCTTTGCCTTATAAAATGTATCAGTTCATTAATATAGAACATAGATTTTATAGTTAGCTGTGTTTCTAATAAATAGAGCAGGTGAAAATTCTGCATGAATGTAATAGTCTGATTACACATTTAGAGCAACACAAGTTAAGAATCCCAGATAAGCTTCTCATAATAAATGTAATTCATTTACTGTGCATTTCTATAATATTTGTGATTTAACAGATAAATAAATAAGCAAAACCAAGCACTTTCACAGTGTTTAGGCTAAAAAATAATTTTATGGCACACTCATTAGAAGTTCATCACAAATCCAGTTCCTGTGAAAGACTGGAAGTATTAACATTGCACTGAAATGAGTATGAAAGTATCCCAACACATATGACAGGTAGCAAGTATTAGCTTTATCTTGCAGGCTAGACGGTGGCATAAGAGATGTTACATGAGATAAAATTTGGACATGGTAACAAAGAAATGTTGGAACAATATTAAAAAGAAAACAGTAAAAAGCAAGTAGAATACATATAACGGTTTATGTCCATATTATATATGTTTATACAAGCACTTAAGTGTATAACAAAACATAACATAGAATCTACGCATGTACATATTGCATATGTATATGTGCTTTACAAAAATATTAGATGATTCAGGATATGCAAAAATGAGGCAATGTGGGGTCTTCAGTTATTTTGAGTACATTATTTTTTTTCCTGTATCTTTTTTTTTAGGCAGGCTTTCTGAAGGGTTTTCTTCTGTGTTTCAAATGCAAATTCAGATGTAAATTGTCTCAACAACATGCCAAGATTAGCAGCACCCCTACATAGATTGTGCAGAAAGGATGCACAATTTTCCCAAATTCCTTTGTAAAACCACAAGAAAACCAAGCTTTCTCTTGGCAGAATTTGAATCCCAGCAGAGAATACTCAAGTTATTTGCAGTAACTGATGAAAAGATTTATCCAGTTTCTGTTCTTTTTCTTGACTCCACCACACTGCAAACTCTGAACATCTTGCTCAGTGATGCAGAGGATAGATTGAAGTTAAACGTCTATTACAAGTTACACCATCTTTGTTCTTGGCTCCCATGAATGATACTCATCATTCAGCTACCCAATATTGAGGTGCCTCATGCTGCATAAAACTGCAATGGATATTTGATACTATGCAGTAGCAGAGGAACACACAAGCAAAACTGCTACCATCCTTTTGCTTTCAAAATACTGTTTGGCACCACCTCTAAGCCACAGTTCCAGATGTGCTGCTAGAGGGTCTGTTATTGTACTGCAGTAATTCAGATCACAGACAGCCACATACAGTTCAATGCTTCTTTTGACTAACAACACCAAAAGAGTCAAATCAGGGACATCTTGTGTTGTGATCTTACCCATAACTAAATTTTTGCTGGTTTTAATGTACCACATAAATCCAGTCTATTGCTCTTAAATATCTGGAGGAAGGCTTACAAATAATTAATTTAAGGCAGAATGTCACAACATCAAAATGGTTTTGTATTTGTTTGGCCAAACTCCTGCGTTTGGTTTGGGGTTTTTTGTTTGGTTTTGGGTTTTTTGTTTGTGTGTGTTTTGCTGGGAGTTGTTTGTTTGTTTTTTGTTTTTTGTTTTTGTGTTTGTTTTTGTCTTTGGTTTTGGGTTTTTTTGTTTTCTGCAGGCTGGTTGCAATGCAGACAGCAAGGGGAACAAGAGCACTTAGCCAGATGGAGTCTTATGGAATGCTAGCTCCTTTTCTGTGTAGTTTAGTTACTTAAGAAAAAAAAATTCTTTAAGATTTAGTTTGCTTTATTATTCCGCATTCTTTCACATCTCAAAAACAATTGTTCAACATTCCTGAAAGTCATGGAAGGTAAGAAATTTGAAAAATATAAATTCTTAAGCAAAATTTTAGCGTATTAGAAGTTATACAGCAATTAAAACAGAAATTGTTGCCCACAAGGGTTAAAACACCAAAAGTCCCTAGCATGTTTTCCTATACAAAAACAAAAAAATGTGGTAACAGTTGGGTGCCAACAACTGAGTAAAAGTTTCTTTCATATATTATTGAATGATTTTCTGTTTGAACTACAATGATGATTTCCCCAATGTGTGTATATGCATGGGTGCCACAGTAGGCGATTTGTGCTAATATGGATTTAGCTTTGTACATATAACAAATGCATAATTACTGCAAGCCAAACATTTGTTCATTGCTGTGTAAATGCAATAATTTAAAAATATAATTGTATTGTGCAGACCCTATCTTCCCCCTTCTAAAGTCAATACAGAAAGTAGTAGTTAAGTATGATGGCTGGATCTAGTTCAGTGATGCAAAGATAATAAGGAGGAAAGTAGCTCCTGCAGTTTGAAGAGGTTAAGCACCTCTGTTCCCAGTGCTTTCAATAACCATTTTTGAGACTCCACAGTTCTGAACCCAGGCCTTTGATAATTCATTTAGTTAGTGGCAATGTCTAACATAAACTACACAGTGATGTAAGCTTAGCTCTTGGATCAAAATTTGCCTCACAGTTACAAAACGAATCTTGTCCAAGTGAGCCAAATTGCTCCTCTTTACATAACAGGATTCACCTATGCAATCAATGAGATAATTCTTTTTATAGGGCAAAAGTATTTTCTCTTTTATTTTTTTTTTAAGATGATAATTTTATTCCAATTTTTCTTTCCTGCTTTCCTACTTCTTCCCTCTTTTTGGTTCATCTTTGTATCATTTGAGTTCTCCAACTCCTATAATTGTGTGTCCTACTGGATAGATAAGTAAATGCATGGAAAACATAACTACTGATGCCATGTAAAGTCAGAAGAGATTACCATGATGAACCAGCCTGATGGTCTGGATTTGAATATTGACTTTTTCACCCTTTTAGGTTCTCAAAATATCACAAACTTATACAAAAAATATTTACTCTTCACTTAACATTTCAAGTGAGAATAAGTTCAGCTCCTTCCTTGATAATCTGTTCCAGTTTTGGTTACACACTTATTTACACCCTTTTATGGCGGTGAATTTGTGTCGGTTTATTTTCATGTCAATGCATCTTTTTATGCCTTTGTCAGCAATACTGAAAAAGTCTCACTGCCCATCAGATATCCCTTCATCTGTAAGTACTAAATATAGTGACCGAGTCATCTCTCAGCCTTATGATGAACTGGAAAAAAAACTAAGCTTCTTAAACTTCAATGTGAATGACTGAATTTGTAATTCCTTAATCATTTTATGGTCATTCTTATAACTAAGTTTACTGATTCATTTCTCTTAAGAAACAGGGACACAAAACCCAAGAAGCCTGCTCCACAAAGTAGCAAGATCTTCCCCTGGTTTTTACTAGATATTCCTGTTCTATACCTTCAAAGACCCCACTCGTCCTTTTGCCACACCACTGCACTAGCAGCTTTTATTCTGGACAATAATAAACGGTGCTCACTAATTCTTTGTCCAAGTCAATGCTTTTCTAGAATCTTCCACTCTGTGCTTCTAAACTTGTATTCTTTGTTTCTGGATGTATTTTTTTTTTCTGTATTTGACTATACTATACAACACTCTTCCGGATTGAGTTGTGTGCTTCCTTCCAATATTATATAGAGTGGAGGCTATGTCTTATGCTTTTATTTCAAACACAGAAATATTTACTGGAATATCTGAGGAGTTAATCATGACCATCTGTACTGTTTTCTATATACAATTGAGGCCATCCAGGCAGGTTCAGGAGCATGAATTTCAATCATCATCTCTGTTAAATGAGGTAAAATTGAATGAATGGTTCTGTTTTAATTATGAAGATATATAGTGTTTTCTGGGCTTTGAAAGAAGCATCAAATTGCCCTAGTCACTTTACTAAATGTTCCTGTGTAATTATTGTCCCCAGAGAGTGCACTATAGAGCCTAAGGGTAACTCCAAAGATGTAAAGCTGCTTACTCGAAGAATCTGAAGGAGGGTTCAGGTCTCCTGATTTGTGTTTGCTATGGAATATGCATAGACTACATGGTATAAATAATTACATTGCTGTTAAAAAGACGAGCTAAATACAAGGTGAATATAGGTATATACATTTTTTGAATCTCTGATAAAACTGCTCTCACCTACAGTCCAAGAAATTAAATACATTCTTAGAAGAGAAATCCCATCACACAGTTCAATATTGTATTTGAAGTATAACATATTAACAGGAGTTTTAGAAGAACACTTGTATTGTCCTCAGACTTTTCTGTTCTCTCCATTTTTCAGCTTGACACAGTGTTTTCTTTTTTTCTTGCCATTTATCTGCTGGTTTCAATGCAGTAGAAATAAAGAAAGGTAGGTGGAAACCTAGGGGAAGAGAGAAATCCTTTCTCTGTTTGCTTTTTTGTTATTACTTAGCTTGAAGGGACAGCTGCAAACCTGAGCTAAACAAAGGGGTAGATCACCTAATGTGTAGCCATGGTTCTATTTTGCGGCACTGAGAACATTCTCTGTCATATTAAACAGTGTCATCAGGGGTATGAACCCCTCTTCCCCAAAAAATCCATTCCTATATCATGTATATATCCATACTGAAATTGCAAAATAAACATACAGCAGTATAACCATGGCCAGATTTGGGAAAGATAGAGGAGAGTGTGCACTGAGGGAGACAACAAAGCTGGCTCAGTCAAAGTTCTCCAAGACTTCTGGAAAGACCCTTTGTGCAGGCTAAATCTATTGGCCAGTGTCATGGTTTAAGCCCAGCTGGTAACTCAGAACCATGCAGCCGTTCTCTCACTCCCCCCCTTCTTTTCCCCCCCAGTCCTGGAGGGATGGGGAGGAGAATCGGAAGAATGTAACTCCCATGGGTTGAGATAAGAGCAGTCCAGTAACTAAGGTATAATACAAAACCACTACTACTACCACTAATAATAATAGTGATAAGGAAATAAGGGGAGAGGATACAAATGCTCACCACCCTCCGACCGATACCCAGCCTGACCCGAGCAGCGATCTGGGCCTTCCGGGTAATCCCCCCTCAGTTTATATACTGGTCATGACGTGCTGTGGTATGGAATACCCCTTTTGGCCAGTTTGGATCAGGTGTCCTGTCTCTGCTTCGTCCTGGCTTCCCCTTCTCCCTGGCAGAGCATGAGACTGAGAAAGTCCTTGGTCAGAGTAAACATTACTTAGCAACAACTAAAATCATCAGTGTTATCAACGTTGTTCCCAGGCTGAAAGTCAAAAACACAGCACTGTACCAGCTACTAAGAAGGAGAAAAATGACCACTATAGCTGAACCCAGGACAGCCAGCTGGCAGGATAACTTTGCCCAATGCTGGAGCTGTCAATGCCAGTAAGCCTACTGACTGCAGTGAGTGTGTTCCTCTTCATTCTAGTACTTTGAGATATATCCCTTCCCCTGTGTGTAAACTGAAATATAAGGGCACAGTTATAAGAGGATGTAAGTGAGAGGGAGAAATAAGGGCAGAATCCTGCTTATGACCCTCTAATGAGGAGGTTTCCCACTGAGTGTTTGGTTGATTTTAACACCATTGCAGCTAAAGCAAGGAAAGCACTAGTCATTTGGCTGTTTAACAATGTAATTCATCAGGTAAACTGTTAAGATAGTGAGGGAAGTCACTGGAGCATGTCATGATAAATTAGAAAATTATCTATTTCTTAATAACAAACAATATAAATTTTACATTTTAGCTGCTTGATTATCCTGCAACAGTCAAATAAAGTAAAAATGTATCAAATGTCATGCTGGTTATGAACTACCAAAATACTGCTGTACACCATTGTAACTTCTGCAAAATCCATGGAAAATCCTGTCACGAAGAAAAATCCTTCTGAGATTTGTTTCTTCAGGCAAAAATATAATTGATTTTTATATAGTTTAGAGGAATAATTCTAAAAATAGTTCTCTTTTCCAAATGATAACAGCATGTTCGGTAGACATATAGTCTTGAGTAAGGAAATAACATTTAAGCAGCTTGCAAAGAACATGTTAGTTATGCTTCAATAAAATCTATGTTTGATGCTTATTAATTTCGCAGTTCACCTTGGGATCTTAATGAAATTCATTGGTATTTAATTTTAATTTGGGAACTGAATTTTCAGAATTATGCATGATTTTACGATTTGGAAAACTTGGCTGTGTAAAGCGATCTGGTCTTAAGGTTTCAAGCAAGTTCCGCTTCCAACATCATTTTAGTTCATGTTTATTGATATGCCTGAAGTTGCAAATGCTAGCCCTATGGTTCATATCTGAGAAAGGGCCATTGTAAGACATTTTTGACCATGCTAAGATGTCATACTTCAATGGACTAATTGCAGAATGTAACTGATTTTGGGTAACGGCATAAAATTCTTGTCCATTGATATGTAAAATAGACAAATTGTTATCATCATCTGAGAAGGCATTTGAAATTCTTTGCTGCAAAAATAACTTCTTTGCAATATACTGCAAAAACAAGTACATAGTTTCGCATCCCTGACAATCTACAAAGAACTGTAATACCTGTAATCTTGTGACATTGTGCCAAAATTTGTTCTGTTTACACCCAGCTGTCATGTGGCATAGCTGAAAAATAAAGCACTGCTGTTCTTGGAAAGTTTTTGTTGGATTAAAAAAAATTATGTACATAAGTAAACAAAATCTTGAAAAGATGGTCTTTTACTGGAATTTTTTCATTATTGTTATTGAGAGCTCCACTTGCTGTCCAATAGGCCTACCACTTGGTTTGAAGCTTTAAGAGAAACAGGGCTGACAGGGTGCTTACTTCCACCTCTTCTGGACACATTGTATGCCACTCACTAGAGGTTGGTGAATACAGCAAAATAATTTCTATGAGTGTTTGCCTGAGCTTGAATGAGTCTCTTTTATCTCTGATGCTTTTTCTTGTTTCCTTCCAATAGAGGTTTGTGCGTGTTCAATGGGTATTTGCAGAAAGTACATTTTAACTTAGGCTATTGCAAGTTTTTATGTGAATACATTTGATATACTGGAATGGTAAACCATTCAGACAACAGACGACAGATTTCCATGCAATAAAAGCACAGGAGTGATTAAATGCATCAAGATGGATAGGCTGGTGAAAGTATGTGCAATTACTCTTCACGAATCTGAAGAGAGTAAGTGAAATACATACTCTTCTTGCACCCAGAAAAAATTAGTCCCATCATTTCAGGAACGTTACTTTTGGTAAATCCAGTAGTAAGATTCTCACTAGCTTTTCAGCCTGCCACCACTTCCCATGCTAATTTTACTCTATGACAGACTTAAATCCTTAGTGGTTTCCTGTACGCTTTTCTCCTAATTAAAGAGTCATGCTTCTGTAATCAGAGATTGGACACCATAAAGCGTGACTGTAGTTGCCAGTCACAACTAAGCAAATTAGCTCAGTTTCCTAATCCCTGCTGTTGAAGAAACCATACATATTATTTTATAAGCCATGCTAGAAGTTCGTGAAAAATCTTTCCCATCCAGTTTCTGTTCAGAAGAAATACTCTGAGCAAAGAACTTACCCCAGCCTTGCTAGAAATGAAATCATAAGGTCACAGAAATAACCTTTAACTAGATGGAGGAAGGAGGGTTCTAATAACAGGTGCCAAATGGACACTAGAAAAAAAGAGTGGTGATAAGCAAGAAAATACAAGTGATCACCTTTAGGAGAAAGAAATATACAGCATAGGCTGGCTAGAATAGATTAGAACTAGAAAAAAACATACTGTTAAGTTAAAAAGGATAATAGAGGGAGATTGGAAATTAAAAGGTATCAATAAAACATTGGTTTTCATTACAGAATATATTAAATAACATATCAAAAGATCAGTGTGATCAAGCGACATCTGGTCAGGGATGAAGTGATGTAGAAGAAACTGTTAATTGCTGTCTACTATCTGTTCAATAAATCTAATACAAGTTTTGTCTTATAAATAAAATGTTTGACTGATTTCAAGAGTAGTGAGCTTTTATTCTTACAACTTGTAATTTTGTTTCTTCTCAGATAATACATAAATACAACTATTTTTCTTTCCTAGTCTTCTTTGTACCTGTTCCTAATCCAGATCTCTGCTGTCTGTGCCTGATATTCTTGGATGAAGTTCTACCTGGCACAGTACACAGTCACATACACCAGTATTTTGCAGAATAAATCATCTAAACTATCAACTCAATTAATATTATTAGACAAACAAGAAATACCCATGACGTGAAAGGGTGGGATTTACTTTTTGCCAACACATTTTCACAGACCATTAGTGATGTCTTCTTTCATATAGTTCAAATCCCTCATTTGCTTAAGCCTATCAAAAGAAATGATTGCTTATTTCTCTACTTAATACTCAGAGGCCTATGATAAAAGCCATAGAGTAAGCTTTTTTACAATCTGTATTACATAATGCACTGATCACTTCGGGGCTGGTTGGCTTTCTGATTCTACCCAAAAGAAAAATTGCTTGTTAATGCTGAAGTGCTACAGAAGGAAAGTAGTTAAATGCAGTTCCTTTATGTATTTTTTACTAAAGACATTTTTGAGTGCTCACAATTTCCACCTGATTCATATCTTCTTTGATTCCCTTCCTAATAAATATTCACATACCCATTTTCTAACTTTTAAAATACCTCAAAATCTATCTCAGAATTTTGAAATCAGCTCTAAAGTCAGGAGCACCAAACCTAAGCATTTCTTCTTCACATTTGCTTTTCTCATCTCCCCATGTAGGACAATCACACCTTAGAGTGTATTGAATAAACAGAAAAAGAATAAATTCTTCAAGAATGCAGAGGTCGCCATTCTGTACGACTAAGACTACTGCATAACTTATTTGTAGACCAGAAGACAGTTAACATTAACATGTCATCACAGTCTATTTCATAGACTTTGCTGTGTTTTGGAACACAAATATTTAGACATAGGAGAAAGTCATTGTTTGATTTCCTAATCTGTGAAGGCAGACTTTTGAGTCGCACATATTTTTTGATCACACTGTAACATAAAAATACTTTGGCTTTTGTTCAGCACTGTCATTAGAAGTTGCCTGCATTAGACTTAATGTCCATGTTGCTTTAATGACTCTGGGCATTTCAAGAAAGCAGGTAAAAGAAACACGCCCGCGGCATCATCAGAACACGCTTGGGACACGTGGGGCCGCCATCTTGGACGGCGGCTTCCTGTCTGCGTCCACGCACTGCGGCAGCCGCCATCTTGGATTCACCCTCTAAGGGCGCGGCCATGTTGGATCCAATCCCCCGCCATGACGGCAGCCATCTTGGACCCACTGCCTCCACAGCGGCAGCCATCTTGAATCCACTCCATCATGGCGTTGGCCATCTTGGACTCTCATCCCCATGGTGGCGGCCATCTTGGACTCTCACCCCCACGCTGGCAGCCATCTTGGACTCAACATCTACCCCCTCCCTGCATGGAGGCGGCCATCTTGGACTCACCCTCCCCTACGCGGCGGCCATCTTGGAGTCTCACCCCCATGGCGGCAGCCATCTTGGATTCCCCCCTCCCCACCATGGCAGCAGCCATCTTGGACTCGCACCCCCATGGCGGCGGCCATCTTGGACTGTTCCCCCCCATGGCAGCGGCCATCTTGGCCCCCTCCCCGCATGCCCCCCCCGTTCCCAGCATGCACCGGGGGGTGCGGGGCCACCCCCCCCATAGAGCCCCATTGAATGAAGAGGCTTTTATTTGCTTCTTTTTTTTTTTTTTTTTTTTGAGTCCAGAGGAGGGCCACGAGGATGATAAGAGGGCTGGAGCACCTCCCATATGAAGACAGGCTGAGAAAGTTGGGGCTGTTCAGCCTGGAGAAGAGAAGGCTGCGTGGTGACCTCATAGCAGCCTTCCAGTATCTGAAGGGGGTCTACAAGGATGCTGGGGAGGGACTCTTCCTTAGGGACTGTAGTGGTAGGACAAGGGGGAATGGGTTCAAACTTAAACAGAGGAAGTTTAGATTAGATATAAGGAAGAAGTTCTTTACAGTGAGGGTGGTGAAGCACTGGAATGGGTTGCCCAGGGAGGTTGTGGATGCTCCATCCCTGGCGGTGTTCAAGGGCAGGTTGGACAGAGCCTTGAGCCACATGGTTTAGGGCAAGGTGTCCCTGCCCATGGCAGGGGGGTTGGAACTAGATGATCTTAAGGTCCTTTCCAACCCTTACGATTCTATGATTCTATGATTCTATAAAATCCATACAGTTCTTCCGCAAGACAGCTGCAAGCACAGTGACCACAGGAATGGAGGGGAAGTGCAAGAAGAGGGGGGTGCACGCTCATTTGCTTTTCTCCCTCATCTGAAGTAGTCTCCTATGAATTTATACTTGTAACATGGTAGTGTTTGGCACACTTAATCCATATAGTCCCCAATCTTTAGCAAAGGTCTACAGCAGTATGGGTCTATTGTGAAGGATGACCTTTAGTAGCCTAAAAAAGGCATGTTACTGGCTTAATTTAATTGCTAATTTTTGCTGTGTGGAGTTCCAATATCTAAAGATTTTTTTCAAATATTTGGAATAAAATATTTCTTCTTTTTAAAAAAAGTAAAATATTAGGTACTGTGGTTTTTTTGTTTTTTTGTTTTTTTGTTTTTTTCCCACATGAAACCAGAAACAAGGGTTTTAAATGAAGAAAACATGAGAATGGAAGATTAAAACACTGTGTGTTGGCTATGCTTCTAGAACACTCTGACCTCCCTGGCTAAGAAGGTTAGGGAAACCTAAATAAGCTTCAGATCCACTGTCCATCACTGCTTATTACTATAGGACTGTAAAACTGCAAAGCTATATGTTTGTATTTGTTTGGGTTTTTTTGTTTGTTTGGGGTTTTTTTTCAAGTGCATGCTCCAGCTGGGGTTACAATTTTGCTCATATGGATTTATACAACAGATTAGACAGCTAGTAGTACTAGATAGTACTAGTAGTACTAGATAGTATCTAGTAGTACTAGATAACTGTAGCTCTGGAGACCAAACTTATTTGTGGAATTTCTGGCAACATAGATCAAGGTGAGAACACAGACTATTGCTTGGGTACAGAGGAGTAATTGCCTTGGAGTTGCAAAGGAAGTTACCTTGCACTCCATATTCTTGAGATGTGCTTTATTAGCTGAGGTATCACACACAGAGAACCCTACTGGCTAGAGAGAGATATCCCAGTAAAGCACAGTGGCACATGTGGCCAATTCACCCTCTCCCTTCAGGAGCTCAGTCTGAATGGAGGCATTGGCTACTACCAGGGTAGATGGTACAGAACGCCCAGCTGGAGCTGCAGCCTTTGTTTTCATATAGGTGCCCACTATTCTGCCTTGAAGGTCAGGTAGGATGGGTGCCCCTGACCTGTGCAGATGGTCACAGAACCATGCCCAGTTGCTGGGTTATGTGCACTTCAAGTCTCTTCAATGGAATGCCCCTCCTTCATCAGGCTCTGACTGCATCATGGCCTGTGATGAACTGTGAAAAACAACCTGTGCTTGAGACAGCTAAAAGTACTTTTATTTCATTGCCTGTCAACTCAAATAAATATTGGTTTAATATTTTTGTTTGCTGATTTTATTTGAAGAACAGGGGACAGTAGTAACCAAGTTAACCTTGGGATCATATTTGCACATGCTTGTTTAGCTGGCAGTCTTTCTTTATATACACACACACCTTCCCCTTCCAATCTTTTCCCGCCCTAAGAATCTTAAATCACATTGCTTCATGAATGTTGATACTAGATAATGATAAAATAGTTACCAGGCTGAGTAAAAGTCTGGAATAATTGTTTAGGGCTTTTTCTTTTTTTTTCAGAATACTTCAGGGAGGCAAATTAATTTCTCTTGCTCCAGTGTAAACTAACCAACTATCATACAGATTCATGGTTTTGAAGTGCCCAGATCTTGCAGGCTGTTGTGTATTAAATCCCAATGAATGCAATAAGAACTGAAACATACTAGAGAGCTCAGAAATGCAACATTTAGGATAGGTTTCACTTCTAAATATTGAAATACGCAAGCTGGGTACTCGTGAATTTTTAATACTCTGCAGTTGGCTCCGCCCTCTATCAGTACATCATTCTGTGAATCAGCTACACTCTTATGCATTGCATATGAAAACACAAGATCACATACATCAGTGAGGAGAACAGACTCATTCCTTGCCTATTTCACATGTAATTTAATTCTCCTGCCAATAGCCTATTCAAAAAAAAAAAAAAAAAAATCTTTTCATAGATCCTGATTTATTGCAGCTTGAAAATTGGAAGCTTTATTAGATCAAGATAATACAACAACTCTTACCATTTTGTGGTTTCCTAGGTTAGATTTCTGAGAAATGTGGAATCATGGTGTTTTTCAAATGCAAGAAAATCTCAAGAAACTACAAAACCTCCTGTTTATTAAAAAACCAAGCAGAGAGAACATTTCTCATGTTCTTTTACTATTGTTTTTCTTTCCCTAGAGCTTTTCCAACATCATGCAAAAGCATCCTGTACTGTTAGAGAAGGATAATTTATTACTGATAATTATTTCTGAAGTTCTACTAGAAGAAAGCAATTGTTTATCTGCAAGAAAATAGCCCAGATCCCATTCACAAGGTCGGTCTTGCATTCTGTGTTGGCAGGAACTGACAAATTCTTGAATCAATCCTTCATTGAACAAAGGGAAAAGTAGTCTTCAAACTTAGTAGTATGTGACAGGTTTTCTTCAATGGAAGGTTTCTGATAGATGTTTGAGAATGGAGAAATAATAAAAATGACTGCCTTAATCTGAACTTTGAAAAAAATGTTTCTCTTTTTCAAGTGAATTCTTTCCCAGTGGTTCTGCACATTCCAAAATCAGTTCAGCTAATGCAAAAGGAAAATGCTTTTGAATGGATATGTCAGTTTGTGCCTGTGAGTAGTTATTTCAACTAAATTTCACCAGACCTCCATTAACCACCTTTCAAAATTCATAGAGCAGGCCTCTGAAAAAAGTCACTTATTCAAGTTTCAGCTGTAAAAATAAATACATTCAATATAGAACATAGGCAGAAAATAACAATAAAAGGGTGAACTGCTTCCAGTCTAGTTGTGTAGTTCATACAGTGTGTTTGCATTTCAGCAGTTCAGGCAAAAAATGTCTGTCCTCAGGGATTGAGCACCTTTTTAGTGTTAATTAGTTCTGAGTATTTCTGCCTTCCTTCATTCCTTCATGCCTATCTCTTCATATACTTTACCTGTCCTATGAAAAATTGTTCATGTTCCACCAAAAACCTCATCTTTTAAGAATTTTTATAAAGTATCTTTTAAACTTATCTTTTAAGATACTTATCTAAGTAAACATCTCTTCCAAAAACATCAATTAAATGAACTATATCTAATCTGTAAATTCATAGATACATATGTATCTATGATACATAGATCTATACATATATACTCATATACGTTTTAGCAGTGTGCCCAGAAGCACATAACCAAAACAAGCTCCCAATCACCGCATACAAAAAGGCAACAACTTAAAATTTTATGTTTTTATATATATATAAAATATACATTTATATACAATAGATATAAGAATGTCATCCAATCACTATGCTGGATGAAAACATGTAGGTTATGTTGTTTAACAGAAATGGCAGCTCCCTGACATAAAATGGCAGTGCCCTATCATTAAGTGGTGGCCAAAACAGTGGTGCCCCCTGGGTAGACAACCTCCCAGGTCTGTTGTTCTTGTGGGTAAAGCAGTAGGGTTGGCCTGTCCTGCCAGGCAATCATAATACAAAATGTAACTAAGGGAGAGGAAGTGATCTGGGGGCAAATGACCCATGAGGCAGCTGGGAGAGGGGGTGGAACACCTACAAGAATTTGGGATCCAGGCGCCATCAGTTCTTGCCTGTTTTATCAGTGGTACCTGCACCACTGGACATCATACAGAGAAAAAAGCAAAATATTCAAAATGGTGAAAAGATTTTGAAGGATTTACTTTCTAAAAACCCATACATTTTTTGTTGAGGCTTGCAAGGTCATCTTTCTCATGACAGAGATCACATTCTTCTCTCCACCGCAACCGAGTTTGCTTTCTGCATGTTTTTGATAGCTCCATAGGCTATTTAGTGCTAAATATTGTTCTATAGAGTTAAATCAAAATAAGTCTCTTAAAGTAGTCATTGATTATGTTTGTAGATTTTAAATACCTTGCTCACATGATGGGACAATTTTTGAAATTGGCAATAATAGACATTTCTGATATTTGTTTTGGAAGAAGAAATATTTTAAAAATAATTTGTATTCTTTTACAACATTTACAATCACAGATGCATGAAAGCAACAAAACTACCAACAAATAAAATTTTGAACTCACAAGGCTATCACATATTTACTTTAATGTTCAGCAAAGGGGTAAGTTATTTAGATTGCATGCTATGTTATGTTAACCATCTCTCCCTCTTGAAACAAATGTCCTAGAATTCCAAAGAATTCTAAGACACAAATTCTAAGAAACAAATTTTAAGACACAAATCCTATTTCTGACTTCTGTATGTATGTCATTAAAATTTACCCACATTAAGCCAGCTGCAAAATCAGGGTTTATTAATCATCTAAACGAACTCAGCTTTAGGAGAAAATGCCACTATTCAGAACACCCCTTCTTCATCCATCTGACCAAAATTTGAAGCCTATCTAGTAAGCTCCATCCAACTGTTCCTGTTACGCAGCTTATTCCCTCATTACAATAAAGGTATTAATGACAGTAGAAATTATCTCTTTAGTACAAAGTTGAGCACCTGGATCTTTGCATTTCAGAGGAATGCTCATCATATTTTTAGGATCTCTTTTTTTGTATGTAAAGTGGGCTTACTAAGAGTTTCTGATGTTGATTTTTAGTGTACTCATTTTGAAGAATCACCTGGTCTTGAGCTGAATTTTAGAACCCCACAAAGGATGAATATAGATTTTAAATGCTGTTTTCTCTAGAAAAATAAGAAAACCTAAAATTTGAATCCCGAATTTATTATACCTTATTCCTATATCTGTGTTTCACAGCATGCCTGAAGTAGTTCACAAAACAATATTAAGCATGCACAAATACCTCTCAAATATTAATTACTCACTGTTTGTTACTTGTTTGCTATCTGTTAAAACAAACATTACTTTTTATCTGTTACTCAGTTATATAATTTTATAATCTACTGTACATCATTCTACCTCTTACAGTGTATTGGTTTGGACTAATTTTATAAAGTATTAACACTAGCTGCTACCAAAATTAGTATCAAGTGCTCACTTTATCTTTCAATTAAACTGCCAATCTGCAAGACGGAATGACAATGAGCAAGGGATATATGGATATATAATATAGTACAGTCAATTTGTCATCTTCCTCAGGTAGCATTTTGCTACTGAGGTATTTCTGTTCTAAAGACAAATACAAACCTCATTCACGCTGGTAGTATACCAACAATCATAATGAACTCTCAAGAGCATGCTAAAAGCTTATTTTATGGAAAAGACATAAGAAAACATCAAGAAATACAGACTGAAACCCAGGTTTATTCAACATGTCTATTCAGACCTAAATCACAGACAATGATGCGCTTTCTCCTATGCAAATACTGAAAACTACCTTAGACATGCACCCTTTGCAGCTTCTCATTACTTGGGTGTGGGAGAAGGTCTCACGGGAGTATCAGCTTGCGCAAGCCTGGGTGGAGATGTGCAACCTCTCTGGGCCAGCAGAAATGTTCCTATCTCTCTTGCTACAGATAGCACTGATGATAATCATACAGCTTCATGCACCTCTTGTACAGCTCATAGGAGTCAAATTTCTAGCTCTAGAGAAGTCTCTGACTACAGTGACATAAATAATGATTTTCCCCTAAGAATCCAACAGCAAAACCAACCAACTGAAAACTCAGAGGTAAGATAGATAGAAAAAAAGAAACATTTCTGAGTACAGGACTTCCCAGAGTGACACATCTGGGATTATACTGCTTTTTGTTCTATAGCATTAGGACAAATAGCACCATATGTACCAATCTGATGTAATAAGTAATTTACCTGTTACTTTAACTCCCATAAAGTTATCTCCAGAGAAAAAACAAGCGTGCCACTGACTTCATCTCTGATCACGTCAGGATTTTTCTAGCTTCTCTAGCTCACATGAATATAATAGAATTAAAAAAAAAAAAAAAATCCTAATCTGAATAATTTTGAGTCTTTGTCCATATGCATCACATAAAGAAATGCATTCAACAGAAAATTACTTGGAAAAAAGAATGTTAAATTGTTTACAAAATAATTAATAAACTCTTTTAAATCCAGTCAGCAACTCTTCATCTATTCTCCAAAACTGAAAATGAATGTAGTTTCTAATTTCAAAGCTTCTCATGTGAGAACGTGCAGCTGGGCATTGATTTCCACAAACAATTTTTGTTTTATGAAAAGGTAGCAAATAAACAAGAAGTATAAATTTCCAACAAGTACATAGCTGACATTTTAAAAAGGCATTGAATAACACCTACTGAGGATAATCAAATTCCTTAAATGATTAGACATAAAAAACAGTGCGTTTTGGGCCAGTTTTAGTACACATTGGGTAGTAGAATGAAACATTAGACTGAAGACCCAAGTGAATCTAGCCTACTATGCTAGTATAATAATAGACCTGAAACGCACATGCCTTGAGCAATTCATTGTCATTATAATTTAGAATTCATACAGAAAAACAATGGAGTCTCACTAGACTTCTTTGATAAGGGTTTGACATTGCCCTTGTTAAATCTGGAAATCTACATTAATTTTGCAATGAAGTGTAAAAGCTTCATTCATTGTCAGATCACCCTTTGTCTTTCTCTTGATACCAGCTTTGTTGTATTTTTTGCTAAACAGAAAAGATTCTGTTCCAGGTAATCACACAGCAGTTTGTTGACAAACTCTTCTGGAGCAGAATCTGCAGTCTTACACAGCCCTTTATGGAAGAATGGCTCAAGTATGTTTCACTTGTCATCAGTTATTGGTTCAAAAGCAGTATTTTAATTGATGCAAACATTGTTAGCAACCTCTTCTGGGACAGAACACTTTGTGGGTCACTGTTTATTGCCTTTGGCCAAAAATCTGGATCAAAAACCTGAAGTACCATCTTTAATATAATGCAAAAAGAAATAGCAATCAGCTAATAGCGTCAGCTCTTCTCTGCAAGCCTACCAATAACATTTATAAGATTTTTTGTGTTGCTGCAAGTGGATCCCAAGGCTTGGTCTAAGAAAGTGAGTACCTCTTTACATATGCCATAAAAGACAGCATAATTCCACTGTGAAATACTGAGCATAAAATATTTGCATATTTGTCATCTGTGCTTTAGAGCAACCGTAACAATTTGCATACACATAGTTCTACACAGGAGTGGAACATACAGATTATACTTCTGAACTACTGCTTGAATTAATCAGCCATTTGTTTCTTATGTAAAAACAATCTAAAACTTTGTGAGACTAAGCTTGCTGAAAGAAAACCTTTTCTAGAATTGGATAAATGGGATCTTAAGAATGAGTCCTAGAGATATTGCCATTGTAGAACTATTAAGCTAGGTATCTACAGACACATAATAATCAAAAATAACTTTTGTCTTACATGATGCAATCTTGAAGCAATGATTTGGGATTTGGTAAATCATACTGACGAAAATGAAAGGTATCTTTAGAAACAGCTATTCTATTGATACAAGTTCATTTTTTTTTAAGTTGCGAAAGAATAACGAGATGTTCAGAACAAATTGTAGATTCATCTTTTTCATTAAAACATGCTTAAATTTTTTTTTTCCTTCTATACAAAGTCTTATCTTTCTGTGCAAGAATCCTTTTCAATTTTTTTATCTTTAAAATTGTGTTTTGGCACCATTTGTTTCCAAAAGACAGAAATGCAATTTGCACAAAGAAGACTTGTGTATGAACAAGCAGTGAAAATTATTAGAAAAGGGATTAACATGTTGCTGACTCTGCTGATAAGAATTCTCAACCATCAGAAGAATTAGAGATATACTGTGAAGGGAAAAATGAGTATAAATATCTGTTCTTTATATTTGTATAAAACTACAGTCTATTGCATATCTCCAAACACTGCAGCAAGAAATTAATGTCAGATTTTCTGACTGTAGCATCTGAACCATAAAGATTTCCCTAGCTTAACTTGATGAAAGCATACCTCCATTCATGCGTGTCAAATGAACATCTGTCAGCATTGCAGCTGCTTTAGTTAGAGAATGATGTTGCCGCTCTACTAAATTATCTTTTGTTTATTACTGAGGGAATTTCCAGAAATGTAAGCTGTGTATGTGTGTTTATACTCATAATTTCAGTGAGGTCATATCTACAGAGCTTGAAGAACTCACTTTTCATTCAGATGACAAGTACATTTAGGTAGTCTGAGCTTTAGAACAGATACATAAATCGGGAAAATGTCTGAATTGTGACAATGTTGTCCTGCATTTTTCATCTGGGGGGAGAGGTGTCTTGCAAGTTGAAGTTTTGCAATCAAAAGCAATGATCTTTCATTTTGTAAAAAATATTAGGAAAATTAATCTTGCAAGAAAAACTTCGAGGAGAAAAATACTGTTCTGTTAATTGCAAGCATTTATAGGATCAACTCCATAGTGAAGTACTAGAAATATACTTTGGAAATTTGCATTTTGTCATCATTTATGAAGAAATTACCAGCAACCAGAGTTTCTGATTTCACTACCACTTATATGTTTTATACATATCCTCAAAATCAAAAACATAAATAAAAGACAAGGGGAGAGGTGCAGTGTCTGAGCTAAGTAGCAGAGTTTCTTAATTCTTAATGTTACGTGCAGCTTGTACTCTGTTATATTAATATTGGAAATTTGTATAGTCCATTTGATTCTACGTTGTCTTGAAATGTCATAAAGACACTGCAGTCTTGCACACCAGAAACTAACTTTCAGAGCAGTGGGTCAAGCAAAATAATCAAGGATTCTTGGAACTTACCCAAAAGATTCAGTTTTGGTGAGTTGTGTGGACTACCTCTAAAAAGGATAAATTGCCCCCGAAGTTATAAATCAAACCTTAGCCCTCCATATTACTCCAACTCCAAACAGGAGCTTAGTTTTCTACTGAAACTAGTGAATTCAAAACCTGTAATTCCTTTAGGACTTCAGGCCTATTGTCAGAATTTAGTCTGTTAGTATTCAGTCATGACATACTCCTCACTGGGAGGGACACATATACATATATATACATATACGTACGCATATACGCATATACACACCTCAGTACTATTCAGAAAAAAACCCAAACCCAAAACCTTCCAGGCCAAATACTGGAAACTGGAATATACTGGAAACTGGGGACATTTCACTGTAGTGTATGAATTTAGTTAGCAAATCTTGAAGCAGAATGAACTTGGGATCAAAAAAAATGTCTCTATGGAAGCCTCTGAACTGAGAGGCATTCATTCTTTGTGATCAGCTCCACCAGTCCTCTACAGTCAAGAGTCTCCTTGCTGAACTTCCTGAGTCAGGGGCTATCCCCCTGTGAGGAGGGAAAGTCAAGAGCAAACACTGGGGGTCAAGTGGGTGTGAACAGATGAGGGTGTGAGACAATCAAGTAAGCTAAAAGCTCTAATTTAGTTGGTTCTTAAATAAGCACCAAATCCGCTGTGGGCTGTCATTTACTGTCTCACCCATGACAATATGAAGAGGAGAATGGAGAGGAGTAGGTTCGTCAGATGGAAGAGGTTCAGTTTGAGGCTGAATTTCACTGGCTCTTTGGAAAGGATCACTGTTCAAGAAAAGGTTAACCAATTAATCTGTGAAACTGGACACTTGACAATTACCCCCTTTTCTTTAATAGATCTTGTTTCAACTGAGAAAGGTCATGAGTACAGTGAAAATGTGGCCATTCAGAAAGAGGCACAAACAATACACATGTTAAAATATTTATGTCAGTACAAGAGCTAATAATACAATATTTAATGATCAGGCATAAATTCGAACCAAAGCAATGTGTATTTTCAGGTAACACACAGTTAATGCAATGTGTTCCCACACAGTACTGTGAACAATCAAAAGTTTTCCACACAAAAATGTGTACACGAACTGGTGGAAGGAAGAATCTGCCTAGATCTGTTTGTTAGAAAATAAAGCCAGCAAAGTGCCTCTAGATCTCAAAGACCCTAGGTGCCTACTTTTGCAACTGCAGAGAAGATAAAGAAGAAATATGGTGTACTTCTCTGTTATACAAGGTATGTGCCAAAGGACAGTATCAATAAATGTTTATAGATTAGATACATTTACAGCAATTCCTGTTGAACTCTTTGAATTCCATTAAGCTATGTAATTTTTAACTGTAAAAGAGTTCATGCTGACTAAATTGCTATAAATACATGTTTTTATCAATAAACCTGAAATAATTGGGAAAGCTCTTTAAGAGCTTGTGAACATATATTTTCAATGGAGAAGGGGAAGGGAGGTTTAAACGCGCTGTATTCTTCATTAACATTCTCCAGTATAAATTCTAAGTTATTATGTCATTACAGGTGTGATTCACCACATATTAAGACACCTAGATATAGCTACACAACGATCTACATGTAGACTAGAAGCTCTAATGAATTGCCTAAATGGTAGTATCTAGTGACTAGATCTTCCACAATACCCTGTATTTTATCTGTCACCCTAGGAAGAAGCAGGTCTTCGTTAGAAACTATGTGCTATCTGACAGATATCGTAGACGTCTCAGATGTCCTAAGGTGAATGAAATGGCATTCAAGCTTTTCAAGTGTATGAAATTTAGTGCTGCCTTGTCTATAATGACAGCTTGTTCAATGGACAGCTAGTAAGTACAGTCACTGGAGTCAAGAGAATGACCTTCATTAGGAGTGAGATGAAAGCTCTGCAGTCAGAATCAGCCAGGCCTCCATTGGCTACAGCAGAAGCTTTTGACACAGCTTTCGTGTAGACGTCCAAATTTAAGTATCTGAATCTGTTTAAACAAGTTTAATAAATAACTTTAAATAAAGGCTATTTCTATCCTGAATATAATCCCGCTGACAAAATTACAGTTTCGTAGAGCAATCAGGTTAGCACTTTCTGCCTTTTAATAAAAGAGTTCTGTGGAAAACCAAAAAGTAAATGTTAAAATATTCTTGCTATATGCCATGAAAAATACATCATTAGTGTTAGTTGTGCTGTTCAGCCCAACTATACAATCAATATCTGATAATAATAATCTGCCTTGCTATGCACAGACTGCTTAATATTTTACTGCTTAAATCTATAATGAATAAAGATCCTTTGTCACTTGTTTTGTGCCAGTTAGTATTTCCCTTTCATTTTGGAAAATCTCTGTCACTGTGTATCTAATACAACGCAGGACATGGTTATATTACTATGTAAAATTAAGCACATTATTTAAATTTTCATATAGAATCATAGCACAGAGCATATTTATTATGAATTAATAGCATGGTTTCTGAGCTGAAGATATTGTGACAATTTCTTCTCTTGTATTTTTGAAATCAATAGTTACAAGAAGAAAGGGTTTGAGTTATGAACGTACGTGAATGCCACATTTCCAGCAGATACATTTGGTCTATTCTGAAAAGAGAAAAACCACAGAAAAAAAATCCCAGCTATAGAAAAAAAATGACATTTATCATGAAACTAATGTCTAGATTTTTTTTCTTGAAGTACATTTCTCATGGAGTTGCTTAGTAACTATCTTTAAAACTAATAGTTATTGGCGAACAAATCTGATCATTACTTGAGAATATGTTCTGTAACAGCTGTTTTCTACCAGCTACTGATCTATGTAGGCTTATAGGAGACTGGTGTTAGATCTTCTCTTATTAGGCCTGAGCACTAACTTTTCAAGAAGCTTAGTCCTTGAGTATATGCTGTCATATACCATTTCTAAATTTCTGGAGAGCTGAAGACACCAATTAATATTTTAATGACTTTATAATACTCAGTGCCTAAAACTAACCTTGTTGTTCATCACAAATGTAACAAATTATATTCACTATTTTCACAAATAAAGATAAGCATTAGAATGTTCTCATATTACAAGAATCTAAAATGGGAAATATTGGAAGATTTTAGTAGCTCCATGGCAATTTGCAACTCAAACTAAAATCAAAACATTAAAACTAGAAGAAGAAGGGCAGACTTAGTTGAAGTAGTATAGCTTTTTTAAAGCTTTCTATAGTTTCTGTTAACAAAAATTAAAAAATCAAATATGCCTAAGGATGGAACATGAGAAAGGGATGATGAATATCTGATGGATTATTGACAGGGCTACAATACATCAATGTTTTTACATAGCATATTGTAGCCCCACAGAAAATACACACTGAAAATCATAATAGCATTACAGCATTTGTTCTTTTCTGGAGAAGTGAAGGTGCATTGTAAGGCCTTCATTCTGTTTTCAATTACAAAAGCTCCTACTGTCTTAAGAAGAAAAGCACCTAAATAAAAATTAGACAGGGAAATCAGGGCTGTAGATTTGAGTAAGAATTTTGCAATTCCTGAAATTGGATTAAATGTGTTCTCTTCAGTAGTGTGAAATGGGAAGAAAGCTAAGCATAGAAGACAAAAACCCAGACAAAGCAAACATGGAACTGGGAATATGTCTCATCTTCACACTGTATCATGGAAATTCTAAGATGGTAGTTAACATGGTAAGAAAGATAAATTAAGTTTACGGAGAACACTAGATTGAACTTAGGTTTTCTCCCAGGCAGTAGAGATCCCTTTGTAAATTAACATCAACAGTTATGTGTTACCTAGACAATCTATGACTGATGAGTCCTCCAGGTGAGGTTCTGCACAACAGGGGAATCACCAGGTGAGGTTCTAACCCCATGAAACCAATGTGTGGATGAAAGGAGAAAGCATGTGGTGGTATCAGGGATGTGAGAATCTAGGGAACTATGCTCCCTCTTGCCATCTTTTTTCAGTTCACAGGAACAGCTGACTCTCTTGATAGGTTCATAATCATGACCGAGATTATTATGTCTAGAACAACACAATAAAACTCAGAAGTGCGTAAATGTGTAAGTACATGACACTGATCATTAACATTTAAAAAGAATCCGACCATTTGCCTTTGATGAATCAGAAATAATAGTCGATTATTGCTGAGAAGTCAACATGCTACTGTATCTAAGAATTTGTTATAAATTTGCTGTTGCCTTATTATACACACTGTTATGCTTTTTAATCTGTTTACAGACTTCAACTTTTGGTACTTTACAGTGCCATTTTCATTACAGTGTTGTAAATGACATATGGATGTTTCCTACATCTCATTAGGCGTGAGAATTTTCAGCTAAAGTAAACAAGGAATTTGTTCGATGAGTGCCTTCCTTTTCACAGAAACTGCATTACATCAGTATTTAAGTTCATTAAGGCTTGGCGTCTTTTATTTAATTCTAATAAGATGAGAAAATACTACATAACTTCTCATATCAGCTCCAACAACAGCAATTCACTTGGGCTTAATTTCAGAATACTGCAGACCCATTAATTAATTTTGATCTCCTTAGAAAAATATCTTACAGTAGTTTTCTTCCTATTGTTCCTATTTAATTCCCAGAGGGATTATTTAATTGTCTACAGAGTAATTTATAACTTAGCTTCATAACTGCAGTACTCAAACCAGCACTTCAAAACTTCTTGAAGAAAAAAGCTACATGCATAGTACTAAACCTGCTTCCTATAGTATCTTTTTTCTTTATATTTTTTCTGCTTTCCATATGCTTTTGTTAGATTGAAATTAAAATTATTCAGCTGTCATGTTCAGTGGTCATTGTTGGTATTTTAATAGTCATCTTACTGAAAAAAACAGCCATACCGTACACAGTCTTGCATTATTTTTTCTGACTTTTCTATTTACAAGTAATTATGACATTCAAAATATGCCTCCTTTACAAAAGCCAAGATGTGCTAAAATCAGAAAAGTCCTGTCTGTGTCTGTGTTTACAGAGAGCTAAATCATGCAGAGAAGTGTCTTTTCCTCTAAAGGAACTTTCATGATGGAAGATACTAGTTAACTAGTTAACAAGCTTGAGATATTGTCCTTTACTAATAATCTTGGCTAAGAAACCTGAAGAATTTTGCTAATGATATTGCAATAAGACTATAGTACTTTTTTTAGCCTGCCTCTGAGAGAACAGGAGTTCCTAGTGGGGTGAATACAAGTATCAAAAGGTTTCATATTCTGTGTCCTGATATTCAGTAAAACAGGATCTATTGCAAAGTGGGTTTATGGTAGTGTCTTAGAACACTTTTCATGGCCGCCCAACTAACTCTAATGTTTCTGGAACTAAAGTACAGTTGGTGAAGTCAGAAAAAAACCCTGTGAGTGTATAAGGGTCTTTGGACTGAGACAACCATTAGAATGTGAGGGGACTATGACACTGTGGAAATGGGAGCATCCAGCCAGTTTGACAAGAATGATTTTTGTTCATGTCATTATCTCCACAGTACCTATCTTTAGAGCTTCCTTAGAAATCTTTCACGATCTTGGAGCTGCTGGGTTGTTGGATTGTTGCTTTTTTTTTTTTTTTTTTTTAATTTTATTATCTTTCCTTCACTTATTAAACTGTCCTTCTCTCAATCTATGAGTTTTCTTGCTTTTCCTCTTCCTGTTCAGTCCCTTGTCCTCTGAGGCTGGGCAGGGTAATCAAGTGGCAGTGTGGGGACTTTGCTGCTGGCTCAGAACAACTCATAACACGAAATCAATAATAACATCGTATGTCCTCGCAGTTTCCTGCTTATGCCTCAGCAAGTCCATGCGTGTACACGCAATCTTATCTCTAGTAGCAGAACTCCATTCTTGAGCAGGAAATCCATCTTAGAATGAATGGACATGACTTTAGACCTACCTGTGTGGGAAAAAATATGAGATTACATTCCAGCTTAGTCTAAAACGAAAGACTTGTGAAAAAATATATTTATGAGGAGCAGAAAGAAAAAAATGACATGGTGTGCATCATTTTCTGTGTCTTCACTTATAGCCTAATAGTGTATCACAAAGTCATTAATAAGGAAAATTAATTAGTGTTAAAAATAAAACTTTCATTTTCTTATATATATAGCAATAGAAGTGCTGCAGGCCAATGTTAGCTTTCAGACCAGCATGCTTGATTTCAGCTTATGCAGAAACAGCTATCTAAATCTCCCTAAATACCTGTCAGAATAGGAAATAAGAGAAAGAGAAGTCTAAAAACCTGAAATAAAATTCTGTCTTTATAAAAAAAAATATATTTGTCTGCTTTTGCCTGCCTGCTTGATCGTGTTGAGCTTTGACTGTACCTTTTCTTTATCCTATAAATATCAAAGTCAAGGTCAAGCTTCATCTAGTTGTTAGAAACGTGTGATCAAGATCGCTTCTCGGCCTTTTGGCTAAGATCAAGTGTAGTATCTGTTCTTATCAGTTTAATATCTGATACGTCCTCGATGAGAGGACTTTATATTAAACGGATTTTTGGGCGTGGGAGTCGGACCCGGAGCTTGCTCCATCCGATCTGCGCATCGTCCCGGTATTGCAGCGCTTCCGGTTTTTTCCCTTGTCCTCATGGGGGACTTCAACCATCCTGACATCTGTTGGAGGGACAGTACGACCCGGCACAAGCAATCCAGGAGGTTCCTCGATTGTGTGGAAGACAACTTCCTCTTTCAAGCAATAGAGGAGCTGACAAGGAGAGGTGCCATGCTTGACCTCGTTCTCACCAACAGGGAGGGACTGGTTGAAAATGTGACGCTCCAGGGCAGCCTTGGCTCTAGTGATCACGAGATGGTTGAGTTTGAGATCCTCAGGACAGTGAGAAGAGCACGCAGAAAACTCACTGCCCTGGACTTCAAGAAAGCAGACTTTGGCCTCTTCAGGAACCTCCTTAGTAAGGTTTCATGGGATACAGTCCTAGGGGGCAGAGGTCCCAAGACTGCTGGTTGACATTCAAGGATCACCTGCTAAGTGCTCAAGAGTGTTGTATCCTGACTAGAAGAAAGTGCAGCAGGAGGGCCAGGAGACCTCCATGGATGGACAAGGAGCTGCTGAGGAAACTTAGAGGGAAAAAAGAAGCTTATAGAAGGTGGAAGCAAGGACAGGCGGCCTGGGAAGAATACAGGAGCGTTGCCCGGGAAGCTAGGGACCAGGTTAGGAAAGCTAAGGCCCAGCTAGAATTAAGTTTGGCAAGGGATGTAAAAGATAACAGGAAAGGATTCTATAGATACGTAGCAAATAAAAGACAGACTAGGGACAATGTGGGCCCTCTCCAGAAGCTATCAGGAGAACTGGCTACCATGGATTTGGAGAAGGCTGAGGTTCTGCATGACTTCTTTGCCTCCATCTTCACCAGCAAATGCTCTTACCACATCACGAAAGTCTTGGAAAGCAAATGCAGGGACTGTGAAAATGAAGACCTTAGGCCCACTGTAGGAGAGGATCAGGTTCGAGACCATCTTAAGAACCTGAACGTGCACAAGTCCATGGGACCTGATGAAATCCATCCACGGGTCCTGAAGGAGCTGGCGAATGAAGTTGCTAAACCACTGTCCATCATATTTGAAAAATCCTGGCAGTCAGGTGAAGTTCCCGATGACTGGAAGAAGGGTAATATAACCCCCATTTTCAAGAAGGGGAAGGTGGAAGACCCGGAGAACTACAGACCAGTCAGCCTCACCTCTGTGCCTGGCAAAATCTTGGAACAGTTTCTCCTGGAAAACATGCTAAGGCACATGAAAAACAACGAGGTGGTTGGTGACACCCAACATGGCTTCACTAAGGGGAAATCCTGCCTGACCAATTTGGTGGCCTTCTATGACGGAGCCACGGAACTGATGGACAGGGGCAGAGCAGTGGACGTCATCTACCTGGACTTGTGCAAAGCGTTCAACACTGTCCTGCATGACATCCCTGTCTCTAAATTGGAGAGACATCAATTTGATAGATGGACCACTCATCTATCTTTATCCACTTTAGTGGATAAAGAACTGGCTCGATGGCCGCACGCAAAGAGTTGTGGTAAATGGCTCGATGTCCAGTTGGAAACCTGTAACGAGTGGTGTCGCTCAGGGATCGGTGTTGGGACCGGTCCTGTTCAACATCTTTGTTGGCGACATGGACAGTGGGATTGAGTGCGCCCTCAGCAAGTTTGCCAACGACACCAAGCTGTGTGGTTCGGTTGATATGCTGGAGGAAAGGGATGCCATCCAGAGGGACCTTGACACGCTTGTGAGGTGGGTCGATGCCAACCTTATGAAGTTTAACCAAGCCAAGTGTAAGGTCCCACACCTGGGTCGGGGCAATCCCAGGCATAGCTACAGGTTGGGCGGAGAAGAGATTCAGAGCAGCCCTGCGGAGAAGGACTTGGGGGTGCTGGTTGATGAGAAACTGAACATGAGCCAGCAGTGTGCACTCGCAGCCCAGAAAGCCAACCATATCCTGGGCTGCATCAAAAGAAGCGTGACCAGCAGGTCGAAGGAGGTGATCCTGCCCCTCTACTCTGCTCTTCTGAGACCTCACTTGGAGTACTGTGTACAGTTCTGGTGTCCTCAACATAAAAAGGACATGGAGCTGTTGAAGCGAGCCCAGAGGAGGGCCATGAGGATGATAAAGAGGGCTGGAGCACCTCCCGTATGAAGACAGGCTGAGAGAGTTGGGGCTGTTCAGCCTGGAGAAGAGAAGGCTGCGTGGAGGCCTCATAGCAGCCTTCCAGTATCTGAAGGGGGCCTATAAGGATGCTGGGGAGGGACTCTTCCTTAGGGACTGTAGTGGTAGGACAAGGGGTAATGGCTTCAAACTTTAACAGGGGTAGTTTAGATTAGATACAAGGAAGAAGTTCTTTACAGTAAGGGTGGTGAAGCACTGGAATGGGTTGCCCAAGGAAGTTGTGAATGCTGCATCACTGGCGGTGTTCAAGGCCAGGTTAGACAGAGGCTTGGACCACATGGTTTGGGGCAAGGTGTCCCTGCCCATGGCAGGGGGGTTGGAACTAGATGATCTTAAGGTCCTTTCCAACCCTTACTATTCTATGATTCTATGATTCTAAGTGTGACTGAACTATAGGTTATGTTATTGCCCTTCTTTTTCCCCTAAATAATTTGGGCTTCTGGGACTGAAGCTGAACAAAAAGGAGCAAAGTAGATAGTTCTAGCTTAGAGGTTCATTACTGGATTTGGATTGCTATGAAGCACTATGTTTAGATGCCCCTGAGGAGGCTGGTTTCTCAGACTGTCAGTCATTCACTGTCTATCAGTGCTGCTTCAGTAAGTTGTTTTGTCTGGGAATCATCCTGCAAGTAATACAATTTTTAGGGGCAAAAAGCTGGCTTTTAATCTCATTTCTTCATTGAAAAAAAATTTTTGTTGGGAAAGGAGATAAGCCAGGTACATTCTCAATGAAATTTTCCTCCCTTTTATCTGTTTCATCTATATAATTCCTCCACAGTGCTTTCCATATACACTGTTTCTTAATTATCTAGGCATGTCACTGCTTGGTAGCACTTGTCAACAGCAAACAAATCTTTTTTTCTGCATCTTCTGAGAATGTGAAGCAGGACTGCTAGTAAGTTCCTTATAGAAGTGCATGTAGTGTGCAAAAAAGCCAGCAAATGGGAAAAGCTGCTTTAAAAACCCTAACCATTCTATGATTCTGTGGAAAAAATTATGAATTGTTTCTGTGAAGGCAACAAGTGCCAAGGAACAGCCTCCTTGAACAGTATGGAAATTGTCCCAGGAACCTGTGATGTAAAATGAAGAACACTCACGCCCTGCCAGAAGTCACAAAATTGATTTTTTACTATCTGACTTAGCAGAAGATCAGTAAACCATTACTTTGCACAGATGAATAATGGTTTTCTATACTGTGAATATCTTCTGCTTATGTAGAGCTGTGCAAACTAGGTAGTGGTAGATGGTTCAAACTAAGAATTAGCAAACTGGTTCAGACAAGAAAGCATGGGAAGTCTATGTTCTAATGACCACGTGTATTCCTAAAGTTTCTCTAACCCTGTGGGAAAAAGAAATTTTACTACATTCCTTTGTCTGCCTCAAGTTGGTCAAAAAGTTCCTTATGAAAAGTCACCTGAACTTTCAACAAAATAAAAGCAAGCAGATCGCTTTACTGCTTGTTGTCTATGCACATGATAAATAATGTAAGAGACTCCTAGACACATGCAATCTGGAAAAAAACCATCATGGATATGGCAGGGAATTCCAGGGGTCACATTTTTGACAGAATTCAGAGAGAGCTAATGATGATACTGCTAGGGAAATAAATCAACAGTTATTTTAGGAATGATTGTTTGTTTACAAAAGCAGAAGAAATTTCTGTCTTTCTATTGCAGGAAAAATGTCAATCATTTGCTAGTAGGATTTAGAAAGCAAGAAAATACTCTCCTACACTGATTTTTCAAATCTTTTCCACTTGTCATGGTTTAAACCCCGCCAGTAACTCAGTACCATGCAGCCATTCACTCACACACACCCCTTCCCCACCTGGGCAGGATGCGGAGGAGAATCTAAAGAAAGTAAACCCCACTGGTTGAGATAAGAACAGGTTAATAACTGAAGTACAATATACTACTACTATTACTGCTACTACTACTACTACTAACACTACTAACAACTGCTAATACTACTAATAAGGGAAATAACAAGGGGGAAAGGAAAAACAACAATAAACACAAGTGATGCACAATTGCACAACACAGTTGCTCACCACCAGCTGACCGATACCCAGCCTGACCCAAGCAGTGATCGGTTGCTTCCAGGTACCTCCTCCGAGTTTATATACTGGGCATGATGTGCTGTGGTATGGAATACCCCTTTGACTAGTTTGGGTCAGGCGTCTTGTCTCTGCTCCCTCACAGCTTCTTGTGCCACTCCTCATTGACAGCATGAGAGACTGAAAAGTCCTTGATCAAGAGTCCTTGATCAAGTTTGAACAACTAAAAAACATCAGTGTGTTATCAGCATTGTTCTCAGACTAAAGCCAAACCACAGCACTGCACCAGCTGCTAAGAAGGAGGAAAGAAACAACTGTTACAGCTGAAACCAGGGCCCCGCTGTAGAAAGCTTTTTGCTTCTTCTGAGGCATCTGGTATTGGCCACTATTAGAGATGAGTTGGCTGGACAGGACAAATTAGCTAAATTGGGCTGGCAGTTCTTATGACATCTGGTGTTTCTGCCATGTTACTGATATGTCATTTTGACAAATTGTGTTACATCATGTGATAATAACCAGCAACATCATAAAATGTAAGCAGTGTAATCTGAAGTGACTTCACCAATTTAAAACAATCTGTTATTTTGTATCAGCTGTCTGTTACTAATTTAGAAAGCTGTGATGAATAAAAAAGAGAGGTTAATTTAAGTCCAGTTCTAACCTCTAAAATATATTATTGTTTCTACTCCAGCAGATTTACTCCTATAAATACACATGTGAGCTACAAATGATGAATGATGATTTAAGAACAACTAGACAGAATGTAAAATCCTTTATAGAGCAAAAAACTGGGAGAAATTAATTTCCTTGCAGCACAAGATTATCATGACCATATTCACTAATTTCAGCTCTGTTCATGAGCTGATTCAATGCAGAGAATGAGATCATGCCATTCTCTGAACACCGAACATATGATTTGAACTGATTCAAAACTGATTATGCTGAAGGACTTTGAGGACTAGTAGCTTAATTCCTGAGATGAAAATATAGTAAGAATGGAGATTTTAAACAAAACAAACAAACAAACAAAAAAAAAGGTATTTTAATCACAAAGGTGTAATATGATATTTAAAGAAAAGCTAATTTACTTTGATTTGCCAAAGTGGGTTTTTTTTGCCACGAGCAGTTTGGAGTATATTTGAAGATAAAGATTAATTTACTTACCCAGCTGTGGATTTCTAAGTAGCTGATTGATTTAGAACTGGGTTTGGTGGTAAAATGCATCCAGAGATGTCAAAGTACGTAGTTATGGATGAAGATGACTGTGGAGGTGTCTAGAGCCTCTGATTCTGCTGCCTTGCTAATAACAGATTTAGGGGTGGGTTTTCTGGAAGGATGTAGGTGAAATGGAAGGGAGTGGATCTGGTTTTCATAGTGAGTGGTTAACAATTGAACCATAAAATAAACCTACTGTCATCACAGTTGTATCTAATTCTGAGTTTAATGTGAATACCTAGAGAATATTGACTAAATACCTCTATCAAATGCATATAATGAAATAAATTAAAATATGGGCACAAACCAAATATTTCCCCTTTTTAGATTTTAAAATAACAGCTAAACCGAGCACTTATTAGAGACCGTTATCACTGATAGTCTTTTGCTCCAAACCACTTTCTAAATGGGAGGTATGGAAAAATCCAGCCCTATTATTATATTATAGCTCAGTGATACTAGCTGATATTTTAAACATGTTGACTGGAGAACTGAAATTTGACTTTCCAGTGTTTTATAAGCCCTGTGTTAAGATACACATATTCTAACTCCCTTTTTCTCAGAGATTAGTTTTTAGTGAAATGACATGCCATTAAATGAATGATCCAAAATTGCTAACTAGACAAGCATACTGTGAACAATTGCTAAATTTATTAATTTATCACTAGTGATAATTTTTCTGGATTTTTAGGAAATTTAACTGTTATCCACTTTATGCTATGTAAAGTTGAATGTATATTTCTATGTTACTCTACAAAAAGTAATGTCAATGTAAACCTGTGTTTTAGTAATAGTAATGTCTGGAACACGTTTCGGGTGCATATATTTCCCCACACAAATCAGAAAAATAAATACTTCTAGAGTCTCCCAAGAGAATCCAGGTTTAGAGTTTTCATGGAAGTAATATTTCTATTGGATGTAGGAGGATTTACTAAAATCACAACTGATCTGGAACTGTAGAATTTAGCTGTAAATTACAATAAAATTATAAAATTCTATGTATATGTTATAGTGTAATGAAATAAAAAAAGGTGTAAAATGAGTTCCATTCCTGCCCTCTGTGTCTCTGAGGAGCAAATACTTCAAGTCAAAACTCTGTAAAAATTTATAAAATGTCAACCATGTTAATTTTCATTAAATGAGATTGGTCTGCATTAGCAACTTTCAGACAGCAACTGATTAAGCAAGATTAAGCAACTTTCAGAAAAACAGAAGTATATACAATCTGTTGTGGGTTTTTTTTACTAAAGGAATTATGTAGGCATGTTAGGTAATGGGAATTTCAGACTTTGTAGTGCAAGGACATTTAAAGGTATATTTCATGCATTTCTTCTTAAACACAAAAACAAAAGTCTTGCCTCATTGAAATAATAGATACAAGAATTCACCTGAAGTGTTTCAGATTATCCCCATCAAAATAAATGTAAAGGAAGGAAACAGCATTGACAGCCAGAAAAAAAAAAAAAAAAGGAGAAAATTTAGAAAAAAAAGAGCTCCCAAATATGTTCTTTGTGTTCTTTGAAAAATATAATTCTCACAGTTTCTGCAACTGGCCATTCTTCTGGTACAACAGTAAAAATGAAAGCTAAAGAAGCTGTCTGAGGACTTTTGCTAAAGCTTTAGAAATTTTTAAGGTTCAACCATGATTTATAAGTTCATATACAATTAGTTGTTTAACTGTTTGGATTCACATGACTGAGTTTTATTACAGAGTTCTGGAAAAGGCAGTTTGGTGATTTCATCATGCAGCTGATTCATAGGGGAGCAGAGTATTTCCAGTAAATTTTTGGTTTCTTATTATTTCTGAAATTATGTCTGCGCAGTTATAAACAGCCTATTACAGGGCTTGTAAATATGTATTATAATGGTAAAATAATTAAAATTTCAATGAGGTAATCTTTCCACATAACTAATTTTAAGATAAAATGGTATTTCTTTTTGGTTTCTTATAATGAATAACTTCCATCCATGATTTTATTAGAGACATCAAAATAATTTTTTTTTTTTGTTTGTCTCTCAATTTCTCATACCATTTGGAACCACCTGAAAAACTGCAATACCTTTCAGGATTTATATAAATTTTGTTCTCCTTTTGTTTCATAAGTCTCTATAAGCAATGTAATGATGACCTCCAATTCCCATTACTTCCTTGATTTTGATGAACTCCCTTGTATTCATTTTTGTCAAAAATTTTGATTGCTTCTGAAAGTAAGAAACTTAAGACAGTCAAAAGTGTTATGAGGTCTACTTAATATTACAAATTATATCTCTATCAGTGAACGCTCTTATTCTAACTACTCCTTATGCAAAGGATTGTCTTCTATGTTGTTTTATTTTAAAAAAAGTAAACTAAAAGGAATTTTTGTTTTAATAGTTTTAAACCTCTATATGCTTTTGTTCGATATTTCAGAAGGGAAGCTCTTGTTTTAATAGGGGAAAATTTTTTCACCCATTTTCCCTTCCTCTGATTCATCTATAATTGTATTCAGAGTATCTCAGATACCAGAAGATGAAGATTTTAAATTAGTTTTCTTCATCTCTTCAAGATGTGTGTGTGATACTTAAGTAAAAATATTACTTAATATTTATCTATATGGCATGTGATCTGACATGTGTGAGAAATAAAAATTATTTTTTTATAATGATGATTATCATCACATATCAAAGAAAATTACATTATAATAAAACCAGTGAAACAATGTAGAATGCTGAAAACATACTTGTAAGAAAAAATAAATCTCTATCAAATATGCATTTCCACAAGTGCCTGCGGACAAATGGTTACACTTCTGTTAGAATTGTCTAAGTGTAAAAAATATTCCTTAAAAAACAGAGAAGATATTACACTGTTAAATAGCTATAAGCATGGAGAATGTAAAAAAGGACTTAATATAGCAAAATTGTACCTTTGCCTATGAAAATCAGTGAAAAAGTATTCTGATGTTGTGGGGCTTTGCATACATTGTTGAGAAGTAGGATAGTGTTAGCATAGAAATATTTTGTCAATGAGAAAAGCTCAAGCCTTCCACCTTGAGAATGTGATTTGGTCTCAGACTGTAACTAGTGTTTACTCCTGAGTTTTAAGCTTATCTTTGTTTCCTAGTGTACTGGTGCTAACACTGTTTTAAAAATACAGTATCTCCTCCAACAACAAATCTTAAGAAAGTCTATATTGCAAAGATGTCTAGACATGTATAGGCATACCTAAAATTCAGAAAACTTCTTAAGATATCTAAAAAGGCTTGAGATTCATTATCTGTTTACATGATTGACACTGAGAAGATTTATACTGGACTACACAGAATTATAATTTATTAGAATTTAGAAATACCTAGAATACAAAAGCATGAAATGTAAAAGTTATTTTATTCCACCATTTATATTTAATGATGTGTGGTAATGACTCATTACTCAGTGCAAAATTATGTGCAAAGACATGCAACTAACTAAACTGCCTACTAAACCCACTAAGAACTACATCTAGAAACCTGAAGCAGAATTTGAGTTAACATAATTTAATACAGAAAATTATTATGTGGTAAAGGTGAGTTAAATCAACTAAAAGCAATACACTTATACTGGACTCTCTCTTGTGTGTGAGCAGATGAGTTAAGTCAAAAGGGAAAAAAAAAGAACCATTCCACCATATTATTCTCATATTGACAATTCACTTGCTGAGAGGACTCCTAGTCATCAAGACAATTAATTTAGCATGCAGAGTAAAAGAGAGCTTTCAGTCTAACTGAATAAAGGAAAAGAAGGGCATGAAGCAAAAAAGGTAAATACTTTTGAATCCGAATTACGTCTAAATACGTTCATGACTTCTCTGCTTCTGAACAAATATATTTGCTCTTAATGCAAGTATAAGGAGTGAATTCTTTCAACCTTTGCTAGGAACTGGCTGACACATCTGGAAAAAGGCAACCTGTTCTTACCCCCTTTTTTTATAACCCCAGACTTAATCTCCAACCTCTTCAGTAATAGTTCTGGGAATATGAAATAAACTTTCTTCATTCAAATTCCACCTGCATATGGGAAGGCTTATGTGCATTGAGTATAGAAGTAAGCAGAACATTAGTTTGTGTCCTTGAAGTGCTGGTTACTACAAATTATCTGCTTATAGCTTTGAGCTAAACTATCCCCCTGAAACACACATATGGACTCCACTTACCAATGTACTCTCCAAGAGTTACTGTGCTTACATGTGAGACTCAGCTCTGAGGTTTGGTTGCCTGTATGGTGCTTGATTACAAGGAGCTTTATGAGATCAGACATCCACACTTTGGAAGATTAATCAAAGACGGGGAGTTATAAATGTCTTATCATCATGGGGAATCAGCATGGTGTCTGTATAAATAAATCAATAATAATAACAAATGCAAAGATTCCAGTGTGCTGTACAGCCATCTTGAGTGAACCTCTTTCAGCGACAGCAGCCTGGGGAAAAATCATGACAGTATTGAATATTGATGAGCACAGGCTGACCTACATTAGCCTGGGAAATTTTAGGGTGTTGGAGGTCTGTGAATGTGCCTACCTACAGTATCAGATATTTAAATTAATTGTTCATTAACAGCAGCCGAATATAGATCAGTTGATATGTTGGCTCTATAATTCCAAATAATGAAAAAAAGTTGAGAAAAATGTTATATGTTCAAGAACCATGTTCAAAGAGAATAAAAAGTGAAATCCATCAAATGACTTATTTGTTCCAAGCTGCCAGATGACTATGATAATTTTTCTAACTGTGTATGTCTTTAGGGTTTTGTATTTCTTTTAACACAAGTCTCTCTACTAGAATGTCTGTGTTTTCTTTAAAATAAATCCAGAAACCAAAATGAAGAGTCTCAGAAAGATTCTGAGTAGAGGCACAGTGAATCAGTTAGAGTAAAAATTTCTTTCAGATGCTCCTGCTTTACTTGTTCAGTGCTGTAAGTATGGAACTTAGATGTTTTTTTCTATTTGTTATCCCTGAGATCTTTAATCATTTGTGTTGTTCTCTGGACACTAGGTATAGAAGAAATCTACGTCTTGCATGAGTCAACTTCTCTGTAAAATCACAAACTTTACAAAAATTGCTGGAAAGCTTGTGCCTGTCAGCACAACGCCTACAAAAGTAGGAAAGATTAAGTTTTCTAAGCTAACTAAAAGCAACTCAGAAAGATTTTATCTATGTGGATGTTGCACATAATGAAGTAATAGGATTACAGTGGATGCATTTTATCATTTTCAATCATGGTGAACAATATTCACATTGAATATTGCTTGAATTGTAGTGATTGTGTTGTTCATTTAGCAAAATGTCTGCTTGATTCAATTTATGTTGAGGACAGTTTTATGACGTTAAAAATAAAAATATTGGAACATAGAAGTGCTGTGAGAAATAATGAATTAAAGCCCACAGTATCACATCATTTTGATAGTTTGAAACATTTGGTGTCCTTAATGTAGCTCCATTTGCAATAGATCATGCACTGTAATTAAAGAGACGAGGTAATAGCTAAAGATCAGGACAGAAATAGGCTTTCTGGATTTATAATTTTGAAATCAGTTCCACATTTTGAAATGAAAGGAGAAATAGAATTATACAAGTATTCAGAAAAAGATGAAAGGGAAAATGTTAAATCTGTTGAAGAAAGACGGGACTCTGCTGGAGCTTAAAAAGAACAGTTATTTCAGGTCATACCAAGTGATCACAATCTCCAGCATGCTACCTCCAGAAGCATGCAGTAGAGGATGCCTGTGGAAAAGGGATGGGCCAGAGCCAGCAGGATACTGTGGCACTTTGCAGAGCCCTCTCCAAGCTCCCTGCCATTGCTATCTCAAGTAATTCACAGTTCACAGCTCGTGTTTATTAGTTTCAGTGATCTTTATTTTTCCTGTTTGTTTTTTTTGCATACATGTAAATGGTTTGCTCTGTATAGCAAGGAGTCCTAAAACATAAATAAATGAGTGAAAAAGCATCTCCTTTTTCTTGTTTTAAATGTCAGCTGACATTTTAATGTGATCACTTCTAGAAATTTCATTAGATGGAGAGCAAGAACAATAGCTTTCTGTTCACTTTTTTTCTGTCATTCTTGCTGTTTACTGTACTGTTGTTCAGTTGACTTTTCCTAAGCCTGGAGAGTCCTGGTTAACTTGAACATTCCTCACAAGGTATCTCAGGTTTTGTGAATACATCTAAGAATGATAAGGCAGCTTCACCTCCCTCCTGACTATCAAATTTTGTCCTTTATTAATTATGAGTCTTACATATGAGTGAAATATCTGATTTCATGGACTTCAAAATATAGTCATTTTCCAGAAAATTTGTCTCAGAGATAATATATCCCCTATTTTCTATTCACCAAATAATCTTTTTTTTTTTTTTTTCTTTTAAGCATTTCAGTCATACAATCAGGCAAAAGAACATAAGGCTATTTAACTAGGGTCACCTGTCACTTAATGGCAAATGACATGTAGCAGAGTCAAAATGAGCATTCAAAAGCTGGCATTTCCTTCTACAAGGCTATTTGATCAAGGTTAGCAACATGTTGAGACTGATAAATATGTCTTTGTGAACAATGGTGAAGGATATTTTTATTTAGCTATTTATGCAGAATAATTCAATGAGTTCTTAACAAATCTGTAGTAAGCCTGGGCAAATATTTCATAAAATTGTAAGATCATGGAATGGTTTGGGTTGGAAGGGACCTTAAAGACCATCTAGTTCCAACCCCCCTGCCATAAGCAGGGACACCTGCCACTAGATCAGGTTGCTTAAAGCCCCATCCAACCCAGCCTTGAACACTTCTAGGGATGGAACAGCCACAAGTTCTCTGGGAGCCTCTTCAGTGTCTCACGACCCTCATACTAAAGAATTTCTTCCTAATATCTAATCTACATCTACCCTCTTTCAGTTTAAAGCCATACCCCCTTGTCCTATCACTACATGTCCTTGTAAAAAGTCCCTCTCCAGCTTTCCTGCAGGCCCCCTTTAGGTACTGGAAGCTGCTATAAGGTCTTCCCAGAGCCTTTTCTTCTCTGGGCTGGACAATCCAACTCTCTCAGCCTGTTTTCATAGGAGCGGTGCTCCAGCCCTCTGATTGTCTTCATGGCCTTCCTCTGGACTCATTCCAGCAGGTTCATGTCCTTCTTATGTTGGGGGCACCAGAGCTGAACACAGCTCCTTTCAATCTGTCTGCTGAATACCTTAACAATCCATATCCCCTTATATGTTGCAGGCTTTCCTACACACCTTGGAGAAAAACCTGTTCTACAATAGCAATGTTGAAAAGACTACTGTGATTTCCCTTCTGTTGTTTTGTGTTTCTTGTGAGTATATAGTCGATATCTACATTAGTATATGTATTGCATGCAAATTGTACACCTATTGTATGCAAATGGTATAGAATTTTGTGTATGTTATATAAAAATGTTACTTACCAGGTTACCTACTCCAGTAAAATAACAATACTTTGAAGTCAAATAGTACAAAAAGAAAACAGACCAGTGCTTTTAAATTTAGCTGCTATCTCCATGTTAAATTTCTAACAGCATTTTCATTTCTTTCAGGGCTTCTCAAATCTTCCTGGCTTTTAGTACAAGCATTATTACCAGGAATTAACTACTGAATTCACTAAAAATTGAACTTCAGGTCATGTTTCACTTTTTCACCGTAGCACGCCAAATAAACATCCTCCTTTCCAAGGATGTCTGTTATTTCTGTTCTCTGATTACATTCAACTTTGACTGGAGAAGTCACATTGAAGCTCATTCAGCTCACTCTTAAAGCACGACATGCTTAGTTCCATAATTCATTCTCAACATGAATTGTGTTTTATATACAATATGACTCATGCACAGATCAGCTGTCATCAGCTGCTAGAGACTGTTATGTTCAGGGAAAAGTAAAGGAATTTTTACCACAGTTAAACAGTTACCATAGTTAGAAAAAATTTAAATGGTTTAACAGCATAACATTAATAAGTGCTCATTTAGGAAATAAGAAACTTGTCTAACCTTGATTAAGCTGATTTAAATACAGTCTGAAAATAAATACCAGTTTTGTTTTCTTCACAGTATGGCCATTTATAGTAGTGTCTGCTTCCTGTTGTATGAGATGTTATTGTCAGTTTTGGTCAAATTCGACATTCTAAGAATACTCTGTGTTGCAAGTGCACCAAGTGAGGCTGTTTAATGTAAGGGTAAATTGTTGGTACATCATGGGATAATGCCATTAAAGTAGGAAGCCAAACCAGACAAACGCCTGATTTGGAGAAGGCTGAGGTTCTGCATGACTTCTTTGCCTCCATCTTCACCAGCAAATGCTCTGACCACATCACGAAAGTCTTGGAAAGCAAATGCAGGGACTGTGAAAATGAAGACCTTAGGCCCACTGTAGGAGAGGATCAGGTTCGAGACCATCTCAAGAACCTGAACGTGCACAAGTCCATGGGACCTGATGAAATCCATCCACAGGTCCTGAAGGAGCTGGCGAATGAAGTTGCTAAACCACTGTCCATCATATTTGAAAAATCCTGGCAGTCAGGTGAAGTTCCCGATGACTGGAAGAAGGGTAATATAACCCCCATTTTCAAGAAGGGGAAGGTGGAAGACCCGGGGAACTACAGACCAGTCAGTCTCACCTCTGTGCCTGGCAAAATCTTGGAACAGTTTCTCCTGGAAAACATGCTAAGGCACATGAAAAACAACGAGGTGGTTGGTGACACCCAACATGGCTTCACTAAGGGGAAATCCTGCCTGACCAATTTGGTGGCCTTCTATGACGGAGCCATGGAACTGATGGACAGCGGCAGAGCAGTTGATGTCATCTACCTGGACTTGTGCAAAGCGTTCGACACTGTCCCGCATGACATCCCTGTCTCTAAATTGGAGAGACATCAATTTGATAGATGGACCACTCGGTGGATAAAAAACTGGCTCGATGGCCGCACGCAAAGAGTTGTGGTAAGTGGCTCGATGTCCAGTTGGAAACCTGTAACGAGTGGTGTCGCTCAGGGATCGGTGTTGGGACCGGTCCTGTTCAACATCTGTGTCGGTGACATGGACAGTGGGATTGAGTGCGCCCTCAGCAAGTTTGCCAACGACACCAAGCTGTGTGGTTCGGTTGATACGCTGGAGGGAAGGGATGCCATCCAGAGGGACCTTGACACGCTTGTGAGGTGGGCCGATGCCAACCTTATGAAGTTTAACCAAGCCAAGTGCAAGGTCCTACACCTGGGTCGGGGCAACCCCAGGCACTGCTACAGGCTGGGCAGAGAAGAGATTCAGAGCAGCCCTGCAGAAAAGGACTTGGGGGTGTTGGTTGACGAGAAGCTTAACATGAGCCGGCAGTGTGCGCTTGCAGCCCAGAAAGCCAACCGCATCCTGGGCTGCATCAAAAGAAGCATGACCAGCAGGTCGAAGGAGGTGATCCTGCCCCTCTACTCTGCTCTTGTGAGACCCCACTTGGAGTACTGCGTACAGTTCTGGTGTCCTCAACATAAAAAGGACATGGAGCTGTTGGAGCGAGTCCAGAGGAGGGCCACGAGGATGATAAGGGTGCTGGAGCACCTCCCATATGAAGACAGGCTGAGAGAGTTGTGGCTGTTCAGCCTGGAGAAGAGAAGGCTGCGTGGTGACCTCATAGCAGCCTTCCAGTATCTGAAGGGGGTCTACAAGGATGCTGGGGAGGGACTCTTCCTTAGGGACTGTAGTGGTAGGACAAGGGGTAATGGGTTCAAACTTAAACAGAGGAAGTTTAGATTAGATATAAGGAAGAAGTTCTTTACAGTGAGGGTGGTGAAGCACTGGAATGGGTTGCCCAGGGAGGTTGTGGATGCTCCATCCCTGGTGGTGTTCAAGGCCAGGTTGGACAGAGCCTTGAGCCACGTGGTTTAGGGCAAGGTGTCCCTGCCCATGGCAGGGGGGTTGGAACTAGATGATCTTAAGGTCCTTTCCAACCCTTACGATTCTATGATTCTATGAAAAGTGACTGAACAGTTAGGCACAGAGGGTGACGATCCATGTCATGAAGTCGAGTTAGAGGCCAGTAAATAGTGGTCTACCCTATGGGACAATACTGGGTCCGATCCTGTTTAACACTTTCATTAATGATCTGGATGACGGGGCAGTGTGACAACTGATAACAGCAGCTTTGCTGATAACACAAAACAGGAAGGAGTGGCTGATATGCCAGCGGGTTGTGCTGCCATCTAGAGGGACCTTGACAGGCTGGAGAAATGGGATGACAGGCACCTTATATTCAACAAGGGTAACTGCAAAATCCTGCTCGTATGTAAAAACAATCCCATGCACCAGTACGTGCTGGGAGCCAACTGTTTGGTGGACCAAGTTGAACATGGGCCAACAATGTGCCCTTGCGGCAAAGAAGGTGAATGGTAGCCTGGTCTGCATTAAGAGGAATGTTGCCAGCAGTCCAAGGGAGGTGATGCTAACCCTCTATTCAGCACTCACTGGTGAGCCCACCCCTGGAGTACTATGCCCAGTTCAGCGGTCCCTGGAACAAGAGAGATGTAAAGCTAATGGAGAAAGAGTTCAACAAAGAGCCATTAATATGATGAAGGGACTGGAATATCCTCATATGAGGAAAAGCTGAGTGAGCTGCAACTATTCAGCCTGGAGAAGAGGAGGCTCAGGATGATCTCATCAATATGTACAAAGTATCTGAAGAGAGGGTGAAAACAGGACAGAGCTAGGCTCTTTTCAGTGGAGCCTAATGACAGAATAAGGGGCAATGAGCACACACAGAAACACAGGAGGATCCATTTGAACAGCAGGAAACATTGTTTTAGTGTGAGGGTGACCAAGCACTGAACAGGTTGCCAGGGGAGGTTGTGGAGTCTCCATCTTTGGAAATTATTCAAAATCCATCTGGACATGGTCTTGAGCCACTGGTTGTAGGTGACTCTGCTTTAGCAGGGATATTGGAGCAGATGACCTCCAGAGGTCTCTTCCAATCTCAGCCATTCAGTGATTCTGCAGACTTTTTTCTGTAACGAACGAAGTACCTTCATCATAAAAGATTAAGTAGTCATGCCTTTATCTTATGTCTTTTCTGACATTGGTATTGTTGTCTTTCCACATCTTTATTAAAAAACTAAGTGAAACAACAGGAGGTCATAAAATATTAACTAGCACTGAAATGGCATCCTTCATGCTGGTCATCTCAATGAAGAATAAATGTAATATATATAATAGCAAGAAAAGGAACCAGGAACTGTGAAACACAAATCTTTAAAAACGGCAAGAGGTTTTATGTTCTGGATAACGTTAGCATTAGCTTTTTCTCCAATAATGAGCTACCCAACATCACGGGCTGCAGAAGGAAGAACAGAGTAACCAATAAAATGCTGTCACATCTAGGTTCTGAAAAAAAATTACATTCAGTTCCTTTTTCAATGTTTAATTTGCTCAACAACAAAAAGCACAGAGAAGCCAGATTTCCCACATTTCCCTTTTTAGTGGAGAAGTGTTAAACCTTTTATTTTACTTCATCATTGTAATTATTTGAAAAGTAATTATAGCTATGCCTACTAGCACAGTTCTATTATAATCCTTGTTTTTCAAGAGTTTATGACTCAGTGAATTTAATTCCTACTGGAGTAGAACTCAGCTTACAAGATGTCAAACTGCAATTTGTTCCTAAATGGGTTATTTAAATTGATTAAACCATATTTTTTGACATTGCAATCCAAAACCAGAAAGTTCTTTTCACAGATTCTTTTCACAGATCCTTGCTTGACCTACTCCAGAGACACAATTTTAAGAAATTGTAAGCAATTAGCCATAAGCCTTCAAATGAGAACTTCTTGTCTTCTTAAATATTGAAAGGCTTTAAGTAGCAGATTTATTTATCTTTAAAAAGAAGCTACTGCAGATCTTATTTTTAATAAGATTGTGCATATACTACACTTGCATGAGCCAGCTGCTACATGGACACCATAGAAACAGATGATTTCTCTAATTAGAAATGTTTTGATTTTCAGTGGTGGAAGCCTGAAACAAATAAATTTCACCTGATCATGGAGCTATAGTCGAGATTAGGCCAGATACAGTAGGGTCAGCACGTCCTTCAATGATCTTGCTCGTGTTCTACAATGTTTACACTGCACCTTGAAATAACTTTTTTGATATTTCAGCTGATTCAGCTGCATTTGATTTCAAATGTAGTTGGATATCAAAAGTCTTTTGGGGTTTCTTTGAGCTGGAAAGGAAAATGTGAGTAAGCCAATAAAGTACTGAGAAAGAAAATAAAGAAATAGGAAACAGTATCTACTGAAAATGCCCCATTTTGCACAGCTGCAAATGTAATGAAGTAACAAAGTCCTCCCAGAACCTTCTAGAAACATTTTCTGCTCTCAGTAAGACCAACATAATTGCTCTTTAACTAATTCACTCCCTGAATGTTCTGAAATATAATCACTCTAGTCTTGTTTTACAAATCTCTAGTTTCTGTTCTTTACAATCATCTGTCATTACCTGTCATCTTTTTTCCCTCGGGGGGGGGGGGGGGGGGGGGGGAGGGGGTAATTCAGTCAGCTAATGAAGTAAAAAAATTACATGTGATACTTAAGATATTTGTTTCCTGCAGAAAGAATGGGATTTAGGTCCTGAGGAGGAATTTAAAGAGCTTGTAGGTTTTTCAGGCAGCCTCGGGGCTGTAAGCATCATGATGTTCTGTTTTTATGAACATGTATGACAGAAACAGGAAGAAGTTTGTGGTTTGAAATGGAAGACTACCACTTTTAGAAGAAGCCAACTGTAAGAGGCAACAGATTTTTGAAAAAACACAAAAGGTTTGCTCATGATGTAACAGGGACGGAACCAGAAGAGAGTGTAGGGGAGAGAGACAAGAACCTAACCTCCTGTGACATCTGGTAATGCCAGGGTCTTATAGAGGTATCTCAGCTGTTGATGTCAAGGTTGTTTGGGATTCTATAATAGCATAGCCACATTGATCCAGTGCTTGATGGTCTTATACACCTTGCTTCTCATCTAGACTGATGAGACCAGCCCCATGCCCATGTTTGCATATTCTTCCTGGATCCCGAAGCTGATCTCTGCACGTACTGAAGTGTTTGTGCTTCACTGAGTTTTACAATTTTCTCACCGGTAATCCTTCTCCTGTCCTCAAATGTTTTGTGAATATTGAAATCAGGAGTGAAAATGAAAGCATTCTGATCAATTAATAGATGTTGAGTGTCTAGGTAAGAGACTGGGATACAGAGAGGAATTTCACTTGAGAGGGACGTAGCAGTTTTAAAGATAGAGGACAAGAAAATACAGTAATCAAAGACCACAGGTGGAAGAGTAGAATAACAAGGAGTTCAGCTGTAAGCTAATGATGGCACTCCCCACCCAGTGATTTTTCATTGCCATGAACATAAACTTTACCTTAAACCCAACATAGAATCATAGAATCATAGAATCAGCTAGGTTGGAAAAGACCTTTAAGATCATCAAATCCAACCATTACCCCAGCACTGCCAAGGCCACCACTAAATCATATTACTGGGGGTCTCGTCTACATGGTTTTTGAACACTTTCAAGGACGTCGATTCCACCACTTCTGCAGGCAGCCTGTTCCAACATGCAATAACCCTCTCTGTGAAGAAATTTTTCCTAATATCCAATCTAAACCTCCCCTGGCTCAGCCAAGTGAGTACATAGTATCTCATGTACTTCAGGACTTTTGAAGTCAGTTGCACAAAATGAACTGAGGAAATTGAGATATTATCATTGTTACAACCAAGCCATAGAAACCATGAACCTTGAAGAATTGTAGTGTTAATAACATCATATTAAAAGAATGTGTTGCTTGTACTGCCTTATTTCCACTGGGATCTTTTTTTTAACTAATATTTTTGAAGGGATTTGAGCATTGCCAGAATGAAATGCATAAGTGAAGTCATAAGAATGGGGGGGACAAGGGTGCTGAGTTCTCTACCTATTCTACAACAGTTTATTAAAAAGAATTAAATCAATATCTGACGACCACCTATACTAGAAAATCATAAACACAACAATAATAAGCACAAATAAAATTATGCTATCCACCCAAATATGTGGTATTTCCATTTTTGAAATTATTCAGGGTGGTGTTTTGAGGGACACCTAAATGAAACTTAAAAAAAAAATAAATCAGTAGGCCAAAAGTAATGAAAATCTATCCTTGGCATAATGAAAATCATATTCAGTCAAAATATTAGCAATGTTTTATTATTATTTTTGTTTGAATAAAATTTTATTTCATATGCGAAGTACTGTAATTAACATATGACATAAAATTCTTGAACTCAATCAAAATTTTAAACCATTTAGTTTTAGATTTACATTGTTTTTATAGGTTCCTGGAAAATTTACACATTTTTCAGTAAAACGAGATTGTGCAATTCATATTATGAATGGGTTTTTTTTCCAAATAGGTTATAAATACCTCACACAAGTGAAATGAAAATTTTCTTTAAAAGTGTACTTAGATTGCAAAAGCTTGCACAGAAGTACAAAGACTAAATATTATTTAAGATCATTATGCTCTTTCCAGTTACAATGTAAAGTCCAATATCATATTTTTGTTGTCAACTACCGATTTTGTAACAGCTTTCTATAAAAAGCTTATTAAGTATTAAGTATGCAACCTTTTTTTTTTTTTAATACAAACCAATAAATCTGGCAATGAAATATTGTTTCAAAACTATTTATTTCTCCAGTGATCCTTTAATTAGGAAATCAGATACAAAGAGTTAAGCAATAACCACTGCTTAAAAAACTTATTTACTTGTCTCATGCAAGTTAGTTTAAAAATCATGATGTCTTATTGATTTATATCATAGTGATCAACCAGTTGCCACTGAGTAAAATGGTGAAGAAACTATATTAATCTGAAACACATATCAAATAAATGGGACAAAGAATCAAAGTTTAGTCTTAGCTTCATCCTCTGTAATAACTAAGGAATAAGGCTATATCTGTGATACTTATCCTGAAACAATTTGTTTGTTAAACTCTGATTAAAACCCACCTAAGAACCTTCTGCACCACTGCTAATATAAATGAGGTGTGTGGTCTGCTTTTTATTTTCGGTAAAAGCAGGGACAAGATCCAGAATGCCTAAATTAAAATTTAGAGTGAAATTCAGCACAACCTGGAAATTCTACCTTCCAGCACCAACTGAAGTTTGGTATATGTCTCCTGAGCACCATGATAGATGATGACCTCATAAACAGATACTGACTCTTCACTTAGAAGGCTGATGATAAGTGTGGATCACATTGTATGCCTGAGCAAACATGTCTTGAGAAAATCGATGAAACTGATGGTGAGTTGGACCTCTTCTTCTATGTGTATTTCTATTTTTTTTTGTGTGTGAGTATCCAGTGTACACAGATTATCCCAGGGCCCCAAATTTATTTTGTCTATCTCTGAACTTGGCATCCATTAACTCTCTTATCATGCATGGTTTCATTTTGTCAATTACTTTCTCATAGTACTATGATTCTTCTCTAGTTGTTGCATTCAATAACTTTTTGTTTGTTTGTTTTGTTTTGCTGACTTCAGGGGTTAGTTATGTGAGTTTCATTACTTTATTGATCTGCCAAAAAAGGAAGCCTAGTCAAAATTCCTGTTGTTGGTAGTTGTTTTGTGTCCTGAAGTATGAAAATTTCTCCACATTTTTTTTAACTCAATACAAATGCCTATATTATCATTATTCATTTAGAGGCAAAGTCTTGTTGAAGTGTGTTCGTCACACTAATTATGATTTTTAAAATTATAACTTTCAGTTTCACTGAATATCCATCATTTTTGTGCTGAAAATAAAAAGTGGAATGAGGTTGTGTTTTGACATTATTTTCTTTCTGTTTGTACTGTTAAGTGTAAATCTACATTTACTTGGTATAAATTAATGAAATTACCTATTTTTAAACCATTATAAATCAAATTCAAAACAGCAAAGTCAAGATGGTGGGTACTGCCTACAGCATGTTTTCATATTTGTGTTTGTATACCAAGTACTTACATGAAAATACAATTTGCATGCTCACACAGAAAAAAAAAGTAACTGCACATTTTTAAGCTCAGTGAAGAAAACGAAGTTAAGCCATGGTCTAATCATTAATATATTCTTCTATCTTTCTTCTTATTAATGCTATTAGATTTGGTGTCCTTTTTAAACTTTGTTTTTATTATTATTACTACTCAGGATATTTCTCTGGTAGAATGATTGCTTTTTTAAGAGCTGTGTAAGTAGCAAAACATCAATCAAAAACTATATAACTCCAGCTGACCCTAAAAACTAACTATACCTAAAGAAAGATTACATCAAAACTGGAGTCAGATCCTGCAGAAATTCAAAAGAAAATTTATAAAATCTTTACCTCCGAAAATATATAAACTTCTGAAGGCTGATTTAGACTGATCTCACATGGGTACAAGTCCCTGAAGTAGTTCTGAAATAGTTTGTCTGTGAAACATGCAGCATGACTCTTTGATGTTACGCAGTACTTTCTTTGTCTTTTCTAAAAGAGAACCTGCCTATATTTCGTTATTTATCACCAGCACTAACAAACTGATAAAATCTTCAGTGTTATACTGCACTGCCATGAATTTTTTTCTTCCCTGTAAAACCAGTCATTAGATATCATTCATGGCATCTCAAGGAGTTGAGGAATATCTGTTGCTTTTACTGTAATTCATCCACAAACAAACAAACAAAAGGAAAACTGGAGGAGGAAGCTAAGCTAAAATTAACCATAATTTCTTCTTTTTTTTTAAGTAAATAATTGTAAAAGAATGACTATTTATCTCAACACACACACACAGAAAAAAAAAAAAGTTTTGATCTGAAACAAAAATACTGTACTGAGTACTTGTAAAAAAAAAACCAACCAAACAAACAAACAAATGAAATAAATTAGCGACACCAAAGGGTCGAATTAGTAATTTTCCTTTTATTCAGAAGCACAGTGTCTAGGGCTATTCATCAAAGGTGAATAGAACTGTACTTCAGTTCTTGCCTCAATTTGAGGAGCTTTTGAGCTCTTCTTTCCCAAGAGCATGTTCAAACCCACTGGCTGGGCAATATTTTAAGAGTCAGGTAAGTAGATATAGTTGATTATTGTCATTCACTGTTCCTGTCTTTAGAAAATCGTGTTGGTATAAATAATTGCTCCACTTCACAGAAAGATGTTGACACCACCAAACTAAAGACTTTTATCTGTATTTTTTCAATCAGAACCTCAGAATATGCCTCATATATTCAAAACAACTAGGACTACTAGAAAAGAATCTGAACACATTTCTTATCTACAGGAAAATAGTTTTTCAAATTGTATGTTTATTTTATTATTTGACCATCATTCTACTTGACAGTATATACAAACATTGAAAAATCTATTTTAAAGTTCCATCTTTGTATCTTAAAATTGTAGTAAATGAAAAATTCGATGTAACATTTATAATATCCTAGAAAAAGGTTTTTAAGCCTGCAGTTTGCTTGTTTCAAGATCCTGAGAAGATATAAACCAACCTGATATACAGACAAACTGATGCACAATTTGTCCCATGCCTTATGGACTTCCTTTCTTGTATCTACCATTCAGAATTCCAGAATTCCCATTTAGGCTCGTGTACATCTTATGCTGCAATTCCCTCAGGAATATCAGTGATGTCTAATGTGGTTTAATGAACTCCAGTGAGACCTTAGATGAAAAAATAGCGAGCCACAGAGTCACTTAATGAGGTATAGAATCAAGCATCAACACAGTGAGTAAGACCCAGCAACAGAGAGAGTAGAAAAGGCTATAATTTTATATATTATGACCAGTAGTAAAAAACAAACAAACAAAAAAACCCCACCAAACCACCAAAACACAAAACCCTAAAAAACAAACAAAATCCATAAAAAAAAAATCTGTACTATTGTCTATTGCTCATATTCTTGAGCATTGCCAATAAAATCTTAAAAGCCTGCAAGTCTCCTATAATATAACATGCTTACGTAACAAAAAACTGTTTCTTGGTGATAACAATTTTATTTAATTATGTCTGTGAGCATCATAACTTATACTGATGAACATGGATTGGCACACTTGTTTAAGCCTATAATGAACTAAATGTTATACAGAATACAATTTTCCTCTTCATTTACTTTAATTATTCTAGTTGTAAATTCCATTGCCTTCCATGATTACAGAATAAATCTCACTGTAGGATCAATTACTACAGTTTAAGAATTAGACTTTAGAGTTGTTTTGTAATTATGTACAGGTTTTGTGCCATTAGATCTCAGCATTATTATTTTTAAAATATTTTGAGACCTAATGACGCAAAACATTATGGCCAGCATTCCAGGACACATAACTACTGAACTTCTGTGAACACTTGACTACTCAGTTGAATTACATTTTGTTAATTTGGCCACTTCAATGTTTTAAATTAAAATGCTGGTAAGTAAAATCAATTTTCTGTCGAAGACTAAAAACATTGGTGAACTCAGGTGGTGGAGACAGAGCATAAACATTGAATAGTTCTACCTTGCAATAGGAAAGAATGAGCTATATCTCTTTTAAGATGGTTCTCAGGAGTTTCTGAATTGCTTCTGTATAAATGGACAGGTATAACACTCCAGCACATTAAAAAAACTACTAGCTGGATTCAGCAATTTGTTGATAAGTGAAGGCTATTATTCAAACTAAAGAATTCACTCACATGCCACACTGATCCTAATTCATAGTTCAATCAGAGTGACCCCATTACTGTAGAATCTCTTATCAGAAGATAAAGGTTTAGGAGTGCATGTTTTCTAACCGGATGTATAATCCCCACTCAATGAAAGGCTGATTCAGAAACATTGTGACAAATTACCATACTGATGTACATGCTAATCCACACTGCTATCCCTTTATGGCTATTCTGAGATTAAAACTTGCATTGCTTTCTCCAGTACTGAGCCCTCATTTTATTGTCTAGAAAAAGAACCAAGAAAAATGACCCTGCTTCTATTAGCATCAATTGTTATAAACAAGCAAAATTTCAAGTATGAAATGATAACTAATGCATTAGCCGTAATGACCAAATTCGTCAATGGAATTATAAATGATCCTAAATAATTCTAAGAGAAACTACTGGAAAATAAAAATGGGCATATTTACATGTTTTTTAATGCCACTTCTTATATACAGGTTATAACGTTTTGACTCTCTCCAACTCAATGTAATCTCTCTTGTTTTGTTTTTATTTCTTTAAACTCACCAATAAAGACCTAATTTAGAAGCGATGGGCAAGCTGACTTACTGTGTTATTGTTTACACCAAATTGCTCTTGTCTGCAAGAGTTACATTTTACATTACTTACTGAGAAAGAAGGGGTGGAAATTCTGTCTGAGTAATTTAGCAAGTGCTTTTATATTCGTATCTAACTTTTACATCTTCTAACTAGCAGATGTGAGTTAGATTCTTTAGACACAAGCAGTATAGCTGTATGTTGCCATATGGATACAAGTTATTGAAAGCTACCGAAAGTTTGCTAAGGGCCCAAGTAAGCAGTGAACTTTTCATGCAGTGCGATGGAATGAAATAAAATTAAAAAAAAAAAAAAAAAAAAAAAAAAGTCCAACCAATCAACCAGAAAAAAAAAACCAAAACCCTAAAACAAAAAACAAAACACAAAACACAAAAAACCCACGAAAGCCAAATAAAGCAGTTAAGCAAAAGACTCTGAGAGAAAATTCTTTTTCTTTCTTGGCAGCTAATTATCACCCCTTATGTGTTAGTGACCTGGTCTTCATCCAGCCTATAGGTTAATTCATCACTTTGTGCAATATACATGGTAGGCTTGTAGCTGATTTTAGCAATCCCATAACTTTGCTGGACAAGATCATATGCATCTGGAAAGGTGATTGAGGTTTCTGATGAGCTCAGATAAGCCTTCTGGGAGACCAGTGATTTTAGAAGGAATTATATTTTTTTTTTTTTTTTAGATTTGCAATTTCCTTGGAAAGACCCATCTGAATATGTAAGATTAAAATTCTAGAAGAACTCTGTTCCTAAGAGAAGGGAAAACAAAACAAAACAAAACAAAACAAAACAAAAAACAACAAGAAGAAAGAGATATGTTCGTTCTCTCTAATTTTCAGTTTAATCCCAATCTTTCTTACTTAGAGAAAGAGTGGCATTTTTCTAAGCTATTCAAACTTTTTTAGCAGCGGACTGACAGAGAGGAGTGACAGAGATGGTCAATGGCAAAGTGCATAAAGTAATGTACTTGAAATGGTGGGGATCGAATCTGTAATAGAGAAAGTTGTGTACTCACCATTTAAAAATGCAACCTGGAGCAAATAAAATGCAAAAATCTCTCTATGCACTTATATACAGTGGTTTAGCAACATACTTAAATATCTTAAGCAGATGTTTAGATCACCTCCTACATCACTACTGCAAAACTTAAAGCATTCATGACAGTATTTCAGTTTGTAATACATACTTAAATTCACTTCACCAGGGAAAAAAATGTGGTAGACTTATAGGTTGACAGTTTGATGGATTTGTGGAAGAAAAGAAAGTCAATTTATTCTTCCATATAGAATGTACTGTAAAGTCCAATGTCTGGCTGAGGCAGAATATTTTTAAAGGATTCTTTATTCAGATTTCACCAGCTCTTCACTGACTCTGAAATACCTTCCAATTCATTGGGCAACAGAAACCAAATACTTCCCCTGTATTTTGGGGCAACAGAGAAATTTCCCATATTGAATGGAGGCTAGTTTAACATGTAGCAGATAAAAATGAAAAATTTCACTTCAGTCAGTTAAATATTAGCTCTCAAGATGATTTCTATAAGCAGTTGGAGATCATCTAATAGGATCCAAATTATTTCTTTTATATTTTTGAAAGGACGTTTAGTACATACAATCTTAACCTTTTTACTTTGATCTCTGCCAATTAACTAATGTCAACTTACTGTAATGAACAAAATTACTTCCTAATCTAGAATAGTATTTCTATTAGACAATCAAAATACTGTTGATTTTTTTTTTTAAAGATATTCTTCTGAAAGTTCAAATTGTGACTCTGAATTCATTCTAATGACCTACATGCATTTGAATCCAAACACTTCAGAGTATAGTTGCCTCTGACTCCATCTTAAGCCAGTGTAGAAAGAAAAACCTCCACAGCAACTTAAGTTCCTCCAATCTGAATTGCTCCTGGGAGAAACTTGTCATTTCCATTGACTGTAGAGGAAGATTAGGACTTCTACATAAAGATCTAATTTGCTATAATCCTGCTGAAATTGGGTTGTTCATGCATTCTGTATTGCTGCATGATACTACTGCTATCTAGATGAATTGAGGATCTTTGTATATACTTCATGTACATACGTATATAATTTTATTTTTTTTTAACTTATAGGGCTTCTTGTATCTTTCTCTATTTGTCAGCTTCTTACATGAATTCATGACACTTCCTGCCTGTCAAATTTATCAAATTTGTCCATGTTTTTCAAAACTCGGAACCAGTACCTCAGCAGATTCAGAAAAATACAAGTAATCCCTACAAACATACACATATATATAATGGAAATCACAAAAAATGACAGTTCTGCAGGGAATCAAAGAAAAACATTCCAAAGAGGGGATAACTTGTCACATCTGCAGAGGTAATTTTTTGCTGCTAGATTTTAGCTACATTGATGAGTCCTACCACCATTTTAGAAACATGATTTAAATGTTTTAGAATCCAGATGACTCACAAAAAATACATTGTGCTAATTTGAGTCCTCTTTCGAAATAAAACTTATCTTCTTTTTGGTGTATATTTCTGGTTAGCTGGATGAAGAAGTAGAAGTGACAATCCTGTTGTTAGTGTTATCTAATATCAGAACACTTAGAGAGCTTAACAGGCTGGCTACCTGAGAAATAGCAAGCACTGGCTCCATTATCCTCTCAGTTTTGTAGCAAAAGGCCTTCTCTCACCTCATTAATGAGACATGCTTGACGGAGTAGTATTGCCCAAAGTAATTTTGAGTACTTTCATTAGTGGACCACAGGTCTCCAAATTAGTGAAATATCTTTGAGCAGTTTTGTCCTGGGTTCAGCTATAGCAGTCATTTTTCTCCTTCTTAGTAGCTGGTGCAGTGCTGTGTTTTTTAACTTTCAGCCTGGGAACAACGCTGATAACACTGATGTTTTTAGTTGTTGCTAAGTAATGTTTATTCCAACCAAGGACTTTCTCAGTCTCATGCTTTGCCAGGGAGGAGGGGAAGCCGGGAGGAAGCAGAGCCAGGACACCTGACCCAAACTAGCCAAAGGGGTATTCCATACCAGAGCACGTCATGCCCAGTATATAAACCGGGGGGAGTTACCCGGAAGGCCCAGATCACTGCTCGGGTCGGGCTGGGTATCAGTCAGTGGGTGGTGAGCAATTGTATCCTCTCCCCTTATTATTTCACTAATCGTTATTATCACTGGTGGTAGCAGTAGTGGTTTTGTATTATACCTTAGTTGCGGGACTGCTCTTATCTCAACCCTTGGGAGTTACATTCTTCCGATTCTCCTCCCCATCCCTCCGGGAGCGGGGGGAGGAAGGGGGGGAGTGAGCGAGCGGCTGTGTGGTTCTGAGTTACCGGCTGGGCTCAAACCACGACAGTTCTTTTGGCGCCCAACGTGGGGCACGAAAGGTTGAGATAACGACAGATCTGACCAGAGTGTGTTTAATCATATTTGTGATAAGCATTCATTGTTACTACTTGTCACAATGGTGATTATTTGGCTCTCAGACTTGTTGCGCTTGATCTCAGAGTTTCAGCATGTTGTACCTTACTTACAGCCACTATTTGCTGTTTTAGCGTTTATCGGCTGGGGGGCCTGGGCTAAGGTTCTTGTTTCACTTTACTTCATGGTAATGACTTGTAATGCAATAGACTCATTGATCATGAAACGGGTCTGGTTTGTGCTTCCAGCGTGGCCATCACCTCTATACATTGGGAGGTATATAATGAAATATTTTAGCAATTGCATATCTTTTTTTTTCTCCTCGGGGGGTAAACTTACGAAGGAAGCATTCTCTTTCACCCCCCGTTCCCCCACCAGCCTATTTGCAACAGCAGTTGAGAGTTCTGAAGGTTTTAGATGGCCTTTGAGTACCCTTGAAACCTGCCTGCTGATTGTGCTGGGGATCAGCATGTTGGCAAACATACGGAGTGTGTTTTACCCACGGCCATCCCGTCGTAGGAACATCCTATTTCGTTTAATCTCAAAAATTCAGCAGTATCAGGTTCGAATCTGGTCTAGGATTAGACGACGATATAGGAGGACCACCAGGAGATTTTCCCTGAGGCTGGACAGTCATGAGTGGCAGGGTGTGTGGGATAGTATGGGCAAGTATCTAGGCCAGTGGGCCCCTCCAGTGCTTTGGAACTTCACCACTGAACAAGTGCAACATCCGGAAAAACTAGTAAAACACTTAAACGAGGTGTGCTGTCGTTCTGTTTATACCAGAGAGGGACAAATCATGGCAACGTGCTGGGGCTTGGCCTACGCCTACAGAGCCCTGCTCAACACTATCCAGCACCTTCAAAGGGAAAAAAAGGTCTCTGGATCTGATGGCAAAGCAACAGACAACGCAGCTATGCCAACTACAAGCACAGCAGCTACTCAGACCCTGACCGCAACAGACAACACAGCTACTCCAAGTACAGCAGCTACATCAACCCCAGCGACAAGCACAACAGCTACTCAAACCCTGACCACAACAGACAACGCAACTACTCCAACTTCAGATACAGCAGTTACACCAACCCCAGTGACAAGCACAACAGCTACTCAAACCCCGACAGCAACAGACAATGTGGCTACTCCAAGCACCGCAGCTACACCAACCCCAGTGACAAGCACAGTAGCTACTCAAACCCCAATAGCAACAGACAATATAGCTACTCCAAGCACCGCAGCTACACCAACCCCAGTGACAAGCACAGTAGCCATTCAAACCCTGACAGCAACAGACAATATAGCTACTCCAAGCACCGCAGCTACACCAACCCCAGTGACATGCACAGTAGCTACTCAAACCCCGACAGCAACAGACAATGCAGTTACTCCAAGCACTGCAGCTACGCCAACTTCAGCAACAAGTACAGCAGCTACTCAAACCCCGACAGCAACAGACAATGCAGCTGTTGGTGTTACTCAACTCCCAAGCACAACAGCTGCACCAACCCCAGCAATAGACATTGCAACCATTCCAATCCTAGTGGCAGACAACTGCAGCCACTCCAACCACAGTGACAAACACTGCAGCTAAACCAAATGGCCAGTTTGTGACAATGTCTGTTGCCCCTGTAAGCAAAAGCCGACAAAGAGCAACCCGCGAAGTGAAGAAAGATGAAGACCCAATGCCATTACTACATGCAACATGTAGGTAGTTAAGGTCTGGCGGCCGGAAGATATTGCGATGTACGGAAAGAGAGAGCCCCTCCCTAGATACTCTCACAAGCCCCATAGCATGGAGAGGGGAATTGTGGGGCGAGGCTCGGCAATACCATAAAAGGTAAAAATTGTTAACCTGCCCTCTGATTGGGTCAGCACAGGTACTTCCGTGTGGCCGAAAGGTATAAAATGCCTGCTGTTGTTTAATAAAACGCTATTTGGTCATCCTCCATATTGGTGTCTGTGATCTTCTAGCCCTAAGCCAGGGGTTGGCTTAGTTCTGCAAGTCTTGACTGAAGCAACGCAGCAACAAGTGGTGACCCCGACGCGATTCGTTCGGAGGGCAGAGGTGTAGCTCGCGAGCATGGATGTGACGGTTAAGGTACTGAAAACGTTGGCAAAGGATTTCAAGATTTGTATCAAATCTGGCAGCATTAAGGCGTGCCTGGAATCTTTGATTCACAGTGGGGTGCTTGGTCACCCTGCTCAGATATTTAATTCCAAAAATTGGCCACAACTTAAACAGACACTGATTGAGCAGGCACTGGCGGGAAAGCCAGATCCCCTCATCACTCTGGGAAAGTTATTGGCCTTATTGCAATGGGCTCGGCAAGATCGGGAGGCGTGGGGGGCGGCGCAGTTATACTTGCAGGGAGCAGCGCTTGAAACTGCGCCTCCCACTACAACAGCGGCGGTGCAGACTGGCGAGCCTGGTGATGGTGGGGATGACGAGGTGGAGGACAAATCTATAGAGCAGCTGCCTGAGCCGCAGGCATTTCTTGTTACTGAGTCTGAAGAGGAGCCCCCTGCGACCGGTGCGCAGAGAGGGGCCGCGCGGAAGGAGCCCCCCGCGCCACCGGCATATCCGTGGGGGGAGCTAGAGGATACTGTAGCTCATTATAACGAGGAATGTCTTAAAGGGGACGCTGCAGTCAGGGGCGGCAAGTCTGTAGCCCGTCTTAACAAGGAATGTCTTAAAGGGGACGCTGCAATCAGGGGCGGCGAGTCTGGGCCGGGTGAATCAAAAAATCAGAATGTGGACCCCCTAGATGCGCTCCCAGGCATGGTACTGAGGCATCTAGACGACGAGGAATTGTTAGACCTGGGATTGAAACGTGTGGGTGGCGGTGACGTAGGACCCTTTGGGGCGCGGAAGAAGGAGCGCAGTACCCCAAAGGAACAAACGGCGTGGCGGGAATGGCGGGGAGGTGGGCGTGAAATGCGTTCTGACTCTGAGTCAGAAAATGAGGAAGCTACGACGAGTGGCGCTGGACCCCCTCAGGGCTCGGGTGCCGGGGAAAAGAAGCATAAAACACCGGGGGACCTTGTGGAGGAACCTGCCCCGGGGGAACTTAGGGAGGAACTTAACAAAACGATGAATATGCTAAAGGCACAGACAAAGATACAGAGACGCACCTTGGAGCGGCTGGGCGGAACCCCGCCCTCTGTGGCGCGGCCAAATTGGAACTTGATTGCGAAAGACTGTGTGCTAAGTGGCGTAACCCTAGAAGCCGTACCTGCGGCCGCGCCTCCACAGGCGTTCCCTGTTCAGGTTGGGCCACAAGGGGGAGCTATGTGGACGCCTTTAGACACTAAGTTGGTTCAGGCCCTCCATAAAGCAATAAAGGAGGAAGGTCTGTCGAGCGAAACCACAGCTATGCTGCTCGACTCCGCCCACGTCCAGCCATTAACCCCTGCCGACGCTAGGCAGCTGCAAGAGCGGTGCTAACTGGCCCGCTATTCTTTCTTTGGAAGGAAGCATGGTATCTCGAACTGCAAGGCCGCATACAAGCTGCAGCGGCAGATCCTACCCATCCCCTCCGACAGTCCACTTTTGATAGGTTAGCTGGGAAAGGGGAAATGGTAACTGCAGCGCAACAGGCGGCAGGACTCAGAGGCCGGGAGCTTCAGGCATCCACTGATGCCTCTAGGCAGGCGTATCGTGCCATTGCAAAATTTGGGAAGTCGGTTGAGCCTTGGACAACAATAAAGCAAAAAATCAACGAGCCTTTTATGGACTTCTGCGGCAGGCTGCAGGCTGCCATTGAAATATCAGGTCTGCCAGAAGCAGCTAAAGGACCTGTTTTATTAGATTGCATTCGACAACAATCTAATCCCCAAATAAAAGAAATAGTGAACACATTGCCAGAAAGGGCATCCCTTACAGAAGTCATAAGAAGAGTGGTGACAGCCGAAAGCCACACTGGGCAGGTCGTGCAGGCAGTGTTAGCAGCAGTAGGAGCAGGCGGTGATGTAATCTGTCATAAGTGCGGACAACGTGGGCACGTTAAGGCTACCTGCAAGAAAGGCAGTGATAGACCTCAAGGACCTTGCTGGAATTGTGGTAAACAAGGCCATATAGCCAGGCAATGTCGTAAGCCGCAGTCGGGAAACCAGAATGGGGGCCCAAAGTACAGGGGTTTGGGCCCCCAAACAACTGGCCATCTACCTCCCCTGTCAAAGATACTCACTCAAACCAGTCCCCAGAACGAGACCCCAGCGTGGCCCTGGTCTTAGACATGGACAGGCGCCCTGTCGTCCCCGTAGAAGTAACTCCAGTGAGAGGAGGATACCCGAGTAGGTTATTAATTTCAATGCTCATGGACACTGGAGCAGACGTCACCGTAATCTCCTGGAGGATTTGGCCGGCCTCGTGGCCAAGCCAACCGGGGGGGCACGTCACCGGGGTGGGAGGGGATACTAACATTCTTGTAAGCTCGCAGCCAATGATGTTTATAATAGAAGATGAAGAGCAGGGAAAACAGTTGGTTGCCACAGTGACTCCTGTTATCACTAGGATAGACCAGGCCCTGTTAGGCCGAGATGCACTCAGTCAAATGGGAATTACTATAAAGGATTTTTAGTGGGGGCCACTGCTCAACCTGACCCACAACAAGATAGAATTACTTGGCTGACGAATGATCCGGTTTGGGTGGAACAGTGGCCCCTCACTCAAGAAAAATTACAAGCAGCCAAAGAAATTGTGAAGGTAGAAGCTCAAAGTGGTCATCTTGAGCCTTCTACTAGTCCATGGAACACCCCAATATTCGTAATTGGAAAGAAAAACAAAAACAAATGGAGATTACTCCATGACCTGAGAGCTGTGAATGCACAGATGGAAGCGATGGGACCTTTGCAAACTGGTCTGCCGCTTGTTTCTGCTATCCCACAGGATTGGTACATCATAATAATTGATATTCGAGATTGTTTTTTCAGCATTCCTCTTGCCCTGGAAGACCGGAAAAGGTTTGCCTTTACCCTACCTGCAATCAATTTGGAGGAGCCAGCAACACGCTGGCAATGGACAGTCCTGCCACAAGGTATGAAAAACTCACCCACAATGTGCCAGCGTTACGTGGCTAAGGCGCTGGAGGGTATCAGGGAAAAGTGGAGTTCAACAAAGGTTTTGCATTACATGGATGATATCCTGATGGCTGCAGAGGACAGAGCCGTCCTGGATTCCTTGTTCCAACAGGTGCAGACCAATTTACAGCAATTCGGGTTAAACATAGCAGAGGAGAAGATTCAAAAGGGTAGTACACTCAAATACTTGGGAACAGAAATTAGGGGAGAGCAGGTCACTGCCCAACCTATCCAAATAAATCCAGAAATTAAGACACTTAACGATGTCCAAAAGCTAGTGGGGGCCATTCAATGGTTGAGAACTTTTGTTCCGATCCCCAATGACCTAATGGAACCCTTTTATGACCTGCTAAAGGGTAACCAAATTTGGGAACCACGCACTCTTACAGAGGAGGCGCGAAAGGCGTTGGTAGAAATCCGACGCAGAACAGAGAAATTTGCCCTTATACGCATACAACCAAGCAAGGACATTATTTTAGCCTGGGCCTTTACCAACGGAGGCTGTTTTGGAATGCTAGGACAAGACAGAAAGAAGGAATTGTGTCCCCTGTTGTGGGCATACTCTTCAAAGGGAAATGACGGCTTTGTGAGGTGGAGCAAGGTTGCAGTTTTGGTAATGGAATCTTTAAGAAAATCAAGCAGAAAAACATTTGGCAAGGAACCGGATGTCATCTGGCTGCCCTGGACTAAAAAACAGGTGACAGAACTGATGGAGAACGAAGTAGAGCTACAATTATCTCTAAGTACATACCATGGGAAGGTTGAGACAGGAAAGGTAGAGCTCTGGAAAAGATACATGGATGCATTACAGCCCTCACTGCAGTTGAGAGTGCTCGATAATCCCCAGCCTGGGCTGACATATTTTACCGATGCATCCTCTGTCACAGACACAGCAGTGGTGGTCTGGAAGGAAGCCAATAAATGGGAAAAACTAATTTGGGTAGAAGCAGGGAAGAGTGTTCAGTGGCTAGAGGCAAAAGCTATGTGTCTAGCGCTTGAACAAACTCCTGAAAAACATATTAATGTCTGTACAGACTCTATGTACGTGTATAAATTGGTTCAATCAATGAAGAGAGGAGGATACGCTAACGGGGACATTTCAAATGCATTACAAGAAGCATTAGGAAAGCGAACTGGTACAGTCACAGTGATTCACATCAATAGCCACCAAAATTGCCCTGGTCCACTGGTGGAAGGTAACACAAAAGCAGATTCTGCTGCAAAAAGGTTGTGGACGTTACAACAGGCTAGTGAACTGCACCGGAAGCTACATATTGGTGCAAAGGCATTGGCAAAAGCATGTAATATTCCTATTAGAGAAGCTCGGGAAGTTGTTGCTACTTGTCCCTATTGCCAGCACTCCCCATTATGGGAGGCTGGAGTGAATCCTAGAGGGCTGCAAGCACGAGAGTTATGGCAGACAGACTTTACGGACTTTACCCCTAGGAAGCACCTTGCGGTTACAGTTGATACTTATAGCGGTGCAATAATGGCCACACCATACATCAAGCAGACGGGAAAAACAGTCATACAACACTGGGTCACCGTCATGGCCTGGCTGGGAACCCCGAAAACGATTAAAACAGATAATGGGCCTTGTTTTAGAAGCACATTAGTTGAAGATTGGTGCAAGAAGTGGGACATTGAATTAAAACACGGGATCCCATACAACTGTCAGGGCCAGGGGATTGTGGAGCGCGGTCACCGTGCGCTCAAGGAAAAAATTAAGATCCTTGGAGAAGAAGAAGGGTATTCGGGAAAAATACCGACAGATCAACAAACTAATATCTTAAATCGAGCCCTGTTAGCTTTAAATCACTATGTTAGAGGACACGAACAGTATTCGCCAATGGAAAAACAGTATCTAAAACAACAAGTAGCTACCTTTCCCCAGGTGCGTGTTAAATTTCCAGGGGAACTACAGTGGGAATCTGGGTGGAGGCTGCGTACAACTGGAAGAGGGTATGCAGCAGTAGAAAAGGAGGGATTGCTGAGATGGGTGCCTAGCAGATGTATTAAGGCGGAATTAAAGGAGGATCAGAATAAAACTAATGAAAATTGTGAGTTCTTGTCCGCAGGACTGGATTGTCGGACACCCTCGCAACCGGTACGTCTCAGTGATGAATGAAGATGACAAGGAAGAGGATCAGACCTGATGTTTCTACAGCAAGGGGGAGTGTGCGCTGCACTAGAGGAAGGGTGTTGTGTATATGCAGACCACACCAGAATAGTAAAAGACACTACGACCAAATTGCAGAAAGGTCTGGAAAAACGAAGGAGGGAACGAGAGGCACAGCACGGTTGGTTTACGTCATGGTTTAACCATTCACCATGGCTGACTACCCTGATATCTACCTAATGGGACCAATCACAATGATTGTAATAGCAGTGATTTTTGGACCCTGTCAAGCTCGTTTCATTTGTTAAGAGTCGACTAGAGAGTGTTAGCATTAGATTAATGGCATTTTAGCGATTGCTCTAAGACTGTTTTCATTTAAACTCCCTTTAGCTATCCCTAGTTATACACCACTACTCTCAGTTGTTCCCCAGTTATCTTGTTTGGCGTGCCTTATATTTTCTATCTAAACTTATAATGTATATTTTTAGAATTTTTGTAAGAAATAACGTAGAAACAGCACACATTTGCTAGGTTTGCACACAAGTTTTATGATACGTATTTTTAGGATTGTTTTATCTTAATCACCTTATTGGTGCATAGGGAGGGGGGATATGTAGGTAGTTAAGGTCTGGCGGCCGGAAGATATCGCGATGTATGGAAAGAGAGAGCCCCTCCCTAGATACTCTCACAAGCCCCATAGCATGGAGAGGGGAATTGTGGGGCGAGGCTCGGCAATACCATAAAAGGTAAAAATTGTTAACCTGCCCTCTGATTGGGTCAGCACAGGTACTTCCGTGTGGCTGAAAGGTATAAAATGCCTGCTGTTGTTTAATAAAACGCTATTTGGTCATCCTCCATATTGGTGTCTGTGATCTTCTAGCCCTAAGCCAGGGGTTGGCTTAGTTCTGCAAGTCTTGGCTGAAGCAACGCAGCAACACAACAGCATCTGAACAAGAGTTACTACTACGTGGGTCAGAGGAAGAGGAAGAAGAAGAAGAGGTCACTTCTCGACCCCGGACCTCAACCGAGCTGCGGAATACGCGAAAAAATTTCACCCGTCTTCCAGGGGAGCACATTGTCACCTGGTTGCTCCGATGCTGGGACAATGGGGCCGACGGTCATGAACTAGAAGGTAGGGAAGCCAAGCAGCTGGGATCACTTGCTAAGGAAGGAGGAATTGACAAAGCGATTGCAAGAGAGAAGCGAGCCCTCAGTCTTTGGAGGCGGCTCCTGGCAGCTGTGAAGGAAAGGTTTCCCTACAAAGACGATATTACGAATTGCTCAGCCAACTGGACCACGATAGAGAAAGGCATCCAGTCCCTGAGGGAATCAGCCATTATAGAGATGATCTATCGTAGGCCGGATGCCAGGAACACATCCGTAGATGCAGATGAAGTCGAATGTACACGACCCGTGTGGCGGAAACTTACACGGAGTGCGCCATCATCATATGCCCACACATTGGCATCAATGACCTGGAATGACGGAATATCACCAACAGTGGATTGCCTGATTCGTCAACTCCGAGAGTTCGAAGACAATCTCACCCCTTCCATCATTTCAGCTGTGGAAAAACTGTCCCAGGAGTTCAAACAATTGAGAGACGATTTATCCGATCTATCCAGCTCCCCACGCGTACCAACCCATGTCTCAGCTATTAACAGAAGGCGCCCTACTGCTCGAGAAAGAAAATATAGGAGGTACACGCCACGGGCCACCCTATGGTTTTACCTGCGGGATCATGGAGAAGACATGAGAAAGTGGGATGGAAAACCTACTTCAGCTCTGGAGCAACGGGTGCGTGAACTAAAGAGGAGAACAATGGTCAAGGATGATCCTCCCAGGAAAGCTGCTGCTCCAGTCTCTGGCGAGCAGTTTCCCAGATGGAGTGAAAGAGCTGATTTTACTCCAGCTCCTGTGATAAGGAACACTAATCCCTTTCTACAAGACAGAAGTGGAGAATTTTATGATCACTGTTAGAGGGGCCCTGCCTCCAGCCAGGTGGAGGAGAGGGATAATGGGGTTTACTGGACTGTGTGGATCAGATGGCCTGGCACATCAGTCCCACAGAAGTATAAGGCTCTAGTAGATACCGGTGCACAGTGTACTCTGATGCCATCAAGGTATCAAGGGGTGAAACCCATTTCTATTTCTGGAGTGACAGGAGGATCCCAAGCGTTAACTATGCTGGAAGCTGAAATCAGCCTGACTGGGAGGAAGTGGCAAAAGCACCCCATTGTAACTGGTCCAGGGGCTCCATGCATCCTTGGCATAGACTATCTCAGGAGAGGGTACTTCAAAGACCCAAAAGGGTATAGATGGGCTTTTGGTATTGCTGCCTTGGAGACAGAGGAAATTAAGCAGCTGTCCACCTTACCCGGTCTCTCAGAGGATCCTTCTGTTGTGGGGTTGCTGAAGGTCGAAGAACAAGTGCCAATTGCAACCACAACAGTGCACCGGCGGCAATATCGCACCAACCGAGACTCCCTGATTCCCATCCATAAGCTGATCCGTAGACTGGAGAGCCAAGGAGTGATCAGCAGGACCCGCTCACCCTTTAATAGCCCCATATGGCCAGTGCAAAAGTCTAATGGAGAGTGGAGATTAACAGTAGACTATCGTGGCCTGAACGAAGTCACACCACCATTGAGTGCTGCCGTACCGGACATGCTAGAACTTCAATATGAACTGGAGTCAAAGGCAGCCAAGTGGTATGCCACAATTGACATTGCCAATGCATTTTTCTCGATCCCTTTGGCAGCAGAATGCAGGCCACAGTTTGCTTTCACTTGTAGGGGCGTCCAGTACACTTGGAACCGACTGCCCCAGGGGTGGAAACACAGCCCTACCATCTGCCATGGATTGATCCAGACTGCACTGGCACAGGGGCAAGCTCCAGAACACCTGCAATACATTGATGACATCATCGTGTGGGGTGATACAGCAGAAGAAGTTTTTGAGAAAGGGAGGAAGATAATCCAAATCCTGCTGAAGGCTGGTTTTGCCATAAAACGGAATAAGGTCAAGGGACCTGCACAGGAGATTCAATTTTTGGGAAAAAAATGGCAAGATGGACGCCGCCAGATCCCCACAGACGTGATCAACAAGATAACAGCAATGTCTCCACCAGCTAACAAGAAAGAAACACAAGCTTTCTTAGGTGTTGTGGGGTTCTGGAGAATGCACATCCCAAATTACAGTCTGATTGTAAGCCCTCTCTACCATGTGACCCGGAACAAGAATGATTTCAAATGGGGCCCTGAGCAACAACAAGCCTTTGAACAAATTAAACGAGAAATAGTTCATGCAGTAGCCCTTGGACCAGTCCGGGCCGGGCCAGATGTGAAAAATGTGCTCTATACCGCAGCTGGGGAGAATGGTCCTACCTGGAGCCTCTGGCAGAAAGCTCCAGGGGAGACTCGAGGTCGACCCCTTGGCTTTTGGAGTCGGGGATATAAAGGATCCGAGGCCAGCTATACTCCCACGGAAAAAGAGATACTGGCAGCCTATGAAGGGGTTCGAGCTGCCTCAGAAGTGATTGGAACTGAAGCGCAGCTCCTCCTGGCACCCCGGTTGCCTGTGCTGGGCTGGATGTTCAAAGGCAGGGTCTCCTCTACACATCATGCAACGGATGCTACATGGAGTAAGTGGGCCGCACTAATTACACAACGAGCTCGAATAGGAAATCCCAGTCGTCCAGGAATTCTAGAAGTCATCATGGACTGGCCAGAGGGCAAAGATTTTGGGATGTCACCAGAAGAGGAGGTGACGCGTGCTGAAGAGGCCCCACCATATAGTGAACTGTTGGAGAGTGAAAAGCAATATGCCTTGTTTACTGATGGGTCCTGCTGTATTGTGGGAAAGCATTGGAGATGGAAGGCAGCTGTGAGGAGTCCCCTGCGACAAGTTGCAGAAACTGCTGAAGGAGAGGGTGAATCGAGTCAGTTTGCAGAGGTGAAAGCCATCCAGCTGGCCTTGGACATTGCTGAACGAGGAAAATGGCCAGTACTTTAACTCTATACTGACTCATGGATGGTGGCAAATGCCCTGTGGGGGTGGTTGCAGCAATGGAAGTAGAGCAACTGGCAACGCAGAAGTAAACCCATCTGGGCTGCTGCATTGTGGCAAGATATCGCTGCTCGGGTGCAGAACCTGGTGGTGAAGGTACGCCACGTAGATGCTCATGTACCCAAGAGTCGGGCCACTGAGGAACACCAGAATAACCAGCAAGTGGATAAAGCTGCTAAGATTAAAGTGGCTCAGATGGACTTGGATTGGCAACATAAGGGTGAATTATTTTTAGCCCAGTGGGCCCATGACACCTCAGGCCATCAAGGCAGAGATGCAACATATAGATGGGCTTGTGATTTGAGGGGTGGACTTAACGATGGACACTATTGCCCAGGTTATTCACGAATGTGAAACAGGTGCTGCAATTAAGCAAGCCAAGCGGTTAAAGCCTCTCTGGTATGGAGGATGATGGCTGAAGTACAAGTATGGGGAGGCCTAGCAGATTGACTATATCACACTCCCACCAACCCGTCAAGGCAAGCGCTATGTGCTTACCATGGTGGAAGCAACCACCAGCTGGCTGGAAACATACGCTGTGTCCCACGCCACTGCCCGGAACACTATCCTGGGCCTTGAGAAACAAGTCTTGTGGCGACACGGCACCCCAGAGAGAATTGAGTCAGACAATGGGACTCATTTCCGGAACAACCTCATAGACACTTGGGCCAAAGAGCATGGCATTGAGTGGGTATACCACATCCCCTACCATGCACCAGCCTCTGGGAAAATCGAACGGTACAATGGGCTGTTAAAAACCACACTGAGAGCAATGGGTGGTGGGACTTTCAAACACTGGGATGCACATTTACCAAAAGCCACCTGGTTGGTCAACACTAGGGGATCTGCCAACAGGGCTGGCCCAGCCCAATCAGAACTTTTACGTACCGTAGAGGGGGATAAAGTTCCTGTGGTGCACATAAAGAATTTGTTGGGGAAGACAGTCTGGGTTATTCCTGCTTCAGGTAAAGGCAAACCCACTCGTGGGGTTGCTTTTGCTCAGGGACCTGGATATACTTGGTGGGTAATGCGGGAAGATGGGGAAGTCCGATGTGTACCTCAAGGGGATTTGATTTTGGGGGAAAACAGCCAATGAACTCAATTGTACGCTGTTGCCTGCTCTATAACACTTTTATAGCCCACCAGCTAGATATCTTCAGGTCGCCAGCAATTGACCCTGACTTCCCTCCGATCATCACCCCAACAAAGAATGAATTTTGAGGAAACCAGATGAGCTCAGCAGTGACCAGACGAGTTTGGCGGTATCATCAGCAGGCAACAACCCAACACTACATACCGTCCCTCCTGCCCTGAAAGACTATTACAAGAGATGGAGCCTGACATCATGGACTGGATGAGTTCAGCAATTTTACAGGGATTGGTCCATGGACTAGGGAATGATATCTTTCTCTGTGTGTGGGTGTGGGTATATATATATGTGTGTATATATGGGACAGGGGTGATGGTGTGTTGAGAGATGTGGGATCTGAGCATGACGTGAATGGTATGGAATAAGGGGTGGATACTGTCCTGGGTTCAGCTATAGCAGTCATTTTTCTCCTGCTTAGTAGCTGGTGCAGTGCTGTGTTTTTTAACTTTCAGCCTGGGAAGGACGCTGATAACACTGATGTTTTTAGTTGTTGCTAAGTAATGTTTATTCCAACCAAGGACTTTCTCAGTCTCATGCTTTGCCAGGGAGGAGGGGAAGCCGGGAGGAAGCAGAGCCAGGACACCTGACCCAAACTAGCCAAAGGGGTATTCCATACCAGAGCACGTCATGCCCAGTATATAAACCGGGGGGAGTTACCCGGAAGGCCCAGATCACTGCTCGGGTCGGGCTCGGTATTGGTCGGCGGGTGGTGAGCAATTGTATCCTCTCCCCTTGTTATTTCACTAATCGTTATTATCATTGGTGGTAGCAGTAGTGGTTTTGTATTATACCTTAGTTGCGGGACTGCTCTTATCTCAACCCGTGGGAGTTACATTCTTCTGATTCTCCTCCCCATCCCTCCAGGAGCGGGGAGAGGAAGGGGGGGAGTGAGCGAGCGGCTGTGTGGTTCTGAGTTACCGGCTGGGCTCAAACCACGACAAGTTTAAACTCCTGATGGAGAACATTTAAACATTTAACTGCCCCTAAGTTGTTTGTTTTCTTAGACTAACGTTTAAATGTTTTGCCCCACTACAATGGTGAAGAATGGCCATGAACCCAGAACAACCTGGTGTTGGTCATTCAGAAGGTATTTATTGTAAAACAGTATGTGTATCATTATTGCTATGCTGCCCAGCAATTACACCTTCACAAAAAATGTAAAACATGTCCTATAAATGTTAATTCAGTTTCCATATCTGAGAGCAATAATAGAAACGACAAATATGTTCCAATGAATAATAGATTATTGAACAGCGTCTTGCATCATTTAACCACTTTTCCCTTGAGAAAGAAAATAAACCCCAAACAAAAAAAAACAGTTACGGTTTCTTCTCTATTTGAAGAACAGTTATATAATCCAAAGGCATAGTGTTCTTTTAATTTATTTTGTTTTCCAAACTAGTAGATCTGTAGACTTTCTATTGCAGACATAGCCCCAGAATTCAGAATTCTGGAGTGTTATGCTAAGCCTTTCATATATGACCCTTACAAAACATATCTCATTTTTATATGCAGGATTATGTTTTAGAAAATTCTCCCAAAAGGGAGTTGTTGCTGCCTTTTAAGAAAGTACTGAATGAGAATCATTTATGGTACATAAATTGAAAATATTCTTGCCATACAACCAGGCACACACGCAAAATTAAAGAACAATTTATCTTTCACAATGACCTTTCTGGCAGAACTCCATAATAGAGTCAAACTACTTTCACATATGGTGAGCAGCTTTATTTATCAATTGCAAATATCAGCTCATTCATGTAATGGTTCTGCTTTCAGGCATACCAAGTGGTAGGCTAGTATTGTCAGTACCTAAATGCGCAAAGAGTCATTTTCTCAGCCCTAATGTTTTCATTCTCACAATTCAAATCTCCTGAAGATTTTACCCACTGGACTCACCCACTGTAACAAGAGAGGAAAAATAATTTCATGTAGTTTGGGAACACCTATCAGAGACTGGCACCCTTCCATGGTGGAGCCAGATGAAATTTTAATGGAATATTTGCTTGAGGGAAATAACAATCTCTTCCTGATGCCTTTGTGTGTCTTCTCTACAGGGCACAGTCTGAAGAGCCATATCAGCCAAAAAATGCTAGGTTGAGAGTGTTTGTCTTCAAGCTAAGTTAGTCACTTCTGTTTTTTGAAATATCTGTCCAGAAACTGGGCCCTACATGTGTAACATGTATTGGTTTATTATTCCTTTCACATTATTCCCTATAACTGCTTATGTGTTTGCCAGTTGTGTTTATTAAGAGGTGATATGAACAAATGTGATGTCAAATTAAAATAGCTTTAGACCCTCCTAACTAGTCCATAAATCTAAAAGCATAAACATGACAGCTACATGGCTATTTTGATATTCAGGTACTAATGAGAACCTCTAATGCTTGAAGATACAAACCTTTATTTAGTGGATCACCTTATACAACCATACTGCACAAAATATTAATCCATTTTTAAAAAGCCTTTATTCAAACCAATATTTCTCCCTCATTTAGCTCAAAAAGAATGGCCCACAAAACATATCCAACAAGAACAATGACGTACATGTTGTTTTACAGGTTGATCCATGAGACTTTATGGCACACATCAGTGCACGCACAGTACCAACATATGTCTGCCTCAACCCTTAAGGTTCAGGTTTGATGAGCTGATGGGTCTTTGCTGTGCAAATGATTCAGATTTCAATACTTCTGACTGCAGTAAGCAAGAAAACAGAAGCAATTACACACACGTGAAAACTGCATTTGTGGTCTTCCTTCTTTTTTAATAGAATACAAGGAAAAGATATTCCAGTTAATTTATTATACTTTAAAGCATGCAGACAATTTGCCACTGGTGAGGTAAAAAGTCAAAAGAAGGCAGACTACAATATGCTTCTACAAAATAAAGGTAAGAGTATAAGGACATAAAAGAACTTTCTCTATCACTTATACAGAGAAACAGTAAGACCCCTAGGCTGGTGCTAGTCAGCTCAGGGGAGATATTGTCCAAAATGAATTTATTCTCTTCTTTGTTAGTTTTTTGCAGTGTGTCCAGGATCAATGGCAACCATGGCACTAGTAAGCAACTGCATATAGGTGAACAAATTAAGATCTAGAATAAATGTAGAGGTGAAGCTTATGAGAAATACCAACCCGTCCTGTGAGGAAGACAATAAAACATAACTCAGTGGAAGGATATCCAGAGAGTATGAAAACAAAAAATATATCCTGCTCTACTCAGGTATGAACATGAATATACATGTGTGAATGTTCATGAATGTCCCTTCTGGGTCTTCTGGGTATCGTGTTTATTCTGCACTTCCAAGTACTATTGCCAAATTGGTATTAGAGTATTGGTACTGTTCAGTCAATGAAAAGACAGCTCTGACTTGAATCAGCCTCACAACCCATGCCTGTATGCATTGATTTTGGATGCTATACATCAACCTGTATCTCAGCGTTGTGTACCATTTATTTTTTATTTTCTGTTAATAAACAGTCTATTGTGAAAGGTACAACCTTAATCTTCTTGGAAATTTTTGTGGTGTCTCAGGGCATTATTACTCTATGTACCAGCACTTGAAATAATGTGGCAAAAAAAGAAAAATGAAAGAAATTTATATGAAAAAAATACCTTCTTATCTAGCAGAAAACATTAGTAAAACAGTTTTGCATTTACAGTGGGAGCAAAAAAGCTTGAAACAGATTACTTGTTCACCACCAATGGCAAATGCTTCCTGAATTATTACACAACACATATGAGAAGTCTTCACCAAACAAAATAGCAATAAATGCATAGCAATTGTGTTAGAGCAATGTAGACATTATTTAGGAAGGTAGAAATTGGAGTGCAACTGTGGGGGTTGGAGGAGACACAGCACTGAAATCCAAGTGATCGCATATGCGTTTGAGCTCATACATGTGCACAGCCACACACAAAGACATGCGTACTCTAGCATTTGCAAGAAATATCCTGCATTTTTCATGCATGTCACACAACAAGATAGACTGTTACCTTCAACTAAGATGCCTGCAAATAATACAGTAGCAGATCATAACTGTTGCCTACTAAGAAATTACAGAACATTCTATTGGAATAAAATCTTTGTAATCGTGTTTCAAAATATTTGCATACCTAATTTTGCATACCTAAGTATTGCATACCTAATTTTGCCATCTGTTTTACTGTAATTCATTTGAGACATATTTTTTCTTCATTACTCTTAAGTTCTTCAGCTCATTAATTTGCTATCTAATTATAACTAATTACTCATTCACAGCAGTATACCTAATTTTCAAGAACTAGCAAATTTGTACTGTCAAATGTTCTAAGAATGTGTTCAATACAGAAAATTGTTTCACTTTGTTTAAACCCTGTCATATTAATTTAGCAAAAACCTGGATCAACATCTTCTGATCTAGAAATAAAATATTATTATCTTAAGGTCCTCTTCTCATTGTCTTAAGGCCCCTTCTTACTTTATGGAAAGTAAATCAACAATAGAACATTTGTCTTTGATTAAAATGAAAAAATGTTTTATCAGACTCTATCCAAAGTTAAGATCTTAAGCAGTTAACCTATTTGAGAAGGAAGCTCAAACCAACATCTGTTCTCTGATATCTCTTTTATATCTAAGAAAAAAACATAATTACTGTATCTGACACTTTAAAAATTTGCATTGTCTTTGTTTCTGAGCTGTTACACATAGTTTCAAATTTATTTTATTTCTTCTTGGTTTAAAGGACGGCTAAGATGGCTTTTGACTTATATCAATGTTGCTGGCTTCTCTCAGAGAGAGACACATATTTAGGTGATTTACTGAATTGAAACTCATTTAGTTAAATCTTGTTCTAAGGAAGGAGGGAACTCATTTAAATAGAAATTTAGTAGTATCTTTAAATAGAAATTTGGAATAGTATTTTGTGTATCTTTGGTAAATGGACTCCATAAAGTTATAGAAAATTCTAACAAGATCTACACCAACTTTGTGTTCAACTGTGCTGTAGGGACAATTCTTCACAGCCCACACATTGATCATAAACTTGCAAATCCTAAAATCCTATTTATTTCACAGAGAACAGAATGAATATGCAAGCCATTCTTTTCTGTTGGAAGATAAAGCAGAATTCTTGCAAGAGTTTGTCTGATGAAGACAGCAAAATTTTGTCATTCTTACTTTCCTAAAGGACGTTTGCATCTTGTAAGCCTATAGCAGTACAGACTGGTCTCTGTGGTTGAAATCTGAAAGAAAGGTGAATTCAAAGGCTTACATTTCCTGAGTTTTGAAGGTTGTGCTACCCCATATCCAATCTTGGAAGTAAGAGAAAGGGAATTATCAGTTACACTATCTTGATGTAGTTTCTAAATTAGATTTTTATAGTTGGGTTTTATTTCTATTAGGTGGGAAAAAGGAATAATGTAATGGTTTGCATCTGGATGTCCAGAAGTAAAGGACATAACTCATTGTCAGCTACAGCAATGCAGCCCCATTAGAACTGCAGAATAATAGAATTGCTGCAGTTAGTGGGAAGCAAGAGGACTTTCTGTGCTGATACTTTGACATTTCAGCTGGAAGCCCAAAGAAAGATGTCCAGAAAGACCTCACAGTTAAATCAGACTCTATTTGACATACCTCTTAGCAGGATCTTGGGTAAAGGATAAACTATTCCATATCAATATTGTCTTTCATGAAATGTGGATAGATGATTGGAATTTTCCCAGCTGTATATGATAGAGTATTATCCTTCCTTTTGGTCCGCTAGGCTGTTGGTTTGTTTTCAAGCAGAATATAAATGCATTAGCCCAGTAAAAGCCAAAACCTTGAGATGATTTATTGGAAGATCCTTCTGAAAGCTTACTATTCAAATATCTTTATGACCCAACTGGTTACAATCACAGAATATTTTCCAAAAACAGGCTTGGCCAGAGCAAGAGGCAGCCCATCTCTTCGAGGAACTGCCATCTCTAAAAACAGGAGAAGGAGAGAGGAAAACAGAATATAATGGAAGTGTGTTGCTGATGGCTTCTCAGATTGAGAGTATATGAAGGATTGCCTTTTACCAATTTCCATGGGTTCAGAATCAGGGACCAGACATTAGATTAGGGATACAGTGGTCTGAATACAGGTGTTCCTACAATTTCAGCCACTATGCAGCTTCTCATTTGGCCAGCAGTTTTTGCTTCAGAAAATCAAGAGTCTGCTGAAAGTCCTTGAGATGTATTTTCCAGCCCCATGCAGATACTTGAGGCACCTAAAGTGGTTTAAAACAATCCATGTTTTAGGAACTGTATCCTACCCTAAGTGTTTATTGGCTAACATTCTGCTGTACATTTGCCACTTGAGGAACAAGGTTGCTCCTAAAAGCAAGAGAATTTTATCCGGCTTCAAACATTAGACAATTTAAGAAATCTGAAGGAATGAGGCAACTTGTGGATGTCTCCACTGGAGAAAGATGTTATAGCCATTACTTTAATAATATATTGTAGGAAGATTAAGAATGTCCAGAGAGCAGAAAGTCAGCAAGAGGCTTTGCTAATTTATTTGTTACAGAGATCCAGCAGCCCAAGCTGTAATTAAGACTTGGCGGGTTCCCAAGCCCACCACCATACACTCATATTTCTGCCTGTAAGACATGCAATGGGCTTTATTAGCAGATTGTTAACAGCAGTTAAAGCTTTAGCTGCTATTGTGATATGTGAGTTTGGGACCCTGGTCTGAATTGTCTGCCTCTTGTCAGCCACATACTAAAGTTATCTTGGTCAGGCTTGGAACAGCCAGAGCCTATTGTGTTATTTCTACAGGTTTGTAAACCTAATGACCTAGCCAAAGCTTCTCTTATGTTCAGTGGTTCTGCTAAAACCTTTGCCTAATTTTCCTCATGGACATCGTAACTCAAAGAACTAATACAAAAACCAAAACCAAAACCAAAAAAACCAAGAAACCAAAACCAAAACCAAAATAAAACCAAAAACAAACAAACAAAAAAGAGACAAAGAAGAAGGTCTTTCTTCTACTTTGTACAACGTGAGGAGAGCTGATGGTCTGTGGGAGATGTAGATGGTTCAGAACACAAAAAAAAAGTTCAGGATTCAATTTTCTTACTATTCCCCAAGTAACATGGAAAATACAAACAAGACAACAGAATGAGAAAAGCAAGATTACCAAGCAACAACCATACTTGATGACAGGTGGTGGAAGCTTTAAACATAAAATTAAAATCATATAAGATGAAGTGATTTTCACATTACAAGTTTATCGTTTTGCCTCTTAGTAGAGTATGTTGAAGAGTATAAGAGAACAAAGATGATATGTCAGACAGTGGGGTAACATTTTTGATGGCCCTAGCAATAGGACAGAATGATACTATCATAGGACAGCTTGCTTGTAAAATTAGGGTAGTAAGTTTCATCTTTTCCTTTGTGGGACTGCTTGTTGGTAATGCTAGCTACCCGAGGATGAAATGGAGCTGCCTTCCTTCAAAAGTCTGTGTTCTTCTATACGTTTACCAGACGAATGGACGAAACTGCTCTGTCTTTTCAGTGGTAGGCTGGATTACTAGAGTGTCTGTAGGTATTGGTAAATAAGCATTCACTGTAAGTATTGCAGTCTTCAGAATTTTAGAGCTCTACTGAATTAGATAGGATACTTAACTTGTCTCTAAATGACTGGAAATCCTTAGGACAACAGAAGTTTTTTTTTTATTCTTTTAAATCTTACTTTATGACTGCAGAGATAAACATTTTGATTCTGGTCTTTTCTACAGATTTAGCATGTAACTAGGAACACACACACATAAAACACTTTCTTTGGTGCTTAGAACACTAGTGTCATTTTCTGTATGCTTTGGAAGCACTGCTCACATCTGTATTTCCCAGTGAAACAATCAATAATTTACTAATTCTGGTGACTTTTATCCCTCCAAAGAATTTGTTCAAAGATTTTCTGTGTGAGGTAGTATAAAAGTCATGGTTGCAATGGTAAATTTAACACATTAACTAGCCTCTCACATTGCACTGGAGGAAAAATTAAGTCTCAGAGGTATTTCTGGTATTTGAAATAAGAGTTCTCATCACTTTTTGACATGGGATTACTCTTTTGGGCCTCCTTTTCAGAGCAACATTTCTTATTATGGTGCAGCGATGATGGTAAATATCCAATAGTGGGTGTATGCTCCTCTACACGTACCTGAAAGAGTTTAAGTACTGCCTTGTTAATGTCTTTCAGTATATCCATTGCAACTCTTTTGCAGACTTCTCAAGTTTCTTTCCTTCCAAAAGACAGGAACACATGCATTATGTCATTTTATGGAAAGAATAAAACAATCAAGTTTTTACAAACAGTTCTTCTGTGGCGCTAAACAAAAACTAGAAGAGTGAATTATAACAACATTTGAATGTGGACCCTACTCAGTAAGAACACTCAAAGCTGTAAAGCAGCACCCTAAGCCTCTGCCCCACATCTAAAAGCCTCTACTCCGTATATGTGACCAACAGGTTTCCCAAAATGAATGGTAAGTTGTAGAATAGGTCTATCAAGTTCCATCAGACGTAAGGCTACAGAAAGGCAGGGAGATGATTACACAGAATCACAGAATCATTAAGATTGGAAGGGACCTTTGGAGATCATCTATTCCAACCCCTTTGCCAGGGCAGGGCCACCTACAGCAGGTTACACAGGAACATGTCCAGGCAGGTTTTGAATGTTTCCAGAGAGGGAGACTCCACAACCTCCCTGGGCAGCCCGTTCCAGTGTTCTTCCACTCTCAACATAAAGAAATTCTTCCTCATGTTACAGTGAAACTTCTTGTGTTTTAGTTTATGGCCATTGCTCCTCATCCTGTCACTGGGCACCACTGAAAAGAGTTTGGCATGTTCCTCCTGGCACCTGTCTTTGAGATATTTATATGCATTAATGAGATCCCCTCTCAGTCTTCACTACACTAAACAGGCCCAGCTCCCACAATCTATCCTCATAAGAAAGATGCTCTAGACCCCTGATTACCCTTGTGGCCCTCTGCTGGACGCTTTCCAGTAGCTCCTTGTCTTTCTTGTACTGAGAAGCCCAGTACTGGACGCGGTACTCCTGTGGCCTCACCAGGGCTGAGTAGAGGGGGAGGATTACCTCCCTCGACCTGCTGGCCACACTCCTGATGTACCCCAGGATGCTATTGGCCCTCCTGACCACAAATGTACACTGCCAGCTCATGGCCAACTTATCATCTGCCAATTCTCCCAGGTCCTTCTCAGCTGAACTGATCTCTAGTAGGTCAAGCCCCAACCTATACTGGTACTTGCGGTTCTTCCTCCCCAGGGGCAGTACCCTACACTTGCCCTTGTTGAATCCCTTTAGGTTTCTCTCTGCCCAATTCTCCAGCTTATCAGGCATCCTGCTGACTAGCAGCACAGCCTTCAGGTCTATCAGCCACTCCCCCCCAGCTTCATATCATCAGCAGTGCAAGCATTTATGGTACAGGCCCAGCTGTGAAGAACTGAGAGATGACAATTCCAGTTCAGAATGAGAAAAGTCAGCTCTGGACTTTTGGCCTCTAATGCCTCTAACAACCACACACAAGAAGAATTTCCTATTATGATTAATACAAATTACTGACAATCTGATAGAAAAAAATGAGCATTTGGAAACAAGAGTCCTTCACTTTCTGGACTCCGTTTTAGCTGATACACTTAATCATGAAGATGTATGAATCTAGAAAAGATGCTGTGGTTCTTCCTATTAGACAGTAAAAAATTTGCATCCCATATAAAGGAAAATATAATTTTCATTGTCTTTGGGCCAGATTCTTAGCATGCATAAAATGGTGTTAAATAAAGCTGGTTAAGACTCCATGACTGTGTACAAGCAGAAAATCTTAATTTTAATATCAGATGACAAAAAATACAATTAATGGTGCATTGAGAATGAAGCTATTCATAGAACACAACTTGCTGAATCCTCAAAACTGTGTACTAGAATAACAACCAAATGATAAATTAATGCTCACTACCTATGACCTTTGATAAAATGTGAAAACTGAAAGCATTTTTGCTTAATTTTTTACATACTGCTTGATTTAATAGCCTAATATAAAATACTCTGTGGGATTTTAAACACATCAAAATGTTCAGGAAAATGGTATCAACTTTTAGAACCCTACCAGCTCATCGAAATGGATTTTGTTCTTTCAAAACATAGAATTAACATGTCTATTTGCTGTACCTGTTAGATTGCGAACTATTTCATTGCAACAGTTTCCCTGAATTTATGAATATAATTTTTCAAATTATGGACACCACAATAGCACAAGTCATAAAAATATTTCTAAATTTAATAATAATAAAAAACCATTGATGACATATTTCAAATTACATTGGAAGCTGATAATTAGAGCAACTGTTAATCCAGGATGGATAAAATTCAACATGTGTTTCACGCTTGCGCCTTTGGCTTCTGGGTTGTTAAAGAGATTCTTTGGAAGAAACTCAGAGGAATTGTGTTGTTCATTGGGAGTGAAGAACAGATGTGTATAATGAGTGTCTGGGGTGAGATGGAAATCTGTGAAGCTATATATTACAGATTTTTTTTTCCGTATCATTCTCAATTAGCTTTTGGAGATCACTGACTACAATGTCACCAGCTGCTCTTTCAACTGACTACAACTTTTACTAAGTAAAATGGATGCTATATAGCAGATTTTATTCCTCTGTCTAGTTGAAAACTAAAAGATGGATTATGATGAACCAAGTTGCCTGTGCTTCTATGCTCCTATTTTTTTAACCTCTCTTTTCCTTTTATTTTTACCAGCAACTGAACAAAAGTTAAGTACATGAAGTACATGAGCACTAATTGACGTGTCTTCTTTTGAATCTTTGTAATTTCTTTTTCTCAAAATCCAAATCTGTAATGAAATTATAGGACATGGAATATATTATTCATTTTCTAGGCATTAAGCCTAGAATTGGCACCCAGATGCCAACACTAGGTCATATGAATGATTAGAGCAATCTTCCCCAGAGAGAAAAATGTTTCTTTTTCTACAGTATTGTATTGAAAAAAGCTGAATTATCATACAAATCTACTTGGTTTGATGTACTTTATCAGTTTTATCAATTAGGTTCTCATGTGTAAATCAATGCCTTGTGTCAAAGGCAAAGTCCAATCTTTCTATTTCATGTCAGTAAATACATTATTTCACTTACCTTAGCTTGAATTCTGGAAACAGATGGCAAGATCCACCAAAGTTCTTTAACTCCTTTAGACTAAGAGTTATATCCTATTAAAGGTATATTTCAAAGACAAAAGCATTTGGTAACTTCAAAAATTACCTTTAGGAAAACATGGGGTTTGTTATATTTTTGTATTATTAGAGACATTATACCACTTTAATATGGAATGTAAAGGTTCTGCAAGAATATATGGCAGTAGATCCAGACCAAATGCATTCTAATTTAGCTTCCTTCTCAAATAACCTAAGTTTAGACCTTTCCTTTGTAGAAAAATATTCTTTTATGTACCAACACAAGCGGGAATACTAAAACTGTATGACACCTTTATTTTTGAACTGTAGTGCCCATTGGGAACTAAACATAGACTTCCACTCATTCTAGCAAGGGCAAACTCAAAGTTATGTGATGACTGAAAACTGAGTAGAGCCACACAACTGTGCTGTAAGTTGTCAAGCCAAGTCTGAACATGTGTTTGCCAGGTGCTTGGCACAGTGGCCAAGGGGAAATATCTCATCGCGATTAGAAATAAATGGTTCTTGCAGACATTAATTCCTCAATTCTTTTCTGCAGGGATTTACCATCTTTTGAAGCAGATAGTATGAATATGCTATACATAGGTGCATTGTTTCAAGGAAACTGAAAGAGAAGAAAGAGGATTTAGCTAGTGTAAAAACCTTTAGGACCCAGAGCAGCACTAAGAGATTATAACATTAACAATTATTTCATCTTTTCCTCAATTAGGGCAACCAGACCTCAGCAAATGTCTGCTCAGTATTTCTGTTGCAACACAGATACACATTACATGCATCATTTATCTAAGAACTAGTGGCAGCCAATTTTAGTGTGAGGCTGGAAAGAACATTATGAAAGGGCATCTGATGGCTTGAATAATATCCCTGAGTATTAAACTGGATATAAAAACCGTTACTCCCTCTAGGGGAAATAAACCTCCTCTAGCAGGTTGAATGGGGATTTCTAAAATTACAGTGTGAAACAACCCAAGAAGCTTAAAAAATGCATCTAAACTAATTTAAATCACCAATAAAACAGCTTAAACAAAGATTAGCAATTATTTCCTCCTGATTTGTTACTTTGAAGTGATTTATGCTGCAGTATATACCAACAGCCTTATTCTTTAATTTTCCTTCTCTGATTAAAATAGTGAATTCTTCAGTTGTAAGGGCTGGATTATATGACAGCGTGTTAATAGTCAATCAATCACTTGCAATTTCTACAAATGCCTCATCTAATACAATCAATAGATTTTTTCTTTGTTTCAGGTGTCATCTCTATAATAAAAATCTGTCTTTTATGTGGCCGTAAAATGATCGTAGGTCATGAAATATGATGAGTGTATTTCGCAAAGTGAACACATCATTATTCATTCTCAGTATTCATTGAATGTACAAGTAAATGAAGGCAAGTTTACTTTTAGCTTCATATACAGCTAAAACTTAAATTCCACTAAAGACACACCTGGTTAATGGTCCATATTTAATTACCGCCTGTGTTTAATTTGATGACTTGTTAAAGTTGAATTTTTCCAAGTTTTATAGGATGCTACATCACTCGAGGACCAGGATGACAAAATGGTGAGCTATCAACCACCTACTAAACAGAAGCAGACTGAAAAATCTGAAGAGCAAAACTTATCTCTTCCTGATAGACTACTGATTTATGTCATTAAGACTTTTCACCATCAGAAGAAACATAAGTCATTGCACTACTTCAAATTGCTACTGACAACTCAAATTATTTTATTAGGAGCTGTAGGTTCGTTTATAGTTAATCATTTTGTTATTCCTTCTAATTTATGAGCAAGTGAGTAGCTGTTAAGAAAAGATATGTCCAGTTTTTTTATAGACAAGAGTATAATTAAATATCTAATAATAGAAAAAAATCTCCTTAAAGATATTGGTCCACACAAAAAGTTCATGGCTGTAATATTTAGTATCAGTCTAAAACTCAGAATGGGAATAATTACTGGGGTTTGGGTTTTTTCCAGTAACACATTTCAAGGTAAACAAATTAAATAATATGACGCTAATTCATTAAAAAACTACATTTAAGAAAATCACTTTTAATAGCACAGTGTTCAATGAATTGCAATAAAATCTATGAAAATCCAGGAGCCTACTGGGTTTGTAAGTTTCCACAGCCTCTTCGTAAGAAATGCTATTGACCCATCACTTCTTGCCCTGTTGGACCTTCCTGTTCTTGAAACCACAGCCATCAACCCCTTTCTCAAAACAGGTTTCAGAGGTGAGTCAATCAGATAACTCAGTGTTTTATATTCAGTGAACTGCCAGATAGAAACTGCCCTGGGAGTTAGGAGATCCCAGGTCAGCTTGTTCTCTCAACGAAGAGAATTTTAATGCACATCATCTTGAAAGAACACAAGTCTAGTATGGCTTTCTATGGCGGATTTTTTTCTCAGTCTTTCTTTTCAGCTAAAACCATTTGATTTTCAATTAATAAATATAAAGACAAATAAAGGAACTAGCTGAGGACCTAGAGTTGGATACATCTATCTTAGATTAAGCATCTCAAATTTATACATCTAAGTCTGTTGTACTCACATGAGTCTCTTTTTAGAGTCAAGGAAGAGAAAGAGGCACCAGAGAGCCGTTTGTCTTGTGGTGCTATAGCCATATAAGACAGGTCTGATGAATCACCCTCTGGAGGTGCATGTTTCTCTCCACTGACCATGAGTGGGACATAGGTGACTATCTCATATTTATATGTATAAATTTTAGATGTCTAATGTTACAGTATATTTTATTATTTTCCTCTCTTATGGTCATTACCAGCATCTGCTGTCAGCTGTACATCGTAATATAGGTACTATCTCAGGAGCAGACAAAAAGTTCAGACACATAATGCACGCCAAATTTTAAACAACTCCTATCAGAGTTAATGATTTATTTTTTCTAGAATGGCTCTATAAGGAAGACTAAAATAGTCTGTAGTTAGCATAAGGAAGCAAATACTTTTTCCCACAATTTACATATTACTCTGCTTCTTGAAATTTATATCTGATTTTTAAAAGAAAAAAAGAAAAACACAGAAATTATTTAAGTTTTTAAACAGTCGTCAAAGGTTTTATAGTTTAGATAATTACTCTCCCAAACAAACAGAGCTTATCAGTTTTCTTGGGGAAAATATAAGTCAACCTTATGTAAGTCATTCAGGATAAACCTGCAGAGCAAATTGTGTGTGTTTTCTCACATTTTACTCATTTGCTTAGCATGTCTAAATAAAAAGAGTTTTCATATGTTCATTACTTTTACAATTTTCCATGATTGCTTTTTTCAGATTTGATAGTATGACATATATTCTGGTATTTTATCTATACATCCACAATGATGTCAGTAAAAAGCTTGAAAGGAATGGGTTTAGATATTTCAAGCTTTTTCCTTTTTTTTAATTGATGGAAATTAGCTTTTCACCAGACAAAAAACCCCAAACCAACCAGCCAACGAAACCCTATTAAAATAAACAAAAGGTCATGCTATCCCACCAAAACCTATAACATACTCAAATAAAACTTGACAGACATGTATATATTTCATAAGATGTTATGTTTGATTTTCAAATTGTCCCTGTAGTTGTAGAGCACTAGCCTCCTTGAAACCTTGATGTTCTTTTTGTGTATCTAAAATGCCATGTGTACGTGCACATTTGACAGAAAGTGCAGTAAGATTCATCCATAATGTTTTCACTACTCTTTTTTGAATAGTTAGAAATACCTAACAAGCATGGATTCTTTTTCTTAAAAATGATACATTAATCCTATCCCAAAAATCCTAATTATGTACTTCAAATTGTTTCCAACACTAACACCAATTTTCTCAAGTTCTTCGAAGACAAGCAGATCTCCTTAGAAGGGAATTAATATCTTCTTTTCCCCTTGTAACAGCCCCAGAGGTGTTATCTCATAGTAACACACACTTCATTTTGTATCTCACTGCCTGAACAAACAAGATATTTTATGAATAGAATTTTTTAAAAACCTTGTTTTCTATTTTGCTTCTACATACAGAACACATTAACCTAAGCAAAGGGATTTTTCTTCTCTCTGTATTTCTCACAAAAATCTATTTCCTTTTCAGTGGCAATATGAACCTTAATTGTCTACCACATGAACAGCATCGAAAAAATTAAAGCATATCTCATAACTCTACATGCACTACACCAGACTGTTTCAGTGGCAACAAGCTAAACATATTTTGTTCTAAATGCACAGCTCCCCCATCACAGTCTGTAGGAGCCAATATGCCAACTTCACCATTCAGTGTCTCCCACTCCAACCCCAGTTAATACTAATTTTTATCTACGTAACACTATTCATTGTATATTAATGTTAACTTGAATGGATTAGGCAAGATACTCTTTATAATATTTCAATGGAATATCTTGAATATATTGTTCTTTGAAAGTAAGACAGGCCTTCTGCAGTCGAAGAGGTAATACCATCAACATCATTGCTTTGCACGTGTACAGAGATAACACAAATTAAGATATTCTATATTTCCCAGCAATAGTGCTGGCCAGGTATAAGTAGAAAAATACACTTAATGGTGTAATATTGTTTAATAAAAAATTTAGTAAATCGTTTGATTCCCAAATCTACAGTGATTTTGCAGAAATTTATACACTGTGCATTTAAAAACAAAATACCATAAAGTCCAATTAAATGCTTCCCAGTAGTTTCCAGTAATAGCTTCCAGGAATGTTTCTGAATGGTTTATTTCGTGTTCACAACAAAATATGGAGTAACAGTTCATTTCTTTAGAAAAAATTATTCTAGAAATCTAGCATACTTGTATATTTTTCCTTACCTCTGATACTCTTTAATTTTCAAACTTTAAGTTACCAAAATAAGCTAAATGTCTTTCTCAAAACCTCTTTTTGTTCTGAAACCATGTATTTGGAGCTAAATACAAATGCCTGTTTAGTGCTAAGAAATCACTTATCCGTAACACACAGACACAATGTGTTAGGCATGCTTTTCCCTCACTATCAATATTTTGGTTTTTTCAATATATGTTCAGGTCAGAAAATGTTGTATTTTTGGCACAGAGAAAAATGAGGATTCAGAATACACCTAAAACTTTTAAGCATCAGATTTAAAAAATCTTCTGGGTGGAAAAAAAAAATCAGTTAGCTTTGGCTGAGGGCAGATACTTGTCTGAAGATCAAATGAATTGTCCTTGGAAGTGCCTATTTTGTTGATACTGGCTGAAGAGCCGAACTAGGCAAGCCTATATTTTCTTAGAACCATAGAATCATAGAATAGTTTGGGTTGGAAGGGACCTTCAAAGGTCGTCTAGTCCAACCCCCTGCAATGAGCATCTTCAACTAGATCATGTTGCCCAGAACCACATCCACCCTGGCCCTGAATGTCTCCAGGGATGGTGCATCCACTACCTCTCTGCGCAATCTGTTCCAGTGTTTCACTACCCTCATTGTAAAGAACTTTTTCCTCACATCCAGGCTGCATCTCCCCTTTTTTATTTCTTCATGAAGATACTCTAAAAAAATCAAAGGCTATATTTTAAAGGATTGTGCTCTAGCAGTTTTCTCCACAAGTTGCCGTCTTCCAAATGCCACAGCAGCTACCCAGAGGTATTGCCCTTTAGTATGTATTTTCACTTCTGAAATTCTGATGCATTTTTGTAACACCTTTTTAAGGACTTACAAATCTTTTGGGCTGTAAGCAATTTAAAGATGGCAGATTATTCTTTGATGAGTACCTGTAAAAATTATAAATAGCAGTCCAAATTACAGTAAATCAAATACTGAATTATAGGATTTAAGTGTTTATAAAGTTATATCTAGTATATATATATATGTACAACAAATACACACAGCAAATCTTTCGTTACCATGATTTGCACAGAAAGCCAAAAGCACCTTAAATTTCCAGGAACAAAAGCAACAAAGATCTAACTTTTCCAGTAATTCCAGCCAAGCATATCAGAAACTAATTCTTTTCTCTCTCTTTTTTTTTTTTTTTTTTTTTTTTGTATGTGTGTTTTTGCTTTTTGTTTGTTTTGTATTTGTTTGGGGACATTTTTGTTCAACTTCGGTTCCTTTCGCAGGATCCTGGTGAGACACCTTCCAAGCCTGCTTACAGTCAGTGGGCCTGGTTTTCTTCTGATTTGATCCTTGTTTGGTCATTTAGACATCTACAAAGTGACTTGTTCTTTGGCTTTTGGGTGGAGTTTCAAATTGTTAGAACAAGCAAGTTGCAAAAGTGGTAGAGCCATCTGTACACTGAATAACTGTCAGAGAACAAGAAGTCATAAGGAAACCCAGCAACAATCAGTTACCCTTTTACAAACTACTGTATTGTACCTTGTTAAATTAGCTTTAGGAAAGCTTTTACTGCCTTCTCCCCTGCCTCCAAAGAGCCTAGAACACTGGAGAACCGTAGCGTGCCTGCTTCATTGAGTGTTTCTGGCTGGATCACTATGCTTGTTCTTGGCTGCTTTCAACAACCTTACCTCTGACAGTTTATTAACCTAGCTTGAATACTGCTTCATTCTGACAGAGTAATAAAATTCCTCTGCTAATTCAAACATCAACCTTATATACTGCGTTACTATGCACACTGAATTGATGACTACACTCTGAAATTTTGGTGAAAGAGAAAGTTAGAAATATTTTTACAAGATTCTGCCATTTCTCCCTATATTGGTCTCTACGTAAACTACACGTTTTACTACATAATCTACAAGGAACTTACTTAGAATTCTTCTTTGCACAACAACTACACTGAAAGAAAGAGTAACATTATAAGGATACATTTTCCAGTTTACGCTTAGCCCCTAGTCTAGTGGGACTTCCGCAACACTAACTATAAATGGTCCAACTTCAGCTTGCCTTCTTTTTTAACTCCTCACGTTCAGAATTCGTAGCCTGCCATGTTTTACCAAGAAACTTTCTCTAGATGATATTAAATTTAGTGATAGCCTAATCAATACCATAATAAATGGCACAAACTCAGCAATTTGTAACAATTGGGCAGGAAAAAGAAAAAGATGCCTGGACATGATTAGCTTCAACGAATGAAATCAGCAGGACAAGGTCAAGTCTCACAGGGCAGCCTTAAAGTACAACAACAGATTTGTGAACATTCAGGTAGGAAACTTTTAACTTGAATAAATCTGATTAAAAGTGAAATGTATGTTCGCCTTATTTTTGATAGCTTTTAAACATTATTCAGAATCTAAAGCACCCCACTGCCAAATGGAATGACTAAATGCAGTACACTGAACAAAAATAGGTGCCTTAGAAGTTCATTTTCTTTTCTTGCTCCATTTCACAGTGCCAGAGTAATATTTCTGCCAGCCAAAGCTGGTGGTTAAAGAAGACAGCTCAAAAATCTAGAATTTCTTTGAAAACTTACAAAGCAAACTGGTTTGAGCTCCCACCCAGAGACTTTGGAAAACTAAGTGTCTTCTCTGCATACCCTTAAAAGTCCACACTTCTCTCACCTGTAATCAGGAAGTTTGTTCAATATAAAATAAAATTTTGGGCAAAGGGAATCAAATATTATTACAGGAAGACAACGTACATTCACTATACTAAGAGCATGTCCCGTCCCACAGTGTTTTGCATAAGACTTCTGCTTCAATTGAATAAACATCCACACTCTGAAAAGTGTCCGCCTTCTTCTCCCAGTAACAATATCAAACTAATGGTCTGTTACGGAAGTTCAACCGAGAGCCAGGCTCAAACATTTATCTCAGTTGTTTGTGTTCAGTCTAAGAACACGAATGGCACACCTGGTCTCTTCTTGACTGCCTACAGATTTCTCTGTACCGTCACTGTACACTTTTTCCTTCCACCACTCCACCACCTCCATGTTAGTAGCAATCAGCTTATGTTTGCGTTTGTCGTGGTTTGAGCCCAGCCAGTAACTCAGAACCACACAGCCGCTCGCTCACTCTCCCCCCCCTTTCTTCCTCCCCCTGCTCCCAGAGGGATGGGGAGCAGAATGGGAAGAATGTAACTCCCACGGGTTGAGATAAGAGCAGTCCCGCAACTAAGGTATAATACAAAACCACTACTGCTACCACCAATGATAATAACGATTAGTGAAATAACAAGGGGAGAGGATACAATTGCTCACCACCCGCCGACCGATACCCAGCCCGACCCGAGCAGTGATCTGGATCTTCCGGGTAACTCCCCACGGTTTATATACTGGGCATGACGCGCTGTGGTATGGAATACCCCTTTGGCTAGTTTGGGTCAGGTGTCCTGTCTCTGCTTCCTCCCGGCTTCCCCTCCTCCCTGGCAAAGCATGAGACTGAGAAAGTCCTTGGTTGGAATAAACATTACTTAGCAACAACTAAAAACATCGGTGTTATCAGCGTTGTTCCCAGGCTGAAAGTTAAAAAACACAGCACTGCACCAGCTACTAAGCAGGAGAAAAATGACTGCTATAGCTGAACCCAGGACAGCGTTAATCTATCACTTTTGTCTCTGATCAATCACACTGAAACTATTACATTATACAACAGAAATTGATGCATAAGTTAATATTTTTTATTACTAAATCAAGCATTAGTTTTCCATCAAAGCACAGGAGAAATTTATGCAGCAAGACCTACTTTGGGCTTGATGTACAACCAGAGTTGCAGCTTAGGTTTTATCTCTTAAACATTCTTAGCAAAGCAGGAAAATTGAAGAGTCAATAAACAATATGTGAAAAAAGCTGAAAAGAACCATCTCTTTGAACAATTTTTCATGATGAATAATAGTTTTATGTATATACAATCTTCAAAAGATTTCCTTTGGTAAATTCAATAGACTAACTGATACAGATTACTCAAAATGATGCACATTTACATCAAACCTCAGTCAGCATTTATGATTGTATTGTTATGTTGTTCATACATCTCAAACTCCAATGCTATCAAGATGACAGATATCAAAACAAACCTTATACATGGTTTTCACATTTCAAATTAACAGCTTTCATTTATGTACATATGGTTGTTCTATTCCCCGGCATGTCCTCTGCAAATCTAGACCTTATTGTGTAGGAAAAAAAAAATAATCTACTATATATGTCTTCATACCTGCAATTCATTCATTTAAACCAAACAGGGTTTATAAAGTCCAAGTATTCCCTTGGTAAATATTTATTTTATTTTTGCATAGGTAGCATTTTAATCAATGAGCAGAATTATCTTCCAGTTGCAATGACAGTTATGACTTAGGTATTCCACTTGTTCTGTTTCTTATCTAGATTTGCAGAGTATACCTACCACTTTGCTTAAATGTTATAAGAATAGATGTAGACTTGTTCAAGAGGAAGGAAGGGGAACATAAAGGATGTGGAAGACCATGTCTCATCGTTGCTCGTTCTCGTGCTACATTAAAACTCCATCACCCACATTTGTTCTTCACAACTTGCCTTACTGGTGAGTCCGTAGAGCAGCCTGATCACTGCCGACTGCTGTGTGCCATTGCTAATCACGTCACTATTAGCTCCAATCTGTGTTACAAGCACAATTGGTCATCAGAGCTCTAATAACTGTGAAATAAGATAAGAAATCTCAGGAGAGATCTCCTATAAAACATGAAGCCCTATTAAGGAATTACATTGATCAAATTATCTCTTAGGATCTAACAGATAGTCCTAATTTCCAAGTAGAAACATCCAGCCCAGACTGGATTCTAAAATACCAGATTGATATTTTAAAGTCCACCTTCACAGCTCAAAGGATGAGCTTGCTGTTCAAGTAGTCCATTCGGGGAAAGGAAGTGGCCACAACTACTTAAAAAACGGGTGTGGCAATTACTTTCATTTCTTCTAGCAGCTTGAAATGTTTGGCAATGAGGTCCATCCTAATGTATTTTTATCTGAACATATTTATTTACAGTACTTTTTGTTTCATTTCTAGGATGCTGAAAACATGCAGGATTAAAAAATAGGCTTTATTGCTTCCTTATTAAAGGGAGAAAGCAATTAGGCAGAACACAGGCACACTGTGAACAAAGATGGCTTCATGAAAATACTTCCCCCGTTTTCATGAAGTACCACTCTTCTGCCAGAAAATAAAGACAATACATATGCAAAATGTAGGCTGACACTGTGTACATGTCATACACAAGATTAGAGATCCCAGAGTAACTAGTGTACTTCACCGTGGCTGAAAGCCCTAGGAAAGCACACAGGATATAAAGATGCTGATAGCATGTATCAAAGAACAGGCTTTCCTGGCAGACTCTTTGTTACTTGGTAATCTTCAAACTGGGATAGAGTTTGAAACACAGTAGGTGTACAGGCATACTAGAAGCATATGGGGCTGAACTCAGGCTGACTTAATGACTGTGACAGCGACAGCTTTTCCTGAGGTGAATTAGGCCTGCTTTCTCAGTACACATGAATCATAGAGGCTATATTGTCTTTCAGATTACCTGCTGCCGCCAAATAAATTGCATCCAGAAGAGTGTATATTTATTTCTCCAAGCCTGACAGTTCCACAGCTTGTTATTTTTTTTATGATTTTGGTGCACCCTTGACTTTGAGTTTTCTCAAAAAAATGTACTACAAATGTACATTTTTGGTGTGGAGATTTAAATGGTTATCTTCTCAGACCACATAATTACAATTTGTAGAAATTTGTACAGATTAACATCAAAAGTCTAGATTCATTCCCCTTGATTTTAGATACTTACCTTGGTTGTGTAAACTATTTATTCCTAACAGGCACATACACATGATACATACATACATACGTGCATACATATGCATGCGTATAGCCATCCGAACTCCGATTACTCACTCTGACTGTTCAGGATGAAAGCCTGTTATTAAAAAATATATATGTACGTACATACACCTATACATACGGATCCCTCCACTAACTGGCTTTACACACTCTGTTCAATAGCTGGCTGTGGTCCCCTAGTCTCCCAGCTGCCTCACACACATACCCACACACATGTAACCATGGGTCCCACCAGGAGCTGGTTCAGATCTAGTGTCCCTTCAGTAACCCACCCCCAACCCCCATGCTCTCTCCCTTAGGTGGCATGGCATGCATTCATAAATGACATGAGGTCACTACCACCACTGAATTACAGGTTGAAAGAAGTACAAGTTTTTGAGGGTTTTTTTAACCTAAAAAGTAGTAGAGAAATTAAATGAACTAATAAAGTAACATGGCTGAGTCAACACCTAAGATACATGTTCTCTCAATAAGGACAAGTAATTTGCCACACAAAGGGAAGATAGCAAATCTGGACCTACCTTGTAAAAGGTATGGTATCAAGGGTAATTCAGTAGACTAGCAAGAAGCAAGTTTTGGTTGCTTTCAAACCACCGCTCCAAGCCAGAAGCACTGGTTTGAAACTACAAAAAATTTGAGAGGAACAAGGTAGCTTTTTCAAAAGAAAATCATATTTACCAAATTTTGTGTATTCTTTGGGCACATCAGCAAGCATGGAAGAACTGTCAGGCATAATAACATTTTGTTTTCAAAAAGCCTGAGCTACGTCTTCACTGCAGGCTATTTTCAAAGTAATTAGCCCTAAGTTTTGATGTTTCAAAGTTATCTTATTAATGAGGATAAACTAGGTAGATGTAACAATTATTATGTACACAACTGCAGTTTTCATATATTTTATTCTGTGTGTTTGCATGTTCATTGTGCGGTTACCACTATAATCATAGACATGCAGGAAAAATTAATCAGATTTTCTTTGTAATCAGGAAATGTTCTCAAATCTGGTGCCATTTACCATCAGAAACCTACATATACCTGTCAAGAGGCAGAATTTTGCTTCCATGGAACATGTTGACACAGTTTATTTATTTCAGGCTGCAGCAGTTTGACAACATTGGTTGTCATCAGTTAACATCAATTAGGAGTTTTGGTGTGACTTTTTCCCTTATCAAAGGAGACAAGACTATTGACTGTCAAGGTGGAGATTTTTATCAGAATAGAATATATGATTTGGGCAACAAATTCAATAATCAGTAGCTGATCAGTAGTTTCTGTAGTCACCTTGTTTCTTTGGTATTGGGTAAAATGAAGTTTGAGGGCATTCTTCCCTCCTTCAGTGTAGCAAAATTCCAAAGACATGACCTATATTCCTTCTCTATTTGCAGGTCCTATTATAGGAGTTCTGGATGTGTTTGTGGGTCTTTTTTCACTATGTAACTGCCTACCAAATGCTAATTTGATTAAATACATGAAAATGCATAAGCTGTATCAATGCAAACAGTAAAATGAAGTAACATACAAAACCCCTTTGTTATTCCATCTTTCATTTCACATATTACCAGAGGCAAACAACAGCTGTTCTGCACCTCTATTTTACCCAGCATTTTTCATGTAAATGATTGATTTTCCATGGCTAAGAAATAAGAATTGTTTATGTAAGACTAAGTATTGGGTATAAAAGTAGCTCTGGCATCCTGGAGGATTTTAATTTTTTTTTAATTTTTTAAAAGTATTTAAATGTTTTAATCTGAAAGGCTTTTTATTAGCTGTTGATAATTTAATATCACATATGTTGATATCATAGAAGAAACAACACAAATCTGACATGCAACAATATCAACTTGAAACTTCTGTTGAAGCAAGCATCCAGTTGAATTCACTGAAACTGAATTTGGATTTTTTTTTTCACCTCATTTTATTAACATTTAAGTGCTTTGTTATAACACCGCTAATATTTTTGTTTCCATTTTTCATTTTTGACAATTTGCATTTTCTGGCAGGATAATTTTCTGTCAAATTCTTGTGGTGCTTTCTAATATACGTATAAATAAATAATGGAATATACACACATGAACAAAAATAGCTGAACAAAATAATGACCGAAGTGACAAGAGTAAGTTTATCCCGCTTTGAGGGAAATAGCTTGTTACCGCATGCTGCCAGCAGCAAAAAAATGTTTCTTTTGTGAGACTGCATAGAAAATATTAACTTTCCTAGATGTTTCCTTATTAGCCCAACCAGTCTTCATTGTGTGATTTATTACTTGGGTATAAAACCAAATAATAATAAAATGCTTTAAAATACATGTATTATATTTCCTGCTGTTACAAATTATGCAGCATTTATTGCTACAAAATTGTCATGGAAATTTCACAAACTTGCTCCTGAATTTAGTTAACATTGCTGCAGAAATTAGCCCTGAAGTGCTACAGATTTCTACAACCCTGATGATAGTCTGAACGCAAATGTAATAGATGCCTTTCTTCTCCCAGCTGTTACCTTTAGCCACCTGACATTATGCTAGTAATAAGAACCAGATCTGAAACAAGAACTTCTATCATTTTTTAGAAGGATGGGAAAAGCATGATGAGAGAGTCTCAAGACTAAGATACCAGAAAATGTTAAACTTTTTTCTTTTGCTCAGTCAATTAATATACTTTTATTTCAAACTTTTCTGCCTAAAGAGAACCAACAAGATGATTAATAAAATTTCTAGTGGCGGCTTGGCACATACTTATTCTGATAGAGGATGTGACAACCTGAAGTGTTACCTGGTCTGCTAAATCCAGTGTCAGATCCGTGGTGGTGGAAAACACTAGCTGCTTCAGAGTAAGGAAATAAAAAGCTCAGTTATGGTTGTGTATTTTAGTGATTTGCTACCAAGGCTGCACTCTATGAGCCAACTACATTTTAAAGAAGTTTCTTTGTTTCATCTGCCCAGTTGTTTCTAGGATGAAGATGAGGTGCCATAGAGATATCTTAAACCCTGTTTCCATTACACCCTGTGCCTTCTAGAGACCAACAAGTATAACAGGCTGACAGGAATTATGTGGTGTATTGCATTAAGAAATTGTATACAATTTGGAGATTTAAAAATCAGATGTTTGTTTGGGTTTGTTGGGGTTGGTTTTTTTTTAGTTGTAGCAATAGGTACAATACAAAGGAATGAAAGATGCTGAGCAATGTGACTGCAATCCAGCAGTACACTTCAGCATGTATCTCACAATATCTCTTCTTCTAGAGTAAGTGTCTTCACACAAAGAGGTACTCAAAGTTGGATGTAGTTTTTAAACTCAAAAGTTACTGAAATCCTTCACCAGGGATATGCAGCTTGTGGAGGGCAACATCTTCCTCCTCATCATTTCTTCTCATGTGCTTCATAAGACATCTGCTTCTGCCACAGCATTTAATTTGTACTATAACGCAGTTACCTCCCACCTTTAGTAGTTCTGTAACACCTGAAGTACCCCACTGGGTACTTTTTGTTGTTGTGGTGGTGGTGTTATTTGCTGGTTGGTTTTTCTTTTTCTTTTTTCTGAGGTTACACTGTCTTAAATTCAAGACCTAAACAGTTTCAAGCAGTGGAAAAGAAGGGACAAAACACAGTGTAGATGATGAATGAGTGCGTGAAGAATGGAGTTCTTGAAAGTACTGGAAAGGTTTGGGGAGGGCTGCTGGCAGGACTTACAGGACTAGGTGAGATTGAGTCAGTATATGGTGTAATATGGGTCAAAAGGCAGCTCTCTAAAGATACATGAAACTTCTGCAGTAAAGTGCTGATGGAGCTCTATCAACTGCGTTTGCTGTGAAAATATTTTGGAGCATTTTAACAGAATAATGTATGCAAAGCCAGAGGATTATTGCACAGTGTGTAGACTACATGCAAAGCTGTAGTCTCTGTCAAGACAATCAGAGATTAGTTTACCATAAAATTACTACAGAACATATTAATTATTAATTAACATATAATTATTGGCCATAAGCCCACAATATCTAGCTAATAAGAAGAATGAATTGATTAGCTATCTTTCACTTCATGCAATGTATTGCTATTTGACTATACCAGCATTGGTCTGAGTCAACAATAATTCCCAAGAGGTTTGTGCTTTTGAGCCTCTGCAAGCTTCACAGAGTTTGGGGAAGACAAAAATCCTTAAAGAGAAGTTCAAATTCACAGTGAATATGTAATAGCCCAAACACCCTGAACCTTGAATAATTTTCTATCAAGGTTAAACACCGTGCTTTCCTGATCTCTAATTTACTTTTTTTTTCCCCTAGAGGTACTACTCAGAGTTTTCTCTTCTGCCTCATTATCTGTCTTCCTCACAGATTATTTATTTTTGAAACATCTGCCTATATGACAAAACTGATTGAAGTTAGCCAAACACTCATAATTGTTATTGTGAAATCCCGAATCAACAGGCTGTATACATTCAGATCATACACCTAGGAAAGTAAATTCAAAGGATTAATGATTACTGAAAACTGGCAGTCATATTCTACTAGAAACTCCATTTTTGACACATTAAGTTCCATCACCCAGACAGGCAATTTTGTCTTCTGTCTACATGGAATGCTGCTTATCACTGCTGGAGACATGTTCAGATGCATGTAGTGAATGTCCCACTGCAGTTTTGGAACATGCCTTGCTTGGAGGCCTGAGTGTCCTAGGTTCAGCTACAGCAGTCACTTTTTCTCCTTCTTAGTAGCTAGTGCAGTGCTGTGTTTTTGACTTTCAGCCTGGGAACAACACTGATAACACCGATGGTTTTAGTTGTTGCGAAGTAATGTTTACTCTGACCAAGGACTTTCTCAGTCTCATGCTCTGCCAGGGAGGAGGAGAAGCCGGGACGAAGCAGAGACAGGACACCTGACCCAAACTGGCCAAAGGGGTATTCCATACCACAGCACGTCATGCCCAGTATATAAACTGTGGGGAGATACCCGGAAGGCCCAGATCGCTGCTCAGGTTGGGCTGGGTATCAGTCGGTGGGTGGTGAGCAATTGTATTCTCTCCCCTTGTTAATTCCCTTATCATTATTCTTATTGGTGGTAGGAGTAGTGGTTTTGTATTATACCTTAGTTACTGGACTGTTCTTATCTCAACCCATGGGATTTTCATTCTTTTGATTCTCCTCCCCATCCCTCTGGGAGCAGGGGAAGGAAGAAGGGGGGGAGTGAGCAAGCGGCTGCGTGGTTCTGAGTTACCGGCTGGGCTTAAACCATGACACTGAGAGAGTCTTTTTTTCAATAAATAAACAAATAAATAAATAATTAAATAAATGCATTCATTGTTATACTCAACTTACCATGCTGTCATATTAGATCTTGGTAGGAGGTCACAGAGTACTACAGGTTCTGTCATCTGAACTCCTTCTATTAAAGAGGATGTGGTCTTTTGTATATGATATAGCTGGGTTGCCTCAAAGATGGAAGGCTTATCCATAGAAACAGAGAAACCTGTTTCTCTGATCATCTGGACAGCAGAAGATTATAACTTACAATGAAAATTTAAAAATTATGCAGATAAGATTTCATGGATAAACTTGCTTTGAGTTGGTGCTGCCTCACGTCACCTGCCAATAATGTTTATTCTTGAAGTAGTTTTTTCAACTTATTTAACCAGAATTTGAGAGTATCACTTTCTATTATGTGGTATAGACTGTTTTCCTAAGTGGAAATATCTGAAATGTTCAGATAGTGTCTCCCTCCTTTTCCTCACTGTAATATTTCACCAGCATCTATGCAACCAGCCACAGTTGTCATCTTCTATTCTGTAAAATTTAGTTCCTTCATTAGATCTCCCTCCAAGCTGAACATTCCATTTCCTTTCAGTGACCTGGAGGCTGAAAAGACATCCAGCATATTTGTAGTCTTATGCTTAGAGATTTACATGGAGATTGTGTAGAACCGTTCCAGTCATGTATTTAATCTGTTCTATGAAATTTCTTAGGTACAAAGCTATATTACCTGTTTTATGTCTGAATGTTTCCTGCATTAGGCTGGGTTTCAGACATTTTACTATTTTCAGGAATACCTGTTGTCACAGGACCTCCACACTTTACCTGACATTCTAGCTCATTTATCTTTGGGTTTTGTGTGAAATTATAAGTAGTGAATCTTAAGTGCAATGTACGTTATCTTTTTCTCATCCATTAAGAATTGTGAATGGGATTTGTCCGTTCTAATGAAGTACCAGAAGTTAGATGACCTGAGTTTAACAGAGGTATGTAAGCTCCCATCCCTTATGGACAGTGTGAGGAATTTTAGTCAGCAGTTCACTGAAATCAATTAATGTCTAAATGTGTCTATTTTTCTCCACTGAGAACAGTAATTATCTTAGAGGTGTATGTTTAACTCCTATGTATCCACAACCAGATCAGATCAATCTGCATGTACACACCTTGTGATTACACATGGTGGTTTCTGCTGCTTCTGAAAACTACTTGCAGCAGTGCAGCTATGGCAAGGCATTGGACACAAGGTGTAAAATCTTACTGGATTTATTCAGTTGCTGAACTGTGTGTTGTAGCATACTACATGGCTAGAAAAATCTAGTTTAAAGCTAGTCCTGTATGAACTGCAGTCACTGCAAAAATTCTATAAGATACAGCCTATTACAGTTCCATTGATATACAGTTCTTCACAGATCTTTTAAATTCATCCCACTGAGCCTGAGAGAAGCAAATTTCCATGCTGATTAAATATATCTCTCTTTAGGAGTTCAGGGAGCATTTTAGGACAGGAGTTCTCTGATTAACCTTGAATCACAGCAGAGGAAGTGATTTGAACAAAGATTCTTGTCTTTTTGGTCCTGGATCTTCTTGGAGACAATCTAAGGTGGACATTGATATAAATCTCCAGAAATCTTCCAGTCTGAAATGGGTGGCTACCACTATCGAGTCTCTGAAAAAAATACATCCCATCCTTTACTCAGCACTGGAGCTTTTGAAGAAATATTAACTAGGGAAGTCCTACATGATTTTCCTGAAAATATTTTCCCGAAAATATTTTCCCAACTGAAACTCAGTGAAATACTACAGCTTTAAGTTTTCATGCCACCTCCTTCTAGAGCAAACTCACTCTTTTAGAGATCAACTCTTTTTTTGAAACTAAGGAAGCCAGCTTTCAAGTGAATTGTGGTTTAAGAAAAGAATAGGCTTCAATTTGTCTTTATATAGATTGAAATAACCCTGAAATGTAATTATGAGTACTTCAGACAACACTAGTACAAATACATAGACATGTATGTATATATATGCTGTATTTGCATTCTTGTCTACACTTTCTGTGTGATAGTAATAATAATAATAATAATAATAATTTTGTACTTACCAAGCTCCATTTATCTGGTCACCTCAAGGAGCTTTGAAAATATCACTTGAAGTAGCACACTGGAGTCTTCTATATAGAATCATAGAATCATAGAATAGTATGGGTTGGAAGGGACCTTCAAAGGTCATCTAGTCCAACCCACTGCAATGAGCAGAGACATCTTCAACTAGATCAGGTTGCCATCTTCCAAAGTGATGCAAATGCCAACATATCACTGGAAGCCAACAAGACCTGTTTCTGTGAGATCCAGTCACTTTGTATTTTGAAAGACTGGACCATTTTACCTTTTGGAAAGGAAGAATTTTCTCATTTCCAAGTCATTTGATGACTTGAACACTTAAGAGTTCATTGAGCTCCCCAACAAACTTTCTCATAGCACAGCAAAACACCTGAGCATCTGCAGTTTTATGAAGCTTTGAAGAACGCGGTTCCCAAATGACAGCTCAGCTACTGTATATTATAATAACACTTTAAAAACATAATTATGCAGATGGAAATATAATAACTGTGATTTTATTTATTAGGAGGGGAAAGGTAACTTATAATAAAACCAATCAATATGTGTGAGGTTAGATATGGTGATTACACCTGGAGCTAAATGCACTTTAAACATTGCAATGACTATACAACTACAATTCTGCTAATCAACCTTGGTTATCACATGTCAGCAAAGTGCTCTGTTGAATCTTCTACAGTAACTCCTTCCTGCCTTATCCAGATTTCGGTTGTTGCATACAGAGGTCAAGAAATACAGTAGTGGACCGAGTCACTATACCACTGTAGACGAATTGTCTATTCTAATTCTGTTGAGAAAATTGAATATATTATTTTTAATACAAAACATATACATACAGAAAAATATTGATTCAGATTTTAAATCATTAATGCCTTCTCATATATGAATGTATTAATTAAATTTAATATGCTATAAATTTTTAAGCAGCTTAAATAGCCCTATTTTATAGATTTTACAGTTACTGAAACAGTTGCCATTAGCAACAGTTCTCGTTTAAAACAATAACAACCTTCTTACAAGCATTAAGAAACTAAATTCAATTGAAATCCCATCAGAAAGTCTTGAACCTTTAATATGTCTTCTAGTGTGATAATAATTACATTTTTCCATACAGTCAGAACTATGAAATAAAGATTTTGAAATAAACAGATGGATATGCAAATTTTCATTCATAATATGAATGTGTATGTCTGAAGATGGTGAAACCACATTTGTCGTTTCAGCCAGAGAGGGGTGTTTTGCAGAAATGTCTATAGCTAATAAATTGAGCGTGTGAAGGGTGAAAGGAATTTCATCAATGTTTCATTCTATGCTAAAATATGTAGGAAATGAAAGGACTTTGATAAGAAGTCAGAATTTTGACCAAACTCGGTATCTTACCTATCTCCTTGTATTTCAGCAATCCATACTTGCTATTGACAAGCAGCAAAGGGGAAGGAGGTAAATTTTATTTTTGCAGCACTAAGAGAGGGCAGCTCCTGCCTATATTCTGCTAATAAGGGTTCTGCTGAGAGTGGATATTCACAGACCCCCACAAGGCTGCCAGTCTAGTTGGGGTATGTAGCATAGAGATCTTGCTCTTTCCTTCTTTTTCCAGGTCTGCTCTCAACAGTGTTCTAGCAATCCTGAAGACTGCAGAGGCCAATGCAATAAAATTGCCTATAGCAACTTTAAATTCTCTCTCCTGAGTAATGGTCAGTTTGACTATTTTGCTGCCACCATAAAAAATCCACAGTGAGGCTGGAACTGGGTGCCTTCTTCTTTGCAATGCCTTCCTTCCTGCAAATTCTAACATATCATTTACTGCTTTCATTAACCTTCTCTGAAATTCTAGTATTAAATCTTTCAAAGTGATTCTATGAATGTAGGAATCAGCACATACCCAGCTCATAGCATTGCTTCATATAAGAGGATTACAGTACTTATATGCCATTTTTCAATAGCTGTGCTTCATCCAAGCAACTTGTTTGCTGCAATAGACCAAGAAGCTTTCTTCATTGAACAACAATCACTTACACTCTTCTTAAGAGAGGTCAAAGTTCAATGCTAAGGTCTTTGCATTGCTGATTGAGAAGGAAGAGAACTCTTGACTCCTGACGAGGAAATTAAGAGGGTTTATTCTCTCAGGAGCACTCAAACTCTCATTGAGTCAAGACATCAGAGCCTTTGAGAATGCACAAGAAATTCAGAAATTTTTTGCAAGTATGCACTAGCTTATATTTAACCAAATTGAATTCTGTCTGCCCTTACGCACTACCTACATTAAGCACTTCTAAAATATTAATTTAAAGTCTTTTCTCTTGCATATCCTTTCACAGTCAGAAAAAATGACATGAGAAAGTGAAGATGATGTGAGAGGTTTAAATTGAAACAAAGTAAAATGTGTCAAAGTACAGTGGTTTAGCTGGTGAAAAGACCCTCATTAGAACAGGGACTGAGCCTGGCTGACCACATCTAACTAGCAGATCCTGGCTTTTGCTCATATGAACATAGCTGTGGCCACACTTACTCAGATCAGCAGATCACACAGCCCATTTACTGCAATACCCGAACCATGTGCAGAAAACACTCCAGACACCATCTATGGAAAAGCCCTCTCGCCTCAAAGCTTCCCTTTATTATCCAATGCTAGAAAAATGGCTTGTGCCTTAATTCAAAAGGATTTTTATTCCTTCCACAGCCTTCCAAAGCACTTTTTTCTTTCCCCCCACCCTGGGTTTTTTGTTTTGGTTTTTTTGTGGGGGGGTTTGGTTTTTTTTGGTTTTTTTGTTAGATATTTCAGAGATATTTCACTTTCATATCTTTTTCCTTACCTCAGCTAACCACAAAAATGTCTGTCCATCCTGAGGTCATGTTGACTGATTCACAAAAGTGCTCAAATGCCTTAAAATTATGATGCCTAATGTCTATTGAAATGCTCAAAAGCCACCCAACTTCTTGATTTAGACATTAGATCCCACCACCATGACTGCTGATTGAGCATTCAAGTTGGGTGTTCATGTCGACCAGAAAACAGCTTTAAAAAACTGTGAACCCCTTATGCTGGAGAACATCCAGGGTGCTTGTGTATTGCCAGATACACCAGGATGTCTCACAGGCAGTCTGTGTATTTTCTGTGCCTCTGTAATGTAGGTTGGAGGAACATAGGTAGCATAACACACTGTATGTAAAGCTATTCTCCAGAGATCATGCTTTCAGAGCATGTACACAATGCTTTCAGAGGAGTGTACACAAAACCAGTAGGAATTTACTACATAATCTCCATGTTCCTTTTGTAAATCCTGTTGGAATGGACCTGTGTTTTTAAGCACCTGATTGTTTTATTAACTGTCGCCCTTACTCTTGCGTGATATTCGGGGTAATGAGTATTGATAATTATATGTTGCGGAAAATAATGATGCTTTTTACTTTCCCAACATTCAGTTTCACTCAGTATCCTTTTTTATTTGTGTAATAAGAAAAGGTAAAGAGAAATTAATGAAGTGTCTTTTCTGAACCTTTAACTGTTTCCTATATTGTTATTCAAAACCCTTTAAAGGTATTCCTAAATATTTCTACATATTCTGCTTCATTGCACTTGCCCACCATACACCACATGGTCAATCAAAAATACACTGCCTGTATTTTTACAGGACTGTTGAGCTGATGTGTAGCTGAGTTTGCACACATTTCCTGGTTTGCCAGGAGTCTATTTCTGGGTCCTTCGTTTGATTACCATCACATTTTGGCAAACAAAGGCTGTTTACTTGTTTTAAAAGAAGGTGTCTCTTATGTACAAACTCACATTTTTTATTTTTTATTTTTTTGGCTGTACCTTTTTGTCTGGCAAAAACCCTGTCCCTTCCTTAAAGTTTCCTTTACCTTTATGTGACATTCATTGTGCAGAGAATTGAACAAAGGACTCATGCTGGAGAATACTGATTTTTCACAACATCAGCTAGAGCCATGTTTTACAACTTTCTCATTTAAATTATGAATTAAAATTGACAAATTATGAGGAAATTGGCCTTATGTGATATGACATGCAAACTTATGCAGAATAAGGCCCTGAGATTTTTAAACTGCTTTTTAATCCCCTTAGTCAAAACTATGTAATATCAAGCAGATAAAGGCTGGATTTTCACAGTTTCTTAGACTCCCAGAGGCCATGCAGATGATTTTCTCTTCAAGAAGTATTGCTGATCATGCCTCTGCTTATATACTGCTCTCCAGTAACAGTACCACACAAATGCAGATGAGCCGAGAAAGCAAAGCATTTGCAATGGGTGAAATACCCCTGTTCTGCACCAGTCCTACTTGCCACTCATACTTCATTAGTGAAACACATTAACATGTTGTCCAGGAACAAACTCATCTTCTACAGAGTCAGAGCTGAACCTGGGTCTATGATATCCATCCTTGCTGCAGACAGGATATATTCAGACAAGAATCTGGGCAATAAAACAGCCTAGAGCTTTCACTGCTGTAAACATGTTTGCCTCCATTGAAATTAACAGACCAGGGAAAATTTCTGTTTCATGAGGGACTGGTATATGGGCATGATTCTCTTCTGCCTCTGACTAGTGTTTCTACTTACAGCTATGCAGAGTAAATGCAAACCTTTCCATTCTGCACTGTTTGTGCTTTATGCCTGCTATTTTCAATTACTGCTTATCCTTTCATTCTGCAGCTAGCAGACTGTGAAAAAATTTCAGTCATGTATCTATATTATGTGGTTGCTATGACTTTTAGGGCAGGGTAGTTACAAGAACCTCTTAATATTACAGGTCTAAGTGACTGTAAACAACTTTGTAGCTTGTGTGAACAAACCTATATCTTCCAAGGATAAGTAAGCTATATTCTTAGATTCCACATACAAGCAGACTAACTGAATAGATTAGCGAAAAGTCTAAAATAATGCTTGCTGTGTAATAGAATAGATGAATAGCGGCCCTGAAGTACACATTTTAAATGGTTATATCACTAAATTAACAGAACTGTGCTTGGATACTCTTTCATTGATACACAAAAGCTTCTAATTTGATATTGAACAATGATACTGAACAAAAATTGTGATTCAAAGGAAAAATACATTTGTTCGAGGGGAATATTATTTCTTCCGAGGACAAGAAAGGCCTGATCTAACCTTTTGAACTTCATGAAGACATGAAGCTATAAAAATCAGGTTGAAAATGACTAAGTATATTAAATATCGTAAGTATTTTATTGCAGCAACCTTCATGTGAAGTAGGAGAAACTAAGCGACTTCATTCCTTTTGCAGGTTATCTCCTATTCCAAGACTGAAACGTTCTGGAATTGATGAGGTATTATATTAAGTGATGTCGTGGTTTAACCCCAGCAACTAAGTACCATGCAGTCACTTGCTCAGTCTCCCACAGCGGGATGGGGAAGAGAAGAAAAAAAAAAACAAACCATAGGTTGAGATAAGAACAGTTTAATAATTGAAATAAACTATAATAATAATGATGATGACGAGTAATAATAATAGTAAGAATTAGTAATAATAATTAGTAATCGTAATAATAATTAATAATAATAATAATAGGGAGACAACAGAGAGAGAGAAACAAAACCCAAGAAAGACAGGTGATGCACGATACAACTCCTCACCATCCGCTGACTGATATTCAGCCTGTCCCCAAGCAGCAACCAGCCCTTCCCGGTCAGGTCTCACCAGTTTATATACTGGGCATGACGTGCAGTGATATGGAATAACCCTTTGGCTAGTTTGGGTCAGATGTCCTGTCACTACTTCCTCCTGTCTTCTTGTGCCCCTCCTTACTGGCAGGGCATGAGAGACTGAGAAGTCCTTGGTCAGGGTAAGCCCTGCTCAGCAACAATTGGTGTGTTATCAGCATTGTTCTCAGACTGAAGCCGAAAACACAGCAGTGCACCAGCTACTAGAAAGAGAATTAACTCTATCCCAGCCAAAACAAGGACAAGTGAGGAATGTGATAATGTATTTTTCTATCCCTCACATGTGTCAAGGCAGATACTGCTGTTACTTCACATGACTGGATTCTTTTCTTTTAGCTATGATTCTGCCTTATCCATTGTAGCTGGTAATTTTTTTTTAATTTCTGTGGAAGTGTCTCAGTCTTCCAAGGATCATTATTGAAGTATTATTGCAGTCAAAAAAATATTTTAGTAATATATGTATGTAATGAATTTTGCATTAAAAGGAACCCATTTAAAAATCTTAATATAGTAATTGGGTACCATTGGGTCTCCAAAATGGTTATGTGGGTTGCCCAAGGAAGTTGTGAATGCTCCATTCGTGGTGGTGTTCAAGGACAGATTGGATGGAGACTTGGGTGACACAGTATAGTGCAAGGTGCCCCTGCCCATGGCAGGGTGGTTGGAACTAGATGATCTTAAAGTCCTTTCCAACCCTAACTATTCTGTGATTCTGTGATTCCGTGATTCCATATCTGAACTGATGCCCATTTTTTAAGTCTCTTTCTGGTATTAGAGATTATTTAGTGATTCTATAGATTATAGTGATTCTAGGTTATTTAGTGATTCTATATAATAGAAGTGTTTTAGAACATGAAGCTTTTGAGTATTTGAGCTTGCAGCTCAAAAGGAAACAACAGAAGGGGAAATCCACTTTCAGTGTGGCCGAAGGAATATTGAGGAGTGGGAAGTTCTCAGAGACACATCCTTTTTAGACTTTACAATTTGAATTCATAAGTTTGTCTTTTCATCACAGTCTTGAATGTTAATATAAAGAAACATAATTATTCATAGAACTCATTAAGAACTTGTCAACAAAGTTTTAAGTTGACAAGCAGGTATTCTTTATTGCCGGAGAACACGGCAGATAGCTCCTCCTAGCGTGTTCTGTCTGAGCATCAACCAAACCGTGAATATATTGTCGTTAGTCGTACATATTCATTATATTGTATACATATTCATGAAGTTGTTTATACATGACATCACATTCCTAGAACATTCTTCCCACATGCACACTTTATTATGGTATTGGTCTTTGGGACCTTTGGTGGTCATTTCTTCATCATCTTTCTCTTCATCACCTTATCTTTTCCTTGAATTCTTGTTCTGGTAGTCTTTGAGGTCTGCGCGGTAGATAAGTGCTTATGCCAGTTTGATTAGTTCGGTAGCACTGCTGACATACGTAAGTGATTTCTTCTCGTCCTTCTACTTATCAGTTAACTTAGCTACAGCACACCCTGAACATCTGCTAGTTTCAGACACTCTTTATCTACAGTCCTTATTTTGCTTACAATAAATTTTATATGAAGGCCATAAGGTTCTAAAACTATGTCAGCTACGATGATTTATCTTATACAAGGATCCTTATTATGTTCTTTTGGTTGGGTTTTTTTAGGTTTGGAAAGTTTTGTTGTTATGTACAAAGCCACCAAGCTTAAAGTTACTTAAAACTGAATTTCCTTGTTTGCAAAGGATTATATTTCATTTTGTACTTCCTTGTCTCACGTAATAACCTGTTCTGAGTTAAAACGACAAATTCTTTGGAAAAATAAAAAAATAAAAAAAAATTTGAGCTTTGTTTCAGTTGGTCTGTTATAATAAAATGCAGTACTCCCAGCATGATGAGGTATACTGCTTACAAAATATCAGCCTTGAGGTCTTGCTTAGTGAAAAAGGGAAACCAAGGTAATGACAGGATAAATAGAAGAGTAGGTGAGCCTCTTTCGGTTATTCTGGTTAAATATTCCCTTGTCTCCGGCTGAACTGTCTTCAACTACTACTTGAATGAACTAGCAGAATTATGTTCTTGTATCCCAGTGTAACTAGATACAAGGATAGACTTAAAACTCATCAATAAAGGAGGGTTTGCAAAATGATAATTCTCTAACATCTAGTCATTGCTAGGTATCAACAAGCTGAAGTACTGGTTTATTTTCATAACTCAAATAAAAAAAATATTTGGGATGACTTGATAGCAAAGAAATTATTAAGAATCCATGTGACTTAATAATAGCACAACAGATCCTTGATGGTACCTAAATTTTTAAATCAGGGCTTTGCTACTCTACATGATTTAAGAATTCTAACAAAAGAGCTTTATTGGCCATGCTGCTTTGAAATTGATAACGCTTTTGAAGAACTTCTGCTTTCCATAGTCTAAGCAAGAATGCAATTTCTCTGGAAATTTCTCTGTAGGCTTGAGCTTTGGTCAGCTGATGTTCATATAAATGCAACTAGCATTTGAAAAATCTCATTTTGTTGTGAATAAAAATAAGGCTGTAAAGTAGCTGTCATAGGAGAGCCAAATATTTTAATTCTTGAAAAGAATCAAGCAGTTCCAGTTCAAGAATTACAGATGACAATGAGTAGTCTCTAAATAATTAGCTATTATTACCTGGTCTTGACAGAGTAAAGTCTGAATAAATAACTGCAAATAATGTTCAGAATCAGGTGGCTTGTTTTCCAAACTCTTTTCAGCATATACTCTCAAAAACTTAGTTTTCCTCCAACAGTTTTTCTATTTTTTTTCCCAAAATCTATTTATATTTTTTAGGTTTTTTGATGTTGATGGTGATTTACTTCACGTTAACTATGTTGAGCAAAGAAATTATGTCTAAAACCATTAATAAACAGCATTTCCTTGGTTTAAAAAACCTTACTTATTCAACATTAGCTCCAGCAATCCTGCCTTATGCCTGCTTTATCCATTTTGTTATGCTACCTACAGTCCATCAGGTACCCAAAAGTGAATTTCACTGTTTTGATTCTTCTGTAGAAATTATTTGAATCTTCTTAAAATTTTAAATATAACCAAAAACAATATCATGAAAGTCTCAAACCCCTAGAAAACTATGGAAATAGGAAGTCTAGATTTAAATGTTGGTTTGGGGTCATTATTGTTGTTAGGTCTTCATTTTGCATTTGTGTTATGAAAGTAGTGCCATAACACAAAGTGACAGGAAAGCAGACAGAATGCATTAGCAGTCTCTTCTGTGAGGGCAGTTGTTTTGTTCTTGTTTAATGAACCCGAAGCCTCAGTTGCCATTTCATCCCAAAAGATTCTCCATCTTCCACTCATCAGTAACACGTGTAGGGGAGCTTGGACTTGACAATTGTCCTGCTGACCCATTCTGAAGACAAAGTCAATGCTCCTATTTGCTTACTAAAAGATAGATGAACTGATATCATAAAATAAACACTAATGGAACAATAAATAACAATATGTTAAATTACTCTTATATGATGCTTTTAAGCCAAGAAGATCCCAAAATGCTTTCCTGACTGTATGGAACGCTACACTCAATTCTGAGATACAGGTGTCTCATAGGTGAAATTCATTAGCCATCTTGCAAAAAGATCTTTATGGAAGACAAAATGTCATCTTAACTTGAAAATATAGTGGGAAGCTAGATGTACATAGGGACATTCTTCGTATCTCACAAGCATATTCTGAGAAAACATTTCTGTGCCTTACATGGTTAAACAGCTTGAGGACCTAGGCTGTGTCCCTATGAAGAGGAGAGGTAACATGGTGCTGCTCCTCTGCAGCACTATTGGTTTCAAACTGCCTTACAGAGAAGCATGTCAAAAGGAAGCAGAAGGAAGGTTTGATATCAATATATATCGATACAACAGCTCTTTCATAAATATCTCCAACTCAAAGATCAGATTGTTTTCTAAAAATGATAGCTTAAGCCATTTCTTCTGGTCATCCCACAAAAGCATACAAGTTATACAAGTCTATCTTCCCAGCTCCATGGTGCGCTGGTGAATACAAGCAGTTCTGGTCCATTACAACTTTAGTGTGAATATACCAAGAAAGGACTGACCTTTGTCAAGTGAAATTATAGATTATTGACTGTAATAATGTACAGTCCTCCCCTAAAAAAAACAGTTTAAGTAGAAATGAAGTGCAAGCGAACTGCAAAAGGACCACACACACTCCTAGAACATAGCAAAATACAGAATACCACACAGTATCCGAATTACGAAGATAAATTTGAGTAACAGTGGGGTTTTGTTGAATTTTATGGTATTTTTTTTATTTGTTATTTTACTTTGTTATTTTTCCTCATTAATTTAAATGAAAACATCATATATATCTAACGTTGTGAAAAAATGATAATGATAAGATTAACCCAAGACATGCAGTATAAGCCAAAAAGAAGGTATTGTAACTCTTTGCTTATTTTTAAACTGCATAATACAGATAAATGGAATTTTATTAAAGCTCTCCATAAAAATCAGGAACTGTCTAATGATATTAGTTATTTGGGTTTGGGTTTTTTTCCAGCTAATATGACTACCAGTGGGACAAAGAGGTTAAATGGAATACAAAGACAAAAAACATTTAATCAGATGTTAAGAAAAGGGGTTTTTTTTCATATAGAGAATTATTAAAGCATAGAGTGAGCCTCCTTGGCAAGAATGTTGAGGAAAAAACTTTAAGGTCATTAAAGAAATGATTATATACCATCATGGAAATGGTATACTAAAGAAAATTGACTTTAATAAGTCAGTCAGCTTCATGAATTTTCTCGTGGTTTTTTTTCTCTCTAAATCATATTTATTTGTTTAAGCTTAAAAAAAAGCTTTTTTTTAAACCAAGAATGGAAAAACCCAGAATGAGAGCAAAAGCCATAAAATGCAGGATCAGTAACAGATGAGCATCTCTTTCAGGTACCATAGGGCACACTTTGTGTACACAATATTGAAATAAAAGCTGTTGCTATTTCCAGAGTTATGATGACATTATCTGAACCCTTTTACTTCATCACTTCATTTAAACCATCAATATTAACATAATCGTCACCCTCAGTTTTCTCTGTCTCTTTCTCTCTGCTGATTAAGAATCTACTGCCACTTGTTTTATAACCACTTCAGAAAAACGGCTGATTCTCACAACTTATCCGGCTGGTGCAGAGCTCCAGTCTCTGCAGTAAAGATCATCAGGGCTGTGTCTGTACCTGCTATATAAAGAAAGCATGCAATTACCAGCACCAAAGAGTAGAAGTGGCTCCCAAATACTTTTCTTCTTCTGGTAACTTTCACACTTAATAGCAGGACAAACCTTAAGACTAAGTGTTTGACTAATGGGTATTGCAAGTGTAGGAACATGTCTAATGAATTCATTATTTTAACTGGGCAGGTACATGTTGGATCAATAAATATTTGTGATATTTGTGAATATTCGGGTAAGTAGTACAGTTAGGGAGAAAACATTTTATTTGGGGCATTCAAATTCCCAGAAGAAATTAAAAGAACCCACTATTTGACTGATTTTGAGATTCGAAAAAAAGATCTTTCAACTAATTTTTGTACTGTATCAAAACACACAACAATGCCATCCTCTCTAAGACTCCCATAACATTATACTAATACACTGGAAGTGCTGAAATGAAATTAAGAAGCACAGAAATTAACTTAAAACTTGGAAATAAATATACCTTCTAATACCCTAGAGAATTTAGTTCATAAAGAAGAAATTCTCAAGGGAATTTTGTTGTTACTACTGATGTTATGACGTGGTTGTCTAAATGACTGGAAGGATAAACACTTTAGAAATATTAGGTAAAGAGATAGCAAGAGTGAAAGTGAAAACCATCAGAAAGAGGAATGAAACCTCTTTTTCATTATTTTTTGTAGTATTAAATACATCTTGAAAGCTTGTGTTATACTGTGAAAGCCAGAAGATACCACAAAGCAGAAAGCCATGCCTGGCTGTCAACTGAAGCTGTGGTCTTTCTGGCCAGGGAGTGCTCAAACTCAGAGCAAAGTCATAGGATGTGTCCCTGCGAGGAGAAAAACAGCATGAAGTGCTTTTGTATTTCCCTGTGAGTATGGACCATGCTGTAGGTTACATTGACAAGTTGACAAGCACGTCAACTTCTTGGAAGCTACCATCCATCTTTTTGTGCAGATGAACTTTAAATTATAGATAATATTGCTGTTTGACTGGGCCCTTCAGCTCATTAACCAGAATAGGAAAAGATCTGTTGCTCTTTAACTAGATAGATTCCTTCCACTGGGAACATGAATGGACTCTTGATAATTGTAGCTCTTACACAAGTCTTTCTAATTATTATGGTCTTGGAGTAGTGACACTAAAATGGAGCTAAAGTTTCAGAATAAGAGAGACACTTTATGTCAGAGAAATATACTGCTAATTCAAAAAGATTGACCTGATGATCCAATAGATCTTTGTCAACTTTAATGAAATTCTGTACTGATTCAGGAACACCACCAAAACCTTCATTTTGAAGGCAGGCTATTCGTTTTCTGCTAAGCTCTCCTGTGCAGTGCTTCAGAATAACCGAGAAAATGGCAAAAGATCCATGCCTTGAGAACAGTCTGCTTTAATCAAAGTTGAATGCAGACCTGAGCAGAATAATGATGGTATTAAGCAACCACTCAAGACCTTTCTTCAACCTCGGAAAGACAGATGGGGGTGGGAGGAATTGCTATACTCAATAGCAAAACTTTTTCTTCATTGACATAATAGATATTTTGAGGACACAGATATCACTTCTATTTGTACAAGGATAACGGCAGTAAGCCCGGGTAAGCCTTTAAGTCATGGCAGCAGAACTATGCTCATTTACACATCGTAAACTGTGTATCAGGTAGAGCTGGATGGTCTGGAAAAAGCTGCATTGCTATAATTTAACAGCCTTTGCCATTGAACCAACTAAGTTGATAGATAGGTGCTTCCTGAGCAATAACTAGCAATCTCTCTTTCCTGTTGGCAATTTATCTGAAATCAAGGTTTTCATTCATCCTTCCCTCACAGGTATTTCATATACATTTTGTGCAAACCGTTCAGATTTCAGAAGTGAAACACACTTTAGAGGTAGTTAGCCTGGTTTGCTGTGTGGGTGTGTGTCTGTGTGCCCTTCCTGAATAATTTTGAAAGATTGCTTTCTTCAAGCAAATCTAACAGGAAATCAGAGGCATCAAGGATTTCAAATATCTACAAATTTTGTGAAAAAGACAGCTGGCTAAATGGCTGTTTTACTCAGAATTATCTAATTAATGTCCTTTGTACAGAAAAGAGCCTATCATTAGATTTCCCTGAGATTTGTACCAAATGGTTCAAATTAATACTCCAACCCTGAGAAAGGTAATGGAGAAACTTTCAGTATCTTGGAGTCTGGAAAAATCCAAAGATCATAGATATTCAGGCTTCATTAAATTTGATCTGAAGAGCCAGCTTCTGGAATCACACTGTTTGAAAGAATACTCTGACATATTTTGCAAAAGTTTTACTTCTCAAGGCAGTAAAAGAAAGCTTGAAAAATGCCTCAAGCGTGTCATACGAACCAAAAAGCAAAAAAAAAGTGAATATTTTGCAGTCATATTTTCACTTAGACATTTAGGGAAAAAAATAAAAAAAAAAGGAAAAAACAACCCTCGCCAAAAAACCCTCAAGTTTAAGTTTGGCATTTTTGTTTTACTGCATTATTATTTTCAAATAATTGGGTCTGACAATAATATGATGGATTCTTGTGAACTATTAAATATAACATCACCTAGCTTACCTGTAAAACACTAGGTCAGAGAACAATTGTGTTATACAGCTTGTAAATCAACTGTTTACTATTTTTAATGCTAAAAACTCAATAAATGAGCTTTGCAATAAAACATAAAACATAAACATTGAGTATGGTGTTAAGACACTGATTGCAAAACATTAGCCTTGTTAAACTACTGCTCTAGTCTCATAAGGAAAATGAAATTTACTGATCAAACAAATTTTAACTCTTTTCATAATGTACATATTTTTTACACAAGTGATTAATCAAAATTTCTTTGCATTCTTCCCTGGGAAAAACAGCAAGGAGAAAGAAACCACAATTATATACATTTATCTCCTTAGTCTAATAAAGTCCAAAACAAAGGTCAGATGTAATACTAAGAAGAACTCTGAGCTTTCCAGTAGAGGATTTTAATTAATCTTTTTTAAACCTATGACTTTAGTGACTATTGTAAACTTTTTTTTTCCCAAAAAAATTTGCTTATTCTAAACTACCTTTAGCAGAGGTTCTCCAAATGAATTTGTCAAGAAGTTTTACCCAGAGCATAATTTCATCTTTCTGTGCAGACGGTTCCATTGCAGCTCAGTAAACAAAGCAAATAGAAGACATGATCAGCCTGTAAAGTATGGGCAAAATTTACTTGCGCCTAAAAAAAGTAATAGACTAGAAATTCAAAATAATTTATATTTTTACCTTTTTAGAATTCTTTTATTTTTTTCTCTGTTAAATATATAAACTGAAAAAAACCTCAAGCTGTTATCAATGTTTGTAGGATGGGTTTTCCTCCTTGTATTCTTTAATATCAATGTAAAACCATAATTTACCTTCGGTGCTAAACACAATTGTCCTGATGTTATTTATTCAACTTCAGAAATGTTAATTAATTGGATTACCTGCAAGATATGGATTTATGAGCCTTTACTACATGTAAATATTGCTTAAGAACAACTTTTTCATGAATGAATGACATTTATATTAATTCCAATACCAAAGCTGACAGAGTTTTCTTTAGTTAAATCTTTTTCGCATATGGAAGCCTTTAGATTCATTGATATTGCCAATAACGTGTAACTGCACTCCACTGTCTCCTGCATGGTCACCAGGGGAATTTGCTCTTGCCCGTGCTCCAGTTGATCCCATGATTGTTGTGTTCCTGGCTGCACAGTAAGCCAGTTTCAAGTGAATGGAAAGGAATATTCTTATTGAGGATACATGGGAGCCAGAGATTCTACATCTGTGAAGGGCTTCACATCCTGATAACCCAGGACAGGACTGTCTTGTTTAAACTGGGGAATCTCATACCAGCGTGGTCGCTTAAGGGGTATGTCACTTGGCCTCTGCTGCTCTAGACTTGGGTCTCCTATACATCCAATTTCATATGTTCTAGCTCCATGCAGATGTCTCAGATGCCCTAGGGAATGTCAAATGCTTAGAAAATATAACCACACCCTTATTCTCCTTACACGGATATTCTAGCAACTATTTATTTGTAACAAAACCTGGATGATTACCACTGCTGAATAGGACTAAATAAAGTGGAATATCAGAGAATAACTATACCTCCATTTGTCATTGATTCCCTCCACTGTCAGTAACAGATGTTACTGACTAAGGTGCCCTAATTTACTATTCAACACAGAGGCTAATGCTGAAGGCTCAGGGACAAGTTTATTGGAAGCATGTTTTAGATCATTTACTTCTAACATTTAGAGCTGCAACTATTTTAACACAAGACCATAGTTATTCAAAAAATAAAGCAAACTCACCACATCCACAGATCCTAGCAAAATAAGGCTGATGCATTTTATGACATGAGCATAGGTCAAACGGCATGGTGCTCACAAATTCTGTTTTATCTATTTCAGAATAAATTATCTGACATGAATACAGCTTAGACTATGTGTACTTCAATTAGGCCAAGAAATTTTTCACTCATCATTTATTCCTTAAGCGTATATGATACATGCATCTCAACAGTTCCTCATCATTTGTTGCTGGCTATTACAGAATTGATTATCTGTATGTAATACCATTTGAGTTTCAGCTTCTTACTGTGCATGATCAATCAAGTCACTGACAAGTTAATTGCTCTGTTTACCTCTTATCATTCCTTTACTACTTTGTTTTGGTAGCTCATATACCTGTTTTGATTGTTTTGACTTAGAAGAGTGGAACATGACCTGTACCTATGAAACCTTTAAGCGTCCCACCTATTTTTACAAAATGAGGAAAATCTTTAAGCTCTTCCCTACTCTCTGTCTTTTCAAAGGTACCACACAGGAGTCACAGAAACATTTTATCAGCTGTACCTGGAACGTGATCCTTCCAGACATTCTTACTAGGGCCTGATTCCTAAATTTCTTACATCTATTTTTCCATTTACATTTGGAAAATACTGTAGGGATATACTAAAAACGTTTTCAAAGCTATCAGAAGTTCATCAATATTATGTTTTCTTTTGGATTCCCAGTTTTGTTGGGTTTGCATGGAAAGGGTTTGGTTATGGCTGGGGCTACTGGGGTGGCTTCTGTGAGATGCTGCTGGAAGGTTCCCCTGAGTCCAACAAAGCCAATCCCAGTCGGCTCCAAGACATACCTGCCTCTGGCCAAGGCCAAGCCCATCAGCAATGGTGGTAGCACCTTTGAGATAACAGTTAAGAAGGGGAAAAAGTTGCAAAGTGACAGCAATTGCAACCAAGAAAGGAGTGACAATATGTGAGAGGAGCAGCTCTGGAGACACTAACGTCAGTGCAGAAAGAGGGTGAGGAGGTGCTCCAGGCTGCAGCCCATGATGGTCCATGGTGGAGCAGATATCCACGTGCAGCCTGTGGAGGACTCCATGCAGGAGCAGGGGGATGCCCAAAGGAGGCTGTGACCCTGTGGGAAGTCTGCGCTGGAGCAGGCTCCTAGCAGGACTTGTGACCCTGCGGGGGACCCACACTGGAACTGTTCATGAAAAACTGTGGGAAGGACTCATGTTGGAGAAATTCATGGAGGACGGTCTCCTGTGGGAGGGATCGCATGCTGAAGAAAGGAAAGAGTGTGAGGCGTTGTCACTCTGAGGAGGAAGGAGCGTCAGAGACAATGTGGGATAAACTGACCACAATCTCCACTTCCCATCCCCACCCTGCATTGCTGGAGGGGAGGAGGTAGAGAAAGTCAGGAGTAAAGTTGAGCCCAGGAAGAAGGGAGGAGTAGGGGGAAGGTGTTTTTAAGATTTGGTTTTATTTCTCATTATCCTAGTCTGACTTAATTGGTAATAAACAAATTTCACCAAGTGGAGTCTTTCCCACTATCATAATTGGTGAATGATCTCTACTTCCTGGTTTCAGCCTCTTTGTCATGAACCTTTTGTTGTATTTTCTCTCGATGTTTAGCTGAGGAGGGGAGTGATAAAACAGCTTTGGTGGACACCTGGCATCAGGCCAGGGTCAAGCCACCACACCAGCAATGTCAGCAGAACAGGCAGCAGTCACTTAGAAAAGTTATCCCATGTGTGAGGATGGCATTTTGGCTCCTTTGAGACACTGGTTGTTAATTTGAGAGATGTTTCCTAATTTTCCATCTGAACTGAGCCCATTTTGTAAGTGCTTTCCTCTTACAGAAGAGTAAGAAATATATCAATTTAAAGTAATTATGGAGACAAAGGACCAGGAAGAGGAAAATATGCCTAGGTCAGATCCTAAGTTTTGCTAGGTTCTCTCAACATTGCCTTTGTGTGCGCTTCTAAACATTTACAGACATAATAAGGTAAATCTATACTGTATCTCCAGATGTTACCATAATCTTAAAACAGGACTAACTTTAATATGGCAATGTTGGCAACTGTGAAAGCACACCAGCACAAGCTTCCATCTCTGGTTTGTAATCTGACTTGACAGTATCATAGCCATGGGACAGTATCATAGGGCCATGATTGATCCCAAATGATCAAATATACCGAGCTATCTCCATACATCCAAAAAATCATACTGATTGTTTGAAGAAGCATGCAGTCATAGCAACTGAAAGGCATTAAATAGCAGATGGTCGAAACGTATTAGTGAGTTGTGGCAGAACTCTTAATACTGTTCTGAGTGGCAAAACCCTTTGAAAATACCATGCCTTTGCTATCAATATGAATTAATGAGATCTCTGACATACGCTGGCATATGTCATGCATCATCTTCACTTGCAGAACACACCTACCTTGAATTAGATCTCTAGATTTCTTCAGCATGGAGATAATGTTGACAGGAATGGCCATAGCCAGCTGATCCGCACTCTCTCATAGTCTAATGTCATAAAATGCAAACAAGGAATGTGACTGCACTGTAGCAAATTTTTACAGCAAATTCACCTATGTGGGACTGGATGAATTTGCAACAATTGGAATAGCCTTGAGAATGTCTTACTCAGTCCCATAACATGACTCTGATGTGAAGGCCATCTAACAATCTTTCTACTAATATGGGATTCTTCTGCTTTTGATGACGATGGTGGTAGTTATAGGAGAGAGCCTTTCTGAAAAAGAAATTTTCACTCTTGCTTTCTCTCATAGTGACTTAATTTGGAAATCCAGATTGCAAAAGTTGCTGTGTTATCTTTTCAATAGTTAAAAGAAATTATTTAATTCAAGGCCAAAAATAAAGTTAAGATCTCCCTCTGGTTGTAGATATTGACATATTAAAAAAAATAAATGTTCTAGACTGGTTTCTTTAAAAAAAAAATCTGAGTGTCGAGTGCTTAATGCCATTATTCAGACATTGCTCTGAAGGTCTGTTATCACACTGCTGTTCTTTTATTCTTATTTCCCCTACAAGGATTTGAGTTATTGTCATTGGAGATAAAGGTCCTGCTTGTAAAATCAAAAAATAAACATTTTTTTACAGTTCTGTTTATATGCAAGGTGAAACATTGAATGTGGAACCCAGTAGATCTCAGGAGAGGGCATTTTATTGCAATAGTATTTACAATTTTATCTGGTTCTGGAGCTTAGTTTTCATCCCTTTTGAGATGCAGTCCTTGTGCTGTACTTATTCATATGTTATATCAGTTTCTGGTTCAATTTATCAGTGCATCTTAGGTGGCAGGAAAAATATTTTTTGCCATACTAAGGACTAGTAGGCCACCCACTTGAATCCTATGCAGAATTTTGGAAGATATATTGAAGTAAGAAGAATGGTAGTATAAACAGGGCACACCTGTATCATCCTACCTTCAGGGCAATTTTCAAGGTTGTAGGTGATGTACAAGACTCTCCTTTTATCTTGTGTTCCTGTTGATTTGGGGTGTTCTTGATTACAAATCTTTCACAGTGTTAGAAAAACATACACACAATGTGTTTGAGTATATTAAGTAGTAAGAACATAGAGCTAGTCATGGGTTTGATAAAATATGTCATCCTGAATATCAGAACCACGAAAAATATGGGAAACATAACAAATCAGTAATTTTGTGAGTTTCACAAGGTTTTTACAATTGCTATAATATAAACTGTTTTAGGGAGATGTCAAGGTCCAATTGGAGAAAACCCCAGTGTCGGACCCTGTTACATTTGTGACCCCAAGAGTGAAAATAAGATGCAAATGAGGTCAAGTACCATAATCGATCAGTTAGTTTACTACAAAAAGACAATTATTATAAAAAAGGGAAATTATTGTAATAAAGGGGATAGTGATGGGACAGATTGGAAAAAGCAAGAACTTGGGGTGCAGAGAGAGAGTCACCACCATGGATCCAGCAGTGTCCCGGGGATCCATTGTCATTGTCGGAGGTGATGGGAGTCCTTCAGGGTTTGTAGTTGGTATTGGGGTGCAGACTGTGCCCCAAGAATCTGTAATAGTCATGGGAGGTGGTTGTCCTTGTGGAGGTGTCCTTCTGGAGTTGTCCCCTTGAAGGTACCCCGTGCAGGTGTCCTGATTGGAGTTGCCTTCATGGCGATGTCTCATGGAGGGTGTCCCTCAGGGTCTGTAGTAGTCATCAGTGGAGAGTGTCCTCACGGAGGTGTCCTTCTGGAGTCATACTCACGGCAATGGCTTCTTTTCGTGATTACCTTTTCCCCCCTTTATGACTTGGGGGGAGTATCTCTGTTCTTCATGTCACCTATTACACGTTTCTGGTGGACCAGTTTCCCTGGTCTTGCAGCCAGCTTGTCAACTGCAGGTGTCTGCAGCAATTCTTGGGATAATGGGCAGCAATTCCTCACACCAATCCTCCAGGTAATGGACAGAAGAGTCTTATCTCAGCTCTTTCCCACTCATCCCTTAGGCAATGGAGGGTAGAGTTCCAGTTCAGCTCCTCACACCCTTCTCCCAGGCAATGGATATTGGAGTCCCACCCATCTCTGAGACAATGAATTAGTGGAATTCCATCTCAGCTTCTTATACCAATCTTTGAGAAAATGGCCAGTGGAGTCTGATTTCAGATCAGTTTCTCACAAGAAATTAATTACTTCCTAGGGCTAACAGTACCCATGTGCAGCTATTAAATTATGATTATTTTTAATGGAGTTCTAGCTGATTCAATGTTTTGATAATGCCTGAAAAATGAGATTTAACAAAGTAAGGATTTGCTGCTCTTGATACTCTACTAAATTGATAGTGGGGCTCTTGAAAAGCCATGAAATTTACATATAAGAAAAGAATTACCACTCTACAGTACCAGTTTTTTTAAAAACTAATATTCGCTTGCTTTTTTGTGCACAATTATAAATAAACACATAGAAAGATGTGATTTCACAGTGGGAAAAACTCCCACCCTGCACGCTCCAACAGGTAATGCGTTCTTTCTGGATATTTTGTCTCCTCGAACAATGCTCACACATTGAAGTAACTCTGAAAAAAAAAATGGTAATAAAGGTAATTAGCACCTTTTCCACAAGACCCATACCACATGGTCACATATATACATGATGGAATATTCTACTGAAATAAAAAATAATTGGTACATAGGTCACATCATAATAACATGTTTGCTGAAAAAAGTGATTAAATTGCTTTGAGTCTGCTGATTAATTGCTGGAGATCTTTGATCTCCAAAGCATTTTTACGTACTGCAAAAGAGCAAGAACACATAAAATTCTCTTCTCTCTTACAAAGAAACTGTTTATTATTCCCTTTCCAAGGACTTTTGTTTTGTTTTGTTTTGTATTCATAGAAGAGATGGGAAATGAAGTAATTTGATGCCAACACCCCTTTATGCCAGTTTATAACTGTATTTTTTAAGTTCGGTGAATACTGATATTCCACTTTGTGCTGGTTTTGGTTGGGATACAGTCAATTTTCTTCACCATTTTTAGTACAGGGCTATGTTTTGGATTTGTGCTGAAAACAGTGTAGATAACACAGGGATGTTTCCTTTGTTGCTGAGCAGTGCTTACACAGAATCAAGGCCTTTTCTGCTCCTCACGCCACCAGCGAGCAGGCTGGGGGTGCACAAGGAGCTTGGAGGGGACACAGCCAGGACAACTGACCCCAACTGACCCAAGGGATATTCCATACCATATGATGTCATCCTCATCATATAAAGCTGGGGAAAGAAGGAAGGGGGAACATCCAAAGTGATGGCATTTGTCTTCCCAAGTAACAGGTGTGATGAAGCCCTGCTTGTCCTGAAGATGACTGAACACCTGCCTGACAATGGGAAGGGGTGAATGAATTCCTTGTTTTGCTTTGTTTGCACATGCAGCTTTTGTTTTACCTATTCGAGTGTCCTTATCTCAATTCACGAGTTTTCTCACTTTTAGCGTTCTGATTCTCTTGCCCACCCTACACAGGGCAAAATGAATGAGTGGCTGGGTGAGGCTTAGTTCCTGCCAGGGTTAAACCACAATACGCTGTTTAAAGGTTCCTTGTGAATGATATGCACTTTTGTCAAATATGTTTTATTTTTAACCCCAGTTGAACAGAATTTATTGAAAGATTCAGTTATTCGCGTGAGTGCATTTTAATGGACTAAAATGTTTTTCCATTTAACCTCTGGGCCTTTAGAATTCATCTGACCCAAGGAATAACGAAATTAGATTTGATGTCTGGCTGACTCTTTTGTATCCATCTTACAAAAATGGAGTAAATGGACTGTTAATTGTCAGTGGTCTTTACTGGTCCTGAGTCTATCTTCTTCATCTCAACTGGAGACTGGAATAGGAAGATGCTGATTGTGCTGGGCAACTGATTGAGAAAACAGGGAGGGGCATTTTTTTGTGCTTTAGCTGATCATCTAATTACTTTCTACCAAAAGAATCAATGCTATGTTAAAACATCTCTCATTCACTTTTTTATTCTCCTTTTGCTTCTTATTAGCTGTATCTTAAATTTAAGATCTCAAAAAAAATCACAATAGTCACAATTTATATTTCTATATGTATACTCTATTGTTCAAAATGAAGTTCGCACCAGTTGTCCCACTAAGAAGACAGAAAAAAGAACAGTAAAAGATAGAAATCATCCTTAGAATACTGGTTTTTATATTTTAGTATAAGAATTCAATTTCTAGTAACAATATTATTTCTGACTATGAAAAGAATATCAAATTTTCACTTGGAAGATTATGTAAATGTATTGTTCAACAGGTAAAAAATATATGTGTTGCCTCAAATATGTTGCTTTAGAAATATATGGCCAGCTTCTGCCTAATCTGTACTCCTGGTATGTGCATACGGTGAATTTAATGCAAAGTAGTCTTCTATGTGACTGCTGCTTTATTCATTGTGGATAGAATATGACTGCACTTTAGAACAGAAAACCAAAAGTTGCCTATGTGCATTAGAATTAAAGAATAAAACACTTTTTTTTATATACTCATATGTGGAAGTGTTTCTCATCAGAAATACCCCTGTTTAAAAAAAAAAAAAATAAAAAAATTGCTCGCCTTTTCTTAGGGTAAAACTCATAAATTTTAGAAAGTTGCCAGGTATGTCTTTGACATTTATTATACGCCCTAGCACCCCCTCTGCATTTCATCACCTGCTAAGCCTGATTTGTTTCTACCCAGCTGTCTTCCTACCTGCTCATTTTCTTCACTTTGTTTCCAACCCTTCCTAATCTTCTGCCTCCATTCTATGTATCTATTCCCATATAGCTAAAACAATGTATATGCCAGCTTCATCACAACTGTATAGGACTTTGCCAAAAGTCTTTATGAAGTTTTGTGTTTGTAATGTGTGACTCCTAAATGTGCTAATTAATTTCTACAAGGAGGTGTAAGGTCAATGGTAAGATTTTACGCTAGATTAAGCTTGACAAAATAGGAGGTATTAATATGCGTGTGAGACTGCATTGTCATATTAGAGCTGAGAAATCTTAATTTTTATCCTTTGCTTTAGGAAAAATATATAGATTAATGAACACCCAAAAGGCATTCAGTCTGAAATAGAGTTTGACATAGTAGCTAAAAGATGGGATCATCAAATTCGAATCCCATTGCCGTGTCCCATCCTTCACTTCCTTCATTCACCTTTACTGCAATTTTATTTCAGTTTTAATGTGGTTATTTGTAGAAAGAGTTGGAAGCTGACACTTTCAAAGGCTGGATTCTATGACCTTGATGTATATCAGAGACGCCCCAGTGCATTAGATAGAAAAGAGTACATGTGAAAAAGAACTTTTGTTTGCATTGAAAATGAAAATTAGCATACAACTGCAAATAAATGTTTCAAGATTTTCTTAATTATGTAGCAAAAGGTGTCAGAAATAGACAAAATACAGCAGTTAAGATCATATATGATTACAATATTTTTTTTGTGAAAATAACATTCAGAAAAATATATTGAAATATTCAGCAATACAATAGTGCTGTTGTTCCTCATCTATGAATTCAACATTTTAGCAGGCTTATTCAAAATAAAGATTTAATCACCTGTTTCTTTGAAGACATTTGTCAGATCCAAACTATGACTTCAAAACCAAAATAACATACTTTAAATATCTCCAAATATGGATTGAAAGTCATACATAGATTAACAGAATTCACAGCAGTATTTTCTAAAGTGATAACTTCCAACCCCAAAGTAAAAGGGGTCACAGAAAGAGACTGTCGCAGTTATACAGTGTTGAAAATTGTACTGATCTAAAGCAAAGCAAATCTTACCCTATTCTCCATTAAGTTTCTATAAAAATATTTGCTGTACAATACTAGAGCAGACATAAATAGAAGGGCTAACAGTGATGACATTTGTCTATAATTTTATCATTTGCATTTTTTTCATCATTTGCATAATTTGCATTTATTTAGTTGTGGTGAAGAGATCACACAAGTGTAAAAGAAGACAGGATTGGTAGATCCTCTATATGTTAACAATATGCCAGTGATGTGCTCCATTTTCATTGATTTCTTTGAAATTGTACCGCGCAACTGAAATCTAAATAAGATTTTTAACTGAAGATCACAGTATCTGGCATTTCTATTATCAGCATTCTAAAGGAAATTTAAAATATAAGTGATGATGTAACATTTAATTTTTACTCTTGTATTATGAATATATTGACTAGTACCAGCTGCTTCCCAGAAAACAGAAATTAAAAAAAAATTTATCTGCAAATATTCTATGATTCATTTGAACACATTATATTTTTAATGTAAACATTTTTTTTTCCGTAGATAAAAATGATGCAACATCCAAATCTTGGCTGTAAATATCTAAAATACTGCATAGAACTAATTAGATGAATATGTATATGATTTTTTTTAATAAAAATCCAAATAAATAGACTGTTATTCTCAAAATGAATAAACCCAGATGATCAGATGATTTTTTTATTATACTACTATTCAATTTTTTAAAAAATTCACAGTTTCTGATTTTGTTTTACCTTGCATTTTATTTCAGAGGCATTATTCTACCAACAAGAATCCAAATGAAACAAAATCCTGGCAATCGTTAAAATGTGCATCTACAAAATAATCGTTAAAAAAAAATCGTAGCTATATTTGTTGCCAGTGATTATGCATTTAGAAATTTTGGAGATTTTTTGCTCACCTATTTCATGAACAGCTATGGCCAAAAATTCATTTGTTAATTTATCTAAGAATCCTCAGCAAGTGTTCAGCGCACTGAGAAGTCTTAATAGATGACCCTTAAACTAGTTTCACAGTTCTGTGGTTCTAAATTTTTATGATGTGCTGTGACATGCAGATAATGATGCCCCAGAGCAGATTTATAAAATGTGTGTTTTCTTTGTTGGGTTTTTTTCATTCTACTCATCATTTTTAGATGCCAGAGAGATGGCTGTTGTAGTGATTTGTATTTCAGCATCATGAAAAAGCACTATTTAGAAAGAATTCAGTAACCATGTTTCAGAGATTAATTTGCAAAGATGATACACATTACTTGAATATCTAAAAATAGTGTTGCTAAGCAACAAGCTAAAATACAAGAATGTTACTAGAAGAAACTAAAATACATTCTAACAATGTATATGTGGATTAATTCTACCCTGTAAACCTGGAAGACTTTTCTGATGTCATATTTTTGGTATAGAATTTTCAACTATGTTCGTCATAATACAGGTCCTTCAAAGAATCCATGTTTCTGAAGTACTTGCCTTTCTGACATGATTTGAAGACATTGGAAAAATGTTTGAAACAATGCCAGTTGTGTTTAATTATTCATTATGCTACCGAACCAGTATTAGTATTCTGTGGGACTCTGCAGTAATATTGAGCAGTGGTTGTGGTGATGTTTCCAGATCTAGTTTGTTCTTTGAAGCTTATGCCTTTGTACACAGACCATTTCCTGAGGGACGGGGTGATACTGGCAGGCCAGCAGAAATGGTAATTGTGTTGAAACTGTACAGCGAGTGACAAGGTACTCTGGTGGGAGGCTAAAAGAAAGTTCAGGGTTTAATTACGGTCTGAAAATCCACAAACTGTGAAGAGGGTGATGCCTAGAGTATGCATTTGGCATTGATTTGTGAGCCATTATTAACTTTCCAGAAACACTTCAATGTTAGAAAAGAAAAAGCTTTACATAACAAGAGCTGCACCTTTCAGTTTTGCAACCTTAGATAGTCTAACTGCTACTAAAAAGTGTCACCTAAGAAGTCAGAAGCTATTATGCAAATCAGAACAACTACTTTCATGCCTGTATACATTTACAGTAAAGCTATAAACAGTTTTCCATTTCACATTATAAAAATGTGGACTAGAAGGATTCCAATGTTTTTGAATTTCCCTTCCTCCATAGAGCCTCTCGGTTGTTAAAGTTTAACCTTGCTGCAGTAATTTTTGGCAGAAGAATATTTCTTATAGCACTGGTCAAACCGTACACAGTGGATTACTGACAGTTTTTATATCAACTTCCTGAAAGTTGATAAAGGAAGCAAGTGCTTCTGCTAATGACATAGTAATACAAATAATCTTAATGAAATGTGATTCTCTTTTTTCATTCTCTGGGAGCAAAAGTAACTAGCGCATTACTGGTATCTCATTACAGCCAAATCATGTGGGGAGGTTGGAAAGGAAATAGAAGGGTCAAAGGAGACACATAATGTAATATCGTAGGTGACATTGTGGGGTAGGACTGCTGCAAAGAGGCCAGGCAGAGCCAAATCAGGGTGGCTTTGTCATGGGAGAGCCCTGGAGGATGAGCGACACAGGTTACTGTGTGGGCATGGGTGGAGGACCCTGGTGGCAGCCAGTAGGAATGTGCGTGAATGTGGAGGAAAGCTCTCATGGTGAATCTCCTTTAGGGCAGGACCCTCCCACAGCAACTTAGTAGTGTAGTGTAGTCATGACTAGAGTGATCATCTAAACACCATGCTATGTTTCTTTCTTTCATAAGTATTTTATTTCCATTGCTTGGAATTTAAATTTCTCCTTATAAAGATTTATCTTGGCAACTGTGTTTCCTTCCAGAGTTCTTTAGGTCCTCTATTCGTGCCCCATTGTTCTTTTCCCACACCTGAAAAAAGCTAGGTACACCTTAAGACCCAGAATGGTATCAGCATAACACCTTGGCTGAAGGCTGTACGTCATTTGACAGTTTGCACAAACAGTGAATCCCTTCAGGGAATGTTGAATTTTGTATTCTCATCTTCTAAGGTGACCTGCCACACCACCTGCTAGAGTATCCAGCATAGGAATATATTTGTCACAAGGCAACTCTTTTGGAATTTTTCTCTTCTTAAGAGTGAAAAATGTTGTCTTTTATATGCGTCTTGCAGAGTTTAGGTTGGGAGTCAATGTCTGTATATAAATAACTGTCAAATTCTTGTTTGTTTCCTACAATATCAACCGATTTGGAATTATTATTCTATTCATGGTCTGGCAATGCCTGTACTAGTGAACTAACCAGTGCTTGGGAACTCTCAGAAGCTAGGACACACTCATGTGTATTGTTAAATTAATTAGACAGTCCCTTGCATGGTTTACATCTGTACAAACTTACACTTTCCCAAGCAAACCCTAGACATGGTTTGGGAGTTAACATATTGTCCTGGGTTCAGCTATAGCAGCCATTTTTTCTCCTTCTTAGTAGCTGGTGCAGTGCTGTGTTTTTGACTTTCAGCCTGGGAACAACGCTGATAATACAGATGGTTTTAGTTGTTGCTAAGTAATGTTTACTCTGACCAAGGACTTTCTCAGTCTCATGCTCTGCCAGGGAGGAGGAGAAGCCAGGCGGAAGCAGAGACAGGACACCTGACCCAAACTGGCCAAAAGGGGTATTTGTCGCACTCCGGTCAAAGGCTGGAGCGCGGTTTTTCTCGTATTCTCGGGAACAGAATTAAGACTCAAAATGGAGTCAAGTGTCAAGGAACTTTATTTGCCCACCAACAAATGCCCACCAACAAATTCCAGAGAGAGAGAGAGAGAGAGGGAGAAGAAGGAAAGAAAGAGGAAAGAATCAGAGAGAGAGAGAGAAGGAAAGTAAGAGGCAAAAATAAAGGAGTTCATAGCGATAGCTACCACCCTGGAGCTGTGGTGTCCCAACAGTCTGGTTAGTTGCAAGCCCGGTGGGGGAGATGTTCTTCGTTTCTATGCTGGTTTATATAGTTGCAACCACATCCTCCACCCGGTGGTGGTGCGCATGCCCAATACTGTCACTAGGGGGTCTTCCCCCCCCAACCCACGGTTCTGTAAGGCAAACATCCTGCACCAAGGTGTCAATTGGTGAGCGATGTGGAGACAGATATCCTTCACAAACATCTGCTGTGGGGGTAGTGTCGGTTTTCCTGCCATACTGATGTGGAGACAGACATCCTGCTATGGCAGTGATATCGGCAATGTGGTTTTCTTGCTATAGTGATATGGAGACAGACATCCTGCTGCAGCGGTGGTATCAGCAATGTCATAGAATCATAGAATCATAGAATCATAAGGGTTGGAAAGGACCTTAAGATCATCTAGTTCCAACCCCCCTGCCATGGGCAGGGACACCTTGCCCTAAACCATGTGGCTCAAGGCTCTGTCCAACCTGGCCTTGAACACTGCCAGGGATGAAGCATCCACAACCTCCCTGGGCAACCCATTCCAGTGCTTCACCACCCTCACTGTAAAGAACTTCTTCCTTATATCTAATCTAAACTTCCTCTGTTTAAGTTTGAACCCATTACCCCTTGTCCTACCACTACAGTCCCTAAGGAAGAGTCCCTCCCCAGCATCCTTATAGACCCCCTTCAGATACTGGAAGGCTGCTATGAGGTCACCACGCAGCCTTCTCTTCTCCAGGCTGAACAGCCCCAACTCTCTCAGCCTGTCTTCATATGGGAGGTGCTCCAGCCCTCTTATCATCCTCGTGGCCCTCCTCTGGACTCGCTCCAACAGCTCCATGTCCTTTTTATGTTGAGGACACCAGAACTGTACGCAGTACTCCAAGTGGGGTCTCACAAGAGCAGAGTAGAGGGGCAGGATCACCTCCTTCAACCTGCTGGTCACGCTTCTTTTGATGCAGCCCAGGATACGGTTGGCTTTCTGGGCTGCAAGTGCACACTGCCGGCTCATGTTAAGCTTCTCGTCAACCAACACCCCCAAGTCCTTTTCTGCAGGGCTGCTCTGAATCTCTTCTCTGCCCAGCCTGTAGCAGTGCCTGGGGTTGCCCCGACCCAGGTGTAGGACCTTGCACTTGGCTTGGTTAAACTTCATAAGGTTGGCATCAGCCCACCTCACAAGCGTGTCAAGGTCCCTCTGGATGGCATCCCTTCCCTCCAGCGTATCAACCGAACCACACAGCTTGGTGTCATCGGCAAACTTGCTGAGGGTGCACTCAATCCCACTGTCCATGTCACCGACAAAGATGTTGAACAGGACCGGTCCCAACACCGATCCCTGAGGGACACCACTCGTTACAGGTTTCCAACTGGACATCGAGCCATTTACCACAACTCTTTGCGTGCGGCCATCGAGCCAGTTTTTTATCCACCGAGTGGTCCATCTATCAAATTGATGTCTCTCCAATTTAGAGACAAGGATGTCATGTGGGACAGTGTCGAATGCTTTGCACAAGTCCAGGTAGATGACATCGACTGCTCTGCCGCTGTCCATCAGTTCCGTGGCTCCATCATAGAAGGCCACCAAATTGGTCAGGCAGGATTTCCCCTTAGTGAAGCCACGTTGGCTGTCACCAACCACCTCGTTGTTTTTCATGTGCCTTAGCATGTTTTCCAGGAGAAACTGTTCCAAGATTTTGCCAGGCACAGAGGTCTTCCTGCCATAGCTATGTTGAGCCAGACATCCTGCTGTTTTCCCCAACACAGCCTCTTGCAGTATTCCATACCACAGCACGTCATGCCCGGTATACAAACTGTGGGGAGTTACCCGGAAGGCCCAGATCGCTGCTCGGTTTGGGCTGGGTATCAGTCGGTGGGTGGTGGGCAATTGTATGCTCTCCCCTTGTTAATTCCCTTATCATTATTCTTATTGGTGGTAGGAGTAGTGGTTTTGTATTATACCTTAGTTACTGGACTGTTCTTATCTCAACCCATGGGATTTACATTCTTTTGATTCTCCTCCCCATCTCTCCAGGAGCAGGGAAAGGAAAAAGCCAGGGGAGTGAGTGAGCAGCTGTGTGGTTCCGGGTTACCAGCTGGGCCTAAACCACGACATATATGTCAAAGGTCATTCCCAATAGCACAAACGAGCTTAATAGTGCAAAACTGTATTGTTTTGTGTCTGCTGGCCTTGTGTTATTTCCTACTACAGATATAGCATATGATAACAGTAAAGTTAGTTTAATCTATGTTTTTAAAGAAGGTGAATATAGACCTGCTTTTTGTCAAGGGAGTGGCTTTCACAGAGTATTCCTTTTTTGGAATTTAACAAGGTTGAATCTTCTGAAAGAAGACTGACACACAGTGGACCCCCCACCAAATATGTTTCTAAAAATTTCATGCTATAAACATGCTGTTTCCCAGATTTCCAAACAAAAGCAAATGTGATTTATCCCATCAGGATTATGTGATAGTTGAAGAAAATATAACCAGATTTTTAAAATACATATCAGTCTTTCTGTCAGGTAGAAGAAAATGAAGTGAGATGGACAAAAAATAAAATATTCATAAGTAATTTCATTATTTAGAAAGCTTCTCTGTATTCCTATATGACATCCTTCAATTTCTCTGTAATATTTTTGGATTTAATAATGAAACCAGTAGCTCAGACTTATTTTCTTCCTCAGCCTTTTTTCCATTCCTTCTTGAGAGGAATGAATTAATTTTCTTAGGCTTCAACCATCACAACATCAGGCTCAACTTGTTCATATATTGACAGTCTTTAACAGCTATCTGGTCAAGTATTATGTTCAGACATCTCATTTTAAACCAAGGTATAGCTTAATGAATGCATGGGAATATGTAATTATGGACTTGAAGCTAGTAATAAAAGCCAGAATACCTAAGTTGTAAGTAGATATTATTTAAATTTTTAAAAATATCAGATGTCAATAACTGGTAAAAATATCAATAAGCTGTTGGCATCAGTGTGCAGTTGATTAGAAACAATTAATTAACCAGTCTTCCCCACCTTTCTACCCGTACCTTGATCTTTCTACAAATTCCAGAACTAAGTTATTGGCTCTATTCACTGAAACAACTCTTTGGTTTGTAGCTCAAAACTGCATCCCTTCCATTATTCTGGCCAAAATTAAGAATAAAAGCCTATAAATGTTCAAATCTGTTCCGGTGACATTCAAGACAATGGAAATTCCCTAATAGCTTTCAGTGTGTTTAAATAAGTAACATGTTCTTGTAAACTTTATCATAAACTGACAAAAGTTTTTGAAAATTACAGAAACAAAAGGGCAAAAGTTAGCCTTCTAGGATATATCTCCAGATTCTGCAAGCTCCATGGACCTGTAGATCATTTGCTAGTTGGTTTGGTTTTTTTTTGTTTGTTTGTTTGTCATTGGGTTTTTTCACTCTTCACTGTTGTTTTGTTATTTAGACTTTAAGACCCTGGTATTTAATAGATGCTGGCTGTGTTGGACTACTTGCCTCTTGAGACTGTAGGTCATAGTACCTATAGAGGGATCGGCAGTAGTTAAAACACTTAATAAAGCCAATAAGCACACACATAACTGAGGAGATTTGGATGGTGAATTCACAGAGCTGGTTGGCACATATGTGCTTGCATGGACATGCAAACAGTTTTGACATTTCTTTTTCCTGTTGACCAGCAATTTTTTTTTTTTCTCGTCTCTGTTTGCCAGCGTTTTTTTTTTTTCTATTTAAAATATCCCATAGTATGAAAGAAAGAGAAAAATAAAAAATGAAAAAAAAAACCCAAACAAATAAACAAAAAAAAAAACAACCCAAAAACCCAGTTTGAAATTATCCAGTTTGGAATATCTATGGAAAAATGTTACAGGAAAAATTATGGTTCCATGGAAAATGAGAATTTCCACTTTCATTATGATAAGATCAAGAATGCGATTTCAGAGTTTTCTCCATCATCTCCCATCAACTACCTGAATCTAGACTCCAGAGTTTCCCTATGATCTTTAGCAATAAAGCAGAACAGTTCTTTTGATTTGAATAATTTTATTTTTTTTTTTTTATTATTTTTAGAAATGAGATTTCTATTTGCTTGGATATTTTCCTAGTCTGTTCATTCTGATTCCTAAGTAGCTTGGAGCAGATGTATGCTTAACAAAACACTTTCTCAGATTAGGAGCAATCACTGTGGTTATGGTCAGTGTATTCTACCTCCCATTTATGAATAGAGCTGTTACTGATGCAAACCCACAGGAAGATGGTAGCCTGGTGACCCGCTTTAACTATGATCAATGAGCTGACTGCTGTTAGCACTAAAGGCACCAACTCAAATATTCTCAACAAGTTCTTTAGGCAAACAGATCATGAAGGCAGACTTTTTAAAGTCTAAATCTTGGAAATTCCAGAATTTCATTGTAAGACTTGCATCTTTATCACATAATTTCTCAACTACTCCAGACACAGTCTTTTCCAGAGATAGGATATGTTAATCAAAAGAATGAATGGGGTTTCCCTTCAAGGAAGCAGTTATGTTCGAAAAAGACAGACAATTCAGAAATGCTTATGTTCTACTTCTGTTTTCTGTGGGATTATTTCTGGATAAAATCAGGCATTCAAATTGCAGAAACAGCCAAAATAATTCTAGAAATTGGCACTGATTGATCATAGAAAATGTCTGCCTCATCTGTTGTCTATGACTAAACTAGGTGAAAAACAAAGTGACCAGCACTGTATTTTTCTCTAAATACACTGCAATCTACACAAATTAATTAGGGAATACCAAAAAAGTTAGAATCAGCTAAAGAACACTATACCAACAATACTGAAAAGCTAAAAACTTAGCCATTTTTTCATGAAAATATCTTCATCAGAAAATAAAACCCTACCAGTTTAACACTCATTCTTAAATTAAATAATAAGCCTCTTCTATCGGGCTTTGAAGTCATCTGAGTCACATTTTCCAATTAAAAATCTGGCTTTACTGGTCTAAACCACATTTCTCTCACCAGTGCACTTTCTTCCTGAGATACGTCTTATTCACCCTGGCAAAATTTTCTTTTTGATAAATGTGGTTGGATGGCAGTGTGTGAGGCCAAAATGTCAAATCACATCATCTTTGTCTTTCCCCAGAGAACTGTGTAATCTAATTAGAAGCAATCTTATAATTACTTTTTTAATAACTCAGGCCTTTTCCAACTGCTTTTCACAAAAGCTTGCAAAACGACCTCACTTTCAAAGGATTCTTTACGATTAAGAGCACACCAGAAAATGCGTGTTTGTCGTCAACCATCAGAATAAATACCAGTGAAGAACTGTTACCCTGGAGAAGATTACAATGAATTTCTGCCAGCCCTGGAAGGCTGATGGTGGTAGATGAATGTGGGTTCCCCATAAACCTTATATTATGCCCAAATTGAAAAGGAGTCATTCCCACAGCATGGGTTTTACTCAGTGGGTGTGTGGCTGAAATGGAAATATATTCCCTGACCTCCTTATACTGTTGCCCTCCCACTAGTCTTGTACTTTCTTCTTCACCTAATAAAGATTCACAGTTTATAAACATTTCTGTGCAATAAACTATAATTTCCCTATCTGCTCTGCATAAGTGTCAGTATGATGCTGCATTGACTCATCATCCTTCTGTTATTCAGTGATTTACATTTAAAAGCAGTAAGCTTCATTTTGAGTTCATTCAAGTGCAAAGTTCAAAGCAAACTTAGGAACTGCAAATCTGCCCAGATTTGAAAAAATCAAAACCCCTGAATTTCGCATACAGTCAAGAGCTGGTTGAGAATTTTGCACCAAAGTTAACAGAAGTTTCTTAAACCAAGTTAATCCATTCTCTTCATTTAATACAGGTAATTTATAATTAATATAATTCTGCATGTGTTTCCAGCTAATATTTTCATGCACATTTCTATAGCTTTCACTTTTTCCTGCTATGTAAATGTAGGTTTAAGTTTGTGGGAGAGTAATTTAGAGCTGAGAGTGATTCTGTGCCCCAAAGTTATTTGTGGGGATTAACAGCATGAACTCAGTGCGTCTTCATGCAGCGAATCACTTTATTGCCTATTGCTCTAACTTTTATACATTCTAGCAAAGCTATCTTTAGCCTATTGCTCTAACTCTTATGCCAAACTATTTCATCACATCATGTTTAGTTCCTGGTTTACAGTTTTGTTTTTTTTCAACACTCATCGTCGTTTCACAAACAGTCCCAGAATAGCCAGTTCCTTATCTTTCTGTTCTCCTACTTGTGTCCAGCTGGGTTGCTCTGGTTAATCACATGGTGTACTTCTTCTTTAACTCTTTCTTCTCCAGCCAAGCAGCTACCTCTCTTTGGCAATGATGAAATAGTTTCCATCCTCTCCTACAGTTATTTTCATACATAGTTCATTTAATTGAGTTTAATATTCTAACATAACCTAGTTCAGATGCCCTTAGTATTTTATTCATTTATAAACTTCTCAAGAAGGCAGCAGCAGAACATATCAAAGATGACAGCAATTTTTTGTATTTCTCTATACTGCTTAGATGGTGTCACTTGCTTAGTTTGCAGGAAAGATATGGTCCTGTTATTCTCCCCTCAATGGTTTTCTATTTCATCTTCTCTCCTTTCTAGTATTCTCTTCTGTCCCCTTCAAAATGTGTAGGTTAGTCCTTAAAATAGTCTTAGGAGCTAGGATGGAACTGTAGCAGAAACAAGAGTTTAAAGTAATTTACAAATGAATTAATGCAGGGCCATTTTCCCTGGCCAACTCTCATCTTTATCCAGTACCACTTTAATAATTCTCTGTTACCCTTCTTCTTTTCCTTGCTGTCATCTTACACATGTAAAAATGACTTCTGAGGAACTTTTCACATAATTAATTCATTACGGTTGTCTTTAATATACAGCCCATCCAGTGCTTTTATAGACATGATTTTTTTCTGGTTTCTACATTTTTATTTCGCAGTGTATTTTACCTATTTCATCATGCCATTTAAACACACTTTACTTGAATGATCACCTTACAATTAAATACTCTATACTTAGGTTTACTAACTTTTCCTGTTCAGATTAGCTACTGAAGCAAATTAGAGCTTGAACAGCTAGATATTTGAAGGTCTGTACTTAGTTGTTGCTGGAATTTTTTCTCCTCTTTTCTAAATAAATTTTTGAAGTGTCTTAGAAGCTAACAGATGTATTTCTTTTAAAAGAAGTGTAACTGTCTACATTAGGTAGTGCAACTTTAAAATAATTCTGAGAGCTATTTCTCTGCTTTGAAGAGAGCTCATATTATTAATAGTATTATTTTGGTTTTGTTTATCTGTTTTGTCCTTAACAAAGCATGCTAACTGGGTTTTTCATTTTTAAAATTTAAAATTTTAAATCTCCCACAGCGCACAAAGATGAATCAACCCAAAACTAATACAACATAACCAGTTGTTCCAAAACCACAGATCTACTGAAATTTTTCAATTATTAAAATCTCTTAGGCAAAGGAAATGCAGTGCTTTCTGTAAATGCCTTACCTGAATTTTCTTCTCTTATTAGATTTAGAGGTAGCTAACAGCTGTCTATAGCACTAGTCAGTGTGCTTCACACATACCAAGAAAACTCTCCAATTTCTACTTCAAAGAGTGAGACTTCCTTGTGAAAATCATACTCGATGCATTCTGAATTAAACAGTGATTGAATAAACATTGGGCCTCTGAAACTGCAAGAAAGAAGAGTGAGATAAAAAGCTGGATCCAATTAGGAACTCAGGGAAGAGCAGGGAAAGCAAAGCTGAGCATTTAACCTGCAGATGCCTAGTTCCCACCATGCAGAACAGAGGTTAAATTGCCTAGAATCCCTCAAGAGGCCGTAAAAGTAGACTTTCAAGCTAAAATGAACTCAAAATTGGGGGAGAGGGGACAACAAGGCGGGGTAGTAAATTCTTGAATTAACCAGCTCCAAACCTCTACGAACAGAAGTATCTCCACCAATTTCTTAAGCTCAGCTGTCTTTACTCTGGCACAAGGAAAGGTATCTCCTTCCACTTGAGATCTGTACTCTTGACTGTAATTAAAAGCATTGCCACGGTTAATCTTTTCTATTTTAGTGAAGCAGCAATGCTTACCCTCTCACTTCAGTGGTCAAAATTCTAACACTGAGCATGGAGAGTTTCACTACAGTTCCAGTTATTTCTGACACTACTTCAGCTGTATAATTTGCTTTACTGCCAGGCAGCCCTGCAATAAAATTTTCAAATTTTCCTTAATTCAGAAAAGATCTGAAAATTATTTGGTGAGAGGAAAAGAAAGACATTGAAAAAAAAATGCCAAACAACTCTTAGTGTCTAAGAGAGTTGCAGAGGTGGTGGGGATTCTAAGCTACTGTTCTTTTTTCAATTAGTCTTTATATTTTGTCCAATTAATGTTTTGTTCAAAATACATTAGAATTTTAAACAAAGAACAGGTGCCTAGGGCAGAATTGTTGCTGAAGTGCCAGCAATGAAACTACTTACTCAAGCTGGGTTTGTTGTCTCTTTTTTAGCCTTAGTTAGTATTACTGATTTTCAAATAATGCTCTCTTGAAGCAGAGCTGATTCAAAGAGGGGGTGAACATGTATCAATATTTTAGAAAAGCTTATGTCATCATGATTAATATCTAATCCAGAAAAGCATGTCTGAATCCAAGCAAAAGCAGAAATCAAACCACAGTTTCCAATATCCTCAGTGGAAGCTTTTACTAAAAAGCTTTTAAGTGATTACCTATACATGAGCCTTCAGCTGAGCTGTCAAGCACACCAGGACTGAATTTTTCTTGCACCTCTTCTGCCAGACAGGAGCACAGTTTTATTCAAATCCTTCAGCCTCAATCAAACCTCTCTTAAGTTAGGTTGAGAATTGCCTAATGTACAGATTGTTAGGTCCGGGCTAGGTGCCAAACAGTTCAGTCCTCTTAGGACTAGAGATAATTCTGGCTATGGACACAAGCAGAACTTCGTGGATCTAGAAAGCATTCCTGTAAAAATTGAAGAATCTTTAATGTTAGTAGTTAGATGATCATCCAGAAAATGGAGATATTTCCAGGCCTGAAATATGATTTTTTTTTTTTTTTTTAAATTTAACCAAAGTCAAAATGTGATCACCCAAGTCATTCTTTGTGTGAAGTTTCTCACAGTTAATAATATTCATCCTCCTGGACTGCCATATTACAATGTGTTTTTAGCTGTCTTCCTCAATCACAGTCCAATGCGTATGACTTAAACCCCTGTGTATGCATCTAAATAGTATGAATGTCTAAACAAAGGAGAAAAAAAAAAGAGCAGGAGCTCTAGCTATAGATGGTAGTAAAGTCTTTGAAATCTGAACATTCATCTGTGAGCGTCTATTTTCTACTGAGGTTTGCATTCTGATATCTGTTTAATTTTTATCCTCACCAGTTAGAAAAATCTCACATTTTTAGGTGTTATATCAATTTGATTTTTTGGAAGCTGCAATTAAAAAGTCATTTGCAGGACAATTTAGTAGCTTTATCCTACTCAGCATGACTCACCTGCCACAGAACATCAGTAGTGTAGTGAAATAGATTGGCTGTATTTAATTTTTTTAAATCTAAGCTTTTGTGCTGGAAGGGATTGGATTTGCTCAGAGAGTCCATGTATAAACAAAATATTACTTTTAACAGCCCTTACCTAATTACTAAGACAAAATTGCCATTTTACTTCAGTTCTGTATGCCTAGGTATCTTTTCCTGGTGTTCATTTCCAATATGCAGTGAAGCCGCTTCAGAAGTAAAACTCCTGAGGACATCTAGTTACCTAAGACATATGTCTCATTTAGGCAGTGTCCTGGTTTCAGCTGTAACAGTTGTTTTTCTTCCTAGTAGCTGGTGCAGTGCTGTGTTTTGGTTTTAGTCTGAGAACAATGCTGATAACACACTAATGTGTTAGTTGTTGCCTAGTAATGCTTACCCTGATCAAGGACTTCTCAGTCTCTCATGCTCTGCCAGTGAGGAGGGGCATGCGAAGCCAGGAGGAAACAGAAACAGTACACCTGACCCAAACTAGTCAAAGGGGTATTCCATACCACAGCACGTCATGCCCAGTATATAAGCTGGGAGGAGTTGGCTGGGAGGGGCTGATTGCTGCTTGGGTTGGGCTGTGTATCAGTTAGCAGGTGGTGAGCAATTGTATTGTGCTTCACTTGTGTTTTCTGAGCTTTCATTTCTTTTTTTGTTGTTGTTTCCTAATATTACCATTGTTGTTATTGTTGGTATTCTATTATCACTATGTTTTACTTTATTTTAGTTATTTAACTGTTCTTATCTCAACCCACAGGTTTTACATTTTTTCAATTCTCTTCCACATCCCGCCTGGGAGAGGAGTGTGATCAAGCAGCTGTGAAGTACTGAGTTGCTGGCTGGATTTAAACCACACCAGTTTGACATCCTTGAAACACAGATCCATTACTGCTCAGGCCGTTCATATTTGAAGCTAACAGCATTTACTGGGAAACTTTGACCACATGTGCTGACCTTGGTTTGGACTTTAATCCACAACAATGTGCACCAGATATTTGATATTACATACAGGTAACATTAATTTGAATGTGATTAAAACAAGTACTGTAAGTTGTCTAGGAACGGTAAAAAAACCCAACTTATTCTTGTCCCAGTGGAATATATGTCATAGTAACTCGCTTGTAGACCAAAGCTCTTTTGAAGTATCATTTAAAAGGACTTGTTTGTTGTCACATTCTCTGATCTTTAATGGGGTCACACACTTACACAAAATACTAGTTTTATTGTCATATTTCACAACCATGGGATCATAGAATGCCAGTTTGGAAGGGACTTGAGGATCATCTGGTCCAACCTTTCCTGGCAAAAGCATGATCTAGACAAGATGTCCCAGCACTATGTCCAGATGAATCTTAAAAGTGTCCAGCACTGGGAATCCACCACGCCCCTTGAAGATTATTCCAATGGCTGATTGATTGCTGTAATTGTGAAAAATTTTCATCCTGTGTGCAGTCAGACTCTCCCCAGGAGTAACATTTACCCATCACTCCTTTTCCATGAGACTCCTTGTAAAATTGGAGTCTCCATCTTCTTTGTAGGCATCCTTTAAACACTGGAACGGGGTGATAAGGTCTCTCCTAAGCCTTCTTTTCTCAGGGCTGAACAAACCCCATTCTCACAGCTTTTCCACATTTGGCATGCTTGGATTATCTTTATGGCCCTTCTCTGCACCTTCTCCAACCTGTCCACATATTGTCATATAAATATTTACATTCTTGTCTTTCTGTCAGAACAAAAAAATATGTCATCTAAAGAGTGTTTGAAATAATTAGTGTACCAGAATGCAATGCTGTGGAAAAACAACAGTGTTGGATTGACCTTCCTTGCTGTTATTGTTTTTACAGCTCCAAAAGTTGACCTATTTTAGAGATAGCCAGGAAATTATCTTCTGGAAGATTCACAAAAATATAAGAGAAATGGTTGCACACATTTTTTGGCCTTTAATAAATGTCTCTAAACCACATAGTCAGCATACCTTCGGGAGAGTTCACATCGCTTATGCTTAGCTCCAAAACTTTATTTAGGCACTGTACCCTTAAAATCTGGGGCCTGAAAATAATCTATACACATTTCTAAGTATAACTGGACACAGTGCTGCCAAAGGACTACTCATAATTTGCCTTGTGATAAACTGTGGATAGAGACAAAATGCACACATTCCTGACTATTGTCCAAGCATCATGAGAATCCCAGTACACTCTGCTCGCAAAGGAAGACAGCCATGGGATTGTCCCCCTCTCTTCTCCACATCCTTAAACCTTCCTTAGATATTTTTTCTGTAGAAAGACTACCCACTCGCTTCCCACTAGCTGTGTTGGCTGATTTGTCCTTAAACTAGTCTTCAGCATCCCTCCCCAAGAGCTAAACAGTGTAGAGAGTGAGTCATCATCTCTGTGAGGTCTCAAACACGCTAAAGAGGCTGCTCTTAAAAGATAGTCTGCACATGACTATCAACACTTCTGCAGATGTGGGCCTTGGCTCATATCTTGCTGTTATGGAGCAGTGGCTATATCCTTGGCTAGGAAAAGATCTGTATTAAAGCAATCAGAAAATGCTTCCTTGCAACAATTTAATGAATTGGGGTTTTTCCTCTTTTTCCTTATTCATCATTACTGTCAATATAATTTCTTAGGCATATTCTAAAATGCCTCTGTGTCTAAAAAAGAGCGGTGGGTTAACCCTAGCCTGCAATTAAGTACCACCCAGCCACTTGCTCATTCCTTTCTCCACCACTACCATCTGCATAGGGGAGAGGATCAGAAGAGCTAAAGTTTAAAAACCTCATGGGTCAAGATAAAGACAGTTTAATAAGTGAAGGACAGAAAATAAACCCCAAACAAACAAATAAGTAATGCAAAGGCACTCACCACCTCCCACTAGCAGAACAATGCCCAGTCAGTCTCCTAGCAGTATCTACTCTAGAAAAAGTGCACCATCCCAGCTTTTATTTCTGAGCATGATGGTAAAGAACATTCAATATCTCTTTGGTCAGCTGGAGTCTGCTGTCTCAGCTATGTCCTCTCCTAACCTTTTGCCCATCCCCAGCCTACTCATTATAGGGGTAAAGTGTGAAAGAGAAAATAGTGTTGAGGTGGAAACACTGTTGATCAACAGCTAAAATACTGGGGGATCTAAGCTGTGTTTCATTCAAGTGAATCTAATGACTCCTCTTGAACTAGCAAATGACTTCTATTTTCAGAAAAGCTATAGGAAGGTCTTTAGGGTTTTTTTTTCTTTTTTTCTTTTTTTCTTTTTTTTTTTTGTTATTTTATTCTTACTACATAATTTGATATTACAACTGAGGCATTTACAACTAGAGTGGGCAAAATACTATAAACGTGCATTCATGCACTGCTCTACGGGTAGCACTAGCAGTCATTAGTCCTAATAACATGTCTAATCTTGATTTCCGTTTTCTAAAGTTTCACTTATTAATTTTCTCAAGCAGGAATAACAGAAACTAGGGCAGTGAGGTAGATGACACAAAACTAAAGTTTCAATGCTAGACATAATTTATGGTGCAACAGCAGAAAGCAGAATATATTATTCTTGCCCTTAATAGAATCATTACAATTATAAGAATTACTATAGTGAAGACATACAAAATAATTTCAATAAGCTATCTAGAATTTTAATGATTTTTTAACAAACTTCTTATGATAATTAGTCTGTATGTAAAATACTGCATAAAAGTCTATAACATCAACTTAAATTTCAAGCAAGACTTTGCAACACTTCAAAGTTTCCTTCCTTGAAAGATTAAATAATTAGAATTGGTATTTACAGGAATAAAACTACTCAGATGTAACTGACAGTTGTGAACATAATGTAATATTTGATCAAAAACATTTCAAATACAACCTAAAAAGGTACTTTGAAAAAGACTGGTTCAGACACACAGTTCTATGTCAGTAGTAAAACCAAACTCCTTTAAGGAGAATTTACAGATTTAAAACCTAGTGCTTTAAAAAAATGTTACTGGAGTTCATCTGAGTCTTCAGCATTCTCAGTTATGAACTTCTGGATACTTATAAAGTAAAAAAGGGTTATTGGATTATTTAACTGCCTAAGTTATTGAAATAACACTTCTTCCATAGTGATGATTTTCAAAATTTATTTTTATTTTTGCAAAACTTGTTTCAAAGAGTAGTGTTTCATGCTATGTTAAAAAACCATCTTGGGCCACAGGAATTACATTTGGATTTGTAACCTAAAGCAAGCTTTTTGTACTGATCCAATTATAACAAAATCACATGTTAACCAAATTGACAAAACCAGCAAATATCACTAAGCTGCAGGACAATGACAAACAAAGACCATTATTTTAGCAATTTGCTTTTGTAATCCAAGCATAGAATACAAATATAGTATGTCACATTGCAGTAATAATTTCTGACATTTTTAATACATTGAAGAATTTAGATGTCAATTTATTTATATTTGTAAATTGGTCCTTCAGTGTAATCCTGCTGGAGAAGCCTATGACATTCCACTTTCTCCAGGAAATATCATAGAATCAGAGAATCATAGAACCATAGAACTGTAAGGGTTTGAAAGAACCTTAAGATTATCTAGTTCCAACTCCCCTGCCATGGGCAGGGACACCGCGCACTAAACCATGTTGCCCAAGGCTCTGTCCAACCTGGCCTTGAACACCGCCAGGGATGGAGCATCCACAACCTCCCTGGGCAACCCATTCCAGTGCTTCACCACCCTCACTGTAAAGAACTTCCTCCTTATATCTGGTGATGGAAATATGTAAGATCACGTGTCGGCATGACAATGTTGTACCAGCCTGTCAATGCAAATTTAACTAGAGATACTTAATACCTCAGCCTTTTTCTCTTCCTCAGTCACTAGGTTTCCCCTAGTATTCAGTAGTTGATGAAGGCTCTCCTGGGCCCTCCTTTTATTGCTAATATATTTGTAAAAGACTTACAAGACTTAGTTCCATCGGTGCCTTCACCTTTCTAACTTTCTCTCTACATAACCTAACAACATCCTTGTACTTTTCATGGGGTGACAGTCCCTTCTTCCACAGGTGATAAATTCTCCTTTTTTTCCTGAGTTCCAGCAATATCTCCCTGTTCAGACAGGCTGGTATTCTTCCCTGCCAGATCTTCGGCACATGGGGAACCCCTGCTCCTGTGCCTTAAGAGTTTCATTCCTGAAAAGTGTCCAGCTTTCCTGCACTCCTTAGTAATGTTTCCCAAGGAATTCTGCCAACCATCATCCTAAACAGGCCAAAGTCAGCCCTCCAGAAGTCTAAGGTGAAGGTTTTGCTGACCTGCATCCTGACTTCTCCAAGGATTGAACATTCAATTATTTTGTGATCACTTTTTCCAAGACAGCCTCCAACCATCACATCACTCACCAGTCCTTCTATGTTTGCGAGCAGCAAATCTAGCCAGGCATCTCCCCTAGTTGGCTCACTAACCAATTTCAGTTTCATGATTGCTCTTGTGATATCTACTAAAAATGATTGGAAAGAACAAGAATATGAAATGCCAGAAACACCCTGCAAGGATCAGCAAAAGGACCAAATTAGGTTTTCTGGCTATTATCACTATCTTAGTAATATTCTCTAAATAAATTCAAATCCAGCATACCATTGTGATGGAGAAGGCTTTACTTTTGTGGTTCATTGAGAGCAATGTATTTTTAGAAGAAGTTGAATGAGCAGAAGATAGGGATTTGTCATAGGATGGAGGGAATTAATTTCATGCAGTTTATGAGCAAGGAAGAAAGCACAAAAATAAGAGTGTGGGAAGCAAGTTTCCAGGCTCACATCTTAGTAACAAACAGATGTGAAAGTAAGAAGAACATGACATCACTTGTAAGGTTGTTTTTTTGTTTATGGACTTTTTCAACAAATGACTTTCTTCCTCTGAACAGATGTGTTAACTACCACAATAGATGACTGCACAAAAAAAAAATAAAACTTTTAATTAATTCTTACTTGGTCCTCTCCATAATCTTTGTGTGCATCATCAACAGAAAACCTACATTGGAGAAACACATCATATTTATCAGTACCACATACTGCAGACTGAAAGTCAGAAATTACACATGTGAATTGCCTATTACCCAGGCTTTTTCAGGAAAAAAAAACCAAACCCAAACTTTGTTAATAGATGAATGTTTGTTTTGTTGAGACAGGAATTAAATTATTACTATGCAATAACAACAGTATCTGTCCTTGGAAATTCCTAAAAATTGTCAATCAGAAGGAAGAAGAACAATTTTTCACATTAAATGTTTCGGCCTGATTTTTATATTGTTATGAACGAGGAATTATGAAAATGTATTTCATTTGAAACAAACAAACAAACAAATTAAAAAATAATCAAAATTGTAAAATCAGAACTGCTTTACATACTATGTCCCTTTCTATTCTGTGCTTTTTATTATTATGAATTTTGGATGTGACTTCTTTATTTCTCATAGGCATTCTTTGAAATTTCTCTTGAATACAAGGATGTGTCCAGCTATTGCTGATCGAAAGACAAATGTCTGCATTCAAATTAGATCTCAAGTATCTACTATTACTTCTAGTCTCTCAATATATACTTCCTCCATGAAAAGTTTCAAGACAAGTCTCGCTATGAAATGTCCAGTGAGTTAAATTCATATCTCTTATTGTCCCTAATACAAAGATGGAAAACTACCTAATACAGAGATAGGAAATTAACTAGAAATTACGTGCAAGCCACAAAACCATTACTAACAAAAGCACCTTGAATAGCTTCACCATTTCACACTGGCAGTATATCTCAAATCAACACACGAAACATTCATAGTCATAGAATCATAGAATAGTTAGAGTTGGAAAGGACCTTAAGATCATCTAGTTCCAACCCCTCCCGCCACAGTCAGTTGTTTCTCTAGTAGTAGGTCTTCTTTTGAACTCATCCAACTTTTTGTTTTTTGTGGTATGCCTCTGGGGAACAAAAGCAACTTGATGTAAACCTAGAATAACACTTGTACAATTCCATGCGGGCATATGAAACACTAAAAACCAATAAAGTATTAAACCTTCCGTGATAGCACACCACTTCGAAGTGCCCCAAGAATCCACTCAGTTTCTGTATCTTGAGTCAGACAGCATTTATTCTGCTTCAGCTTCAGGTGCCTAACACTTATCTCTTAATTGTCCAAGAAGTGTTCACAATATGGTTTTAATCAGAAAAAGTCATGTCTTCTTTATCTACAGTTGCCTACAACTTGAAGGGTTTTACTTCTTACCTACAACAGATGAAATATTGATCCCGCTGAAGGCAGTAGTGGAGCTCATGTTGATTTGATTATGGCAAAGATTTTATCAAAAAGCTCTAAGGCTTGTCAAACTGAACAACTCCTTTGGAGAAAGGCCCTCATTGCCTACATGTCTGTATGCACTGCACATTAGAAAACTACATGTGCCTGTACAATCTCTTAATTTCCTTCCAGACTACATTTATTTCACTGAATCCAGTGATTTATTATTTTTTATATGTATACATATAGAATATAGAAAATACGTAACAGATTAATATACAGCAAAATAATAATTCATCTGATTCCATTCTTAAATAATGAAAATTAATAAAATAATAAAAAGGCTAAATTCAGTATATACCTGTAAGGAATTCAGAGGTTACTAATTTTTCTCATTTTGCTGTCTCTGCATGAACAATTTCTTTTGTATGTAACATATGCTGTTTTAAATAATTTTTGCATCATTAAGACAAGAAGACATTTCATATGACCCATGAAGTTCTCTTTATTTGTGCAGCTAAGTCTATTTTTACTTGGTACCGGGCAAGACTGGCGTGTTTAAAGTAAGCGACAAGGATGTTGCTTGTCATGAAGTAGTAAAGATCTATGTTTTCTTCCCTTTGAAAAAATAGTTCCCTTATGGCATTTTGCAAGTTTTCATTTAAAACAGCAATAGTCATTTTGCTTTTCTCCTTGGAGTTCATGAATATTATTTTTCCTCATTGTTCAATAAACAGAATAATCCAAAGCAATTGGAATACATTAATACTAATAAACTGCCAACTTTTAGACATTCTGAAGTAACATCTTGTGAATAAATCATGAATGCATTTGTCCACATATTTGCACACACCTGGAATTTATCATCTACATAAAAATATGTGCAGGTACAGATATATACTTAAAAACATTGATTAAAAAAAAAAATATGTTGTTGTCAAAATAGAAGGAAATGTTGTCAAAAAACTATAATGGCAGAAGTAAATAATCCCACCATCTGCTTCTTCGCTTGATCTTTCCAGATAAAGTGTGACTAGAGTATTCTAGCAAAAGTAGTAAAACCCCCTAGCACTAAAATAATTAGTTTTGGATGTAAGATCCTTCCGATCTCTGTCACTGGGCCAAATACTACAATTCAGTAGCGCTTTTTAAAATGTCTTAGAGGTTTCTAACTCCTAGAGGTGCTTTAAAGAAACCAGTTCAAAGGCTGAGTCCATAGTGCCTTGTGACACCAATTGCAGACTTTTGACAAAGAATTCTAATTATCTAATTCCTAATTCTTAATTTATAACAGCCTTTTATAGACAACAGTTTAATACACAAACAATATTCTTACTTCGTTTTTGAATAGTTGGTTTGAGTGTACATTTTGTTTAGAAGCCTTGGCCAAATACCAAACAGGTGGGCTTCCTGATTTCTCTGAATGAATTCATATCTGAATGCCTGTAAGGTGCTTCCATTTCAAAGGCTGCTGCCTATAAAGCAGGATAGGGGGAAAATTTTAAGCTACCTACATCTTCCATCTGCCAGTCCTTTGAACAACATCACGTGTCCTCACCTGACATCTGTACCAAGACAGGTGGGATATGCTGTGCTTTGGCTGGCCTGTATACCCTGCAGACAGGCTGGATCCACCCTGACAAGCACATGAGGTCCAATTTTTCTGCCCCAGAATTCCCTGAAAGTTTCTTCAAACCTGTCTCTGGTCTTGATCCAAGGGCAAGAAACAAGCCTGAGAGTGAATGAAGACATGGACCCACACTCAAAATGGAAAGCAGATATTTCTGTTGTGTGACCCAACAGTGCACTGAGGAGAGCTGCCAGAAGCATTCTGTTTCTTGTGTAAAGTGTGAAGAAACATTTATTCCTCAGTCAATAGGAGCCCTGGATGCATGTTTTGTATTTCAACATCTAAACTACATGTGCAAGTATTTCATGTGTCAGCTTCTTTTCTACTGGCAATTGCAACAACTACAATTCATTCAGCATCTGCAAATGTAACCAGCAACTTTAATTTGTCAGCACAAAGTGACCTGACTTACAAAATCCAAAGCAAAATGTTCATTGGCACTCAGTAAATATAGGCCACTAAAATGAGTCTCCTTCTGGCACTTCAGGCTGCATGACTCTAATCCAAGATGTTCATGCTCTGCCAAAACATCTATACATACCATTAAAAAGATGCATACAAATGACGAAATAATAAAACAATATCTCTTGAACTATAGAAATGATTATACGTATTGATAGATTTCATCATTTACAGTTCAGCCTTTCTTTTACATAAAAAATATATTATTTAATTGAGTTAAATTAAGCACTATATTTTCCATTTTCCATTTTAGTTGTTGTTTCTATGAAAAGGCTAAATTCTATCAGAATTTCCTGTTCTGTCTTCAGAAAGGTAGAACTTTGCTAAGATCTGAAGAATCCATTACTCCTTCCTTCTCAAATGAAAGTCTTTTAGCAAAAATATAGGAGACAGACCTTCCACTTAAATTTCATAGAAAGCCATTACAAATGCTAAACCAAATTTTAAAAATATATTTCTGTTAGCATATTTTTTGCTCTTCTTAAAGGTCAATACAATTACTATGCACAGTGCTATCTGGAATGCAATTTTGCTACCAACTGTTTACAGCCTTTTCCTCTTTCTGGTGTTCTTCAGTAAACTCTCTGTCCCCCCCATCATATGTTCTTGAACCAAAGCCAGACAGGCAGTATACTTGGCAGTTGCATGTTCCATATGTCAAGGCATAGAATTTATTTTTTTGAGCAATGGACTCTGTCTAGGTTCCTGATGATCCAATTTTCATTACTTACCAAATATTTTGCCTGACTAAAAGGAAAGCTAAGCAGCTGACTACATGCTCAGCATGGGGTCTACTTCCCAATTGTTGTCTCTGTTGTCAGAGAACAATTTTTTTTTTTTTAATATCTTTTGGTTTGGGGGTAGTTTATTTCCATTTTGTAAATAATCTCACTAGCTCCAAATAAGATCCATATGCAAGTCGATCAAAGGGTTGTATCCCCATGGCCACATGTGATTCAAAGCACGCACTGCCCAAAGATCCGTTCACAGAGCATTAATCAGAAATTAGAAATAAACTAAAGCCTCTTTGCTACCTAAATACAGTGAATTATTATTGGCTGCTATTCACTAAATGGCAGGATTATATTACTCTTGACAGAGATTGCCTATCCATCTTGCCACATGCACGTCTGCTGCCTGACAAATGTTTTGGTGGGAGTTTTGATTTTCTCGCAGTAACACAAAGTGTACAGTTCTCTCTCCCATTTAAAGTTAGAGTGGTCTCCCTAAAGCCCATCAGTATTCAGTAATGGTTGGGAATTTCGTTGTTACTGGCTCCTCTTGCCAGAGCACAGACGAAAACCTACATTTTGGTTTGCCTGTTATTATCTGGCAGACTTCATTCCATTTGTACCCCAAGGCTTCAGCTAACCTTATTTCATGAAAAGGATATACTAGTAGGTGTTTACTCATTTCAAAACCTAAGATAAACCGGTATTTTGTTATTGATAATTTATTTGAAAACACAAATTTATATTTTAAATTTATAGGGAAAAATTGTAACTGGTGTAGGTAAAATTAAATGCTTATAGCAGTATTGCAATGTTTAAGGGCTGATGCATAAAGAAAAAATCCTAGTAAGATTAGCATTTGTCATTACCCTTTCTAGTGTCTTTGGATGCTTCTTTTCAAGTTAGAGTTATTTTACTATGCATACTCTCTTGAGATACATACTAATATTTCTTCTACTTTGATACAAGCACTGAGTCAACTCCAAATGCTTAAAATGCATGGCAACAATTGGTCTCAGGCATCCACTTGATCATCTCTAGGGTTCTGTGACTCAGGATGAATAGCATTAAGTAAACTGAAGAAACTACTCACTGAGTGCTGTTTTATTTTATTTAATCCTATTCTGAAACAAAGCATGTTGGGAAGACTAAATATATAAAACATAATTCTTTATTCCATCCAAAGCAGTTTAAACAGAAGACATTAAAATAGTCAGCAAAATATACTAATTGTGTCTAAGACAGTTCTTTCTGGCCCTTTAGGCTTATTTATGGACACACACATGGAATTGCACAAAATAATTGGTTCAAGTGACAGCTTCCCATGTTACGCTTGGCTTCAGTTGCACTTTCTATTGACACTCTTTTGAATTGGATGAGAAAAGAGTTCAGCTATCATCTTCTTAGGAATGCAGGGAAGTATTTAGTCCCAGGCTGTTCTAGCTTGTCCTCCAGCGAGTGTTACTGCCATCTGCTTTCCCTTTCAGAAAACCAGTTTTCTCTAAAAGACAGATAAAGAGAGCAAAGAGACAAGAAAGACCTTTCTTCTGTAGTTGCCTTCCAGTTACTGATGCAGCCAGTGTTTCTCCTGGACCCAATTCAGAACTAGAAATGACAGATAACCTATGCATGAAAAGTGTGGCACTTCTAGTATTAGCCTAGCTGATTTCCACCCCAGAATTGCTTAACCTTTTTTTTTCTCAGTATATATTCCTAAAAGGGCTCCTCTTAGCTTCAGTGAACTGATCCCCTCTTCCTTGTTTGAAGGAGAAAGTTCTTCTATTTTCTATAGCTTAGTTCTCTTTGTTAATCAGCAAGACAGTTTGAGAGGATGTCTTGCAAACAATGCTAATAGCTGGCAATCCTTTTCATGGAGGCTGCAGTCGAATGACTTACTATAAGTGGATGGCTTAGTTCAGGTGCTCATACATAGGGGCAAGTAACGAAGATAAAAATATAGCTTAGATCTTGTAGCAAATGCAATTAGCTACCTCCAAACTATAAAAATGACAAGCACGTCACAATGATTTTAAAAGAATTTTACAACTTACAGTTTACAAATGCCGTCTTCTTGCAGAAACTTAAGCAAACATTTTATCGTAAACTGACAAGAGAAGGCAGTGTTTAACTATTCTCAAGTGTCTACACACAGTTGTAGGAGATGATAGAACCTCAGTTCTTCTAATCTATGCTCACTCTCAAGGCTAGAAGAAAAGCAACTTAATCATCATTGATCTCACATGTCTCTGTTCTTCTTAAAAGCATCCTAAGATGGAGACTCCCAGTCAAGCTAGTCTCCTGCTTACCTCTCCTTAGTGTTGCAAAGCTTTGCTTGCTTAAAATCAAATGTTTCCAGCTGCTCTTTAAGCCTTTTACATGTTCTATCCCCAGTGAACAAAGAGAATATTTTTCTGTTTGTTTTTCTTATATTCAAAGTCCATTGCCAAACCTTTCCACAGCTCTTGCATCTCTAGATTAAATACATCTCTTCTGTTTTCTCCCCTGTGGGAATTTTTTCAGCAAAACACATAAAAGTGTGCATTTCTATTTTGCTGAAAGTCTCATAATACCAACTGTAAGTCTACCTCTGTAGACTGTTTTTGCTGGTATTAACTGGAAATATTTCAACTGCTGCCTCCAGTTGGAATGTTCTAGCTTGGTTTAGCTAAACTTCTTTATACTTGTCCTCTTTTTATCTTTTAAAGTATATACCTATCTTTATGCTGCTATTAATAACCATGCATGTAATTGTTCTATTATAAACATTACCCAGATGTCAGCTCTAATATGCTTTATTTTAGTTTAATTATGTACTTAGAACACAGATCCTATTCAAAGTAACTGTAAATATCGAGAAAATTTTCCAACTATATAAATTAAGAAACCCTAAGAGAGGCCGAAAGAATTATTTGTTTAGAAACTGAAATATGTACATTTTGATGTCTTGCACTTCTGCCATTTAGTATCTATGAAGAAAAATGTAAAGTTATTGGAAACCATGGGAAAGTCATAGGAAGACAAATTCTTCATGTAATTTTAACAGTAAGAATGAGGCAACAGGCAGCTCATGCACTTCTGACATCACAAGCACTTCTGAAAGGGGTTAATTTCATATCAGTCATGATAGCTAGTAACTGAGCATCAGAGTAATTAGAAGTAATGGCTTGTGTCAACAATACTTTACAAAAATGCAGATTTATGTGGTAAGATCTCTTGGTATGTACAAAGTTTAATCGAGCCATGAGCTGAATAGTATAATTCACTAAAAACCCCATTACCCTAAAAAACCAATTACATAATTATTCTTTTCATAGTAATATGTAAATCAGGACTGAAATGACATAGTGTCTTGGCTATTTTGATGACCTCTTGGTACGTGATCTGTAATAGATCTGTAATAGATCTGTGTGATAGTGTAACATGTAATGTGCACTTGAAATTAGTTCGTTGGTTCAGCCCTCCGGGACAAATGAGGCCACAAGACAACTTAAATCTGAATTTTTTTATACTGAGCATTTATTTTAATAATTTGCTAAATTATAGCCTTGATGTCATACGCAAGCATGCTAGTAACAAATCTATACAAGTAAACTTTTTCTCTAGTCATCACAAAAGCACTGAACCTCTCTGGTTTTACCATCCTTGGGAACACTGGGCATGACTGAGGAGAAGTTCCATCACGTGGAAAGTGGAGTTAGAATCTAAACTTTGCATAATATTGCAGCAGATACAGGGTTAGGCACAGAGCACTGAACTTTGCAAATTATGGGCAACATTTTTCTCCAGAAAGTATTCATACTTCATTGTTCTGTAGTTCAGTCTAATTTTGCTATATCTAAAACAGAGACGGAAGTACAGAGGTAGGTTAATCAGTCACAATATGGGTATAAAACATAGTGTGTGATCATGAGAAAACAAATGAAAATCTAGAATGTGTGAAGGAAAGTATTACTGTTACAGATAAGGAAGTATTAGTGCAGTTAAATCAAGCACTGTTACGACTTCCTTTGCAATACTGCATACACTGTTCTGATATCCCATGTTTAAGAAAGATTAATTAAACTGCTATAGTTGCAGAGAAGGGCTACTAAGATGATCAGGGAAAAAAGAGTTTATCTTGTAAGAGGAGACTAAAATAACTTAATGGAGTCTGATAGGGTATATCATTGCTCTCTATAAATACTTCAGAGGTAGATAAATGCTAAAGAAAGAGAAAGCTATTTAAAGACAAGGTTGACACAAGAACAAATGGGTATAAATGGGAAAACTTCGGCTGAAAATTAGAGGAATGAATGAGGTTCTGGAAGGTCTTAAAGAACAAATCTAACTAGTTTAAAAGTGAGACAGGACAAGTTCAGGAACTTAAGACACGTTTGTGTAAGAATAGGAAAGAACTTGGCATGATAGTTAAGAAAATCCTTTCTGCTCTCTATTCAAAGCTCCCCAGTATGATCACCTGCATCTTCTGTATTAACAACTTGGTAAAGCAATCAGTATATTGTTGTTTGATTGGTAAAGTGTAAAAGACTGTCACTATTGATTAGCTTGGTGGTTGAAAATGCAATGTATTTTAAAGTCTGAAGCCAACCCTTTATCTGAACCTTTTATCTCCAGAAAAAGCAGAAGAGGAAAAAAAGGGCCTTCAAGGAGTATTCTCCCTTAGTGTTTGTGTGGATACAGAACTGTATAACTGAGAATAATGAGGGCAGAGGAAGGGGAGCCAAAAAACTTCATTCCTCCATCTAGGGAAAATTTTACAAAAGAAGCCAGCAAGCGACTTAACATTCAGTATGGGCTTCAAAGCTAGCAAAAGAGGAAAGTCCAACTCCTTTGGACATTCTTTGTCATATTCTGACATGTTATCAGTTTCAGCCCTTTTCCTTACACCTTTCACAATCTTTTTATCTTAGTTTCTTTCTATACCCACTTGTCCAATTATTTATTTGTTTACTTTTCTCTTTATTTATTTATTTATATTTTTTATTTATTTATTTTTTATTTGCGTTTTTCCCACATGCCTATTCAGCACCTTTTCCACCTGAAACAATTTTGTTTGGTTAAACTATTTATTACTCAGGATAAGTATGGTCTATTGCTGTGAATGATGTATTGCTTAACACAAAGGCGTCCAAGTTTTCTTTGGCAATCAACTGTGACGGTACTGTAGTTATTTACATGAACTAACAAAATATAGTGGGGAAACTCAGCAGCTTTATTTCAGCTCTTTTATTTTTAATCTACTGGATTTCTACTTGCCTTGTCATCAATTATTTAGTATCTTCTGCTGAGAAGAATATACTGTACCTCCAGGCCACTGACATGTTGTATTGGGCTTACGTGGCAAGGTTTTGATAGCAGAGGGGCTACAAGAGTGGCTTCAGTGAAGCTGCTGAAAGTTTCCCCTATGTCTGACAGAGCCAATGCCAGCCTGCCCCAGGATGGACCTGCCACTGGCCAAGGCCAAACCCATCAGTGACAGTGGTAGCACCTCTGCAAGAACATAGATTAAAAGGGGGAAAAAATGCAGTGCAGCAGCAGCCAGAGAGAGCAGTGAGGATATGTGAGTGAAACAATTGTGCAGACACTAAGGTCAGCAAGGAAGGAAAGGGAGGAGGTACTGGAACAGAGATGCCTCTGCAGCCCATGGTGCAGAGCATGGTGAGGCAGGCTGTTCCCTTGCAGCCCATGGAGGTCCATGATGGAGCAGATATCCACCTGCAGCCCATGGAAGGCAAGATGCCAAGCTCTCTTTTTCTTCTAAAACTTGAGGCATATCTATTTGTGATTGAACATATTATAAATTATAACATATACATAAAGTAGCCTTACCATACCATTGCATATACTTTGTAGAGTTAGGCATTTAAAGTCTATTAAAAAGTACAAAAAAAGAAGACGGGCCACCAGCAGTCAGATCATGGGTCCATCTGGCACATTATTTAGTCTCCAGTCGGTCCAGACTAGATTCAACCCAGTGGACATGAATGAAATTCTCAAAGAGAACAAGAACAGAGAAAGTGTGCATGACATTTCCCTGTCATTATCTAGTATTTCAGCTCAGGGACTTTCCTGAGCCATATGATTTGCCTGAACCTTGTGATTTGCCTGCTTTGTAACTCTTAACATATCCCTCTTCCAGGTACTTTTCCAATCTTCCCTTGACCTGCATACACTTTCTGTACACACACTGTCCTTTGACACAGGGTACTACAGGTTTGTGCTCTGGCACACCTCTTTTTCTTTGCTTTCAACTGAATCCTTAAAACTTTCTTTGATAGCCCCTAGATTTTGTACTACAGAGACCGTTTACCCACTTCATACCCATCCTGATTTTACAGACCTCTATTACACAGTGCTTGTAATATGATTGTCTAATCATATTACAATATGTAATATGGTTGTCCAGTGTAATGGTTGTCCTTTTTCCATGACAAGTTCTGCCTGCCCAAGCCTTCCTCCGTGCTGCTCTATGTTTCTAACAATTTCTATCTCTCTCTGAATCTTTTTTCAGGCCATTTTTTCCATGTTAAACAGCACAGCTTCTGGTATAGACCCATGCAGAACTTTTCTGGTCACTCCACCACAAGAATTACATTGAAAATCTACATCATCCTATCCCTTATTACTTATATTTAAAACAATTTGTTCTGCATAAGGAAGGGTCTTCCTGCTTTATGCCATTTTGCTTAACTTCCAAAGCTTTTGGTAAGGGACCTCTTCAAAAGCCTTTCAGAAATCCAGGAAGACTACATTAACCTTTATGCACATGTTGGTTGACTCCTTGACTCCAAACCAGGACTTTCCTCTGGAATTGCGGAACAGAATTGTACAACCTTTCCGTTTTTCTGACAGAGAGAAAGAAGCAATCTGATTCTTATATTTACTGCTGGATGTAGTACCTTGCATAGTCTTTTTGATGTCAATATCACTTCTCAAGTCATACTATCAATATTTGGCATTTTTGAAAATTAATTACTCAATTACATCAATATGTTCATGTTAAAGAAATACTTTGGAAATAGACAATTTCATCACTCTGCTCATCAGAATGTGCTGGAGTAAATTAAGTTGCAGTCTGCTCTCGCATTTTGTCCCAATATCTTCCAGATCTGCTCTGGTCAAGAATGAGGAATATTACTAGTTCTGTTACTTTTCTTATAATAGAAGTCTTCAATCCCTATTGTTCTAATCTGTCATCTCTAATTAACATTAAATCACTCAAAAAAGTATAACTAATGCTGAATCACTCTACTATGATAAACTTTCCTGTCTTCAATAAACCATCCTTCATAAATCCATGCTGAGTAGTAAGCTAAATTAACTACATCAGAAAGTCACTTTAGAATGAGAATTCATTAAAGACAGTGACAGCTTAGTAGGACACAATGCACTACTCATTTCAAAAGCTATGGAGAAAGCCTCCCTTGATCGAAAACTCTATTTGCTTTGGGAAAAGGTAATTTAATTATCTATCTTCCTGACAAAAGGCATCTTTGTTGACTGAGGATGTAGGTATTAGCATATAGGGAATTTATTGGTTCACTTAATCTAACAGCCCAAAATCAAAGAGACTTCATCCTATAAAAGAACTGAAAAGTCAAAAAACAAAGAAGCAAACAAGCAAAGGTTGAAAGAGAAAAGATGACAAACTGTTGAAAGTCTCATTTTCCTGACATCAATTTAGCTAAAGTATAGCCTTCCTCCACTCTGCTGAAGGAAAGTATTTACCTTAGTAATACCCTGTTTCAAGTATATATTAACATTATTGGAAGTTTTAAACAAGGCAATATAAGTTATTCTGTCTTGACCCAACAAAATTTCTTCTTTGTCAGTGTGCTGCAGGCAATTGTCTATCCCATCAACTGGTAGCCACCTCCTCAGAGAGCAGAGGGCTGCTGCTAACAGCTCCAGCCCTGGAAATTGGCTGAGCTGTTTCCTGATTATTTATGACCAGTCCCCAAAGCTTCTTTCTTGCCCAAAATGTAGCTAAAGGAGCAATGGTGAATCATTTTGGACAACCTTGCCTGAACAGATATCCCATATTCCCTGTCAAATCTTCCTTTGGTCATAATGTGGGGACATTATTAAGAGGAGCAGTATGCCAAAATGTAGCAAATATGTTTTGGAGAAGGCAAAATAATGATTCTGTGGGGAAGAGCTTGTGTTCAAATGCGCAGGAAGGGGGTAGACTTAAATGTTGGACAGCAGGGGTAGGGAGTTTTCAGGTAAGTAAGTAAAATCAATTTGTGCTTTGGAAAATACAAACACTGTGAAAAGGAGAGGACTGAAAATTCTTTTGCAAGACATTTACAGAAGGAATAAAACCAGGAACCTCTAGTGGAATTTGAGTCATTAATGGCTTTTGCAAAAGTGAAATAATTTAAAGATAAATTGAGAAGGAAGAAAGAGAGGAAATTGTGCGAGGAAAAACTCAGTGTATTCCTTCTGGGATCTCTTCTGAAAATATACAGTAACATTAACCTTAAAGTTAAGTGAAGTGCTTTACTACTTTCCCTGCTGTGTGTCTTTGTCAGGATTACTCATCCTTTGCCTTTATAACCAAAAGGAGGGGGGTTTTGCCATAATTTCTGATGTTCTGAAGCCAAAACAGCCAGCTCACTCTTCTAATTAGATTCTGAACTGATCAGTAGAAATCAGGATCTGCTGTGGTTCTGTGGAGAGAAACAAGGATCTGCTTGGAGTTGCGCATACACATGTCACACAAATAGTGTTCCCTCATCATATAGTAGCTTCTAGCTGAAACTGGCACAGCTATGGAAGAAAACATTTGGTCCACTTGCAAGGGGAGCAGTTTCACAGAGACTGTGGATTCTGCCAAGGAATACTTCACATTTAGAATGCCAACATAAATGTGAAGATCACCAAGCAAGTATTTATGGAGTTCAAATAATTAATCATTTGAATCAAAGATCATAAAAGAAGTATATAAGCAAACAAATGAAATATCTGCATTTAAATCAACATATGATGGCTTTTAAAATATTATTAGAAACATTGAAATATTATTAAATATATCAAGTGTAGATGAATACAGTAAAATACAGATAAAAGCAGAACCCACATAATGTTAATTACATTTGATAAGGGAAGATATAAAAAATAATCTCATTTACAGACTTTTTTTTTTTAACTGGAATTATTTTTTTTTGTGTGTGTGTAAAAATGGCCAATATTTTATTTTTGTTTGTTCGGCATGGGAAGGAGATAGCTTTGTCTGCTATCTTTGCCGATAATGCTATATCAGCAACCATTTGATTTTTCAAAGATCTTTATTCACTTCAGTCTTCATAATGAAAAGCTGCTTACAGGCGTGATCCAGAAAACATAAATAACACGTCGTTTTGTGCAAACGCAGCATTTACACTTTCTTCAAAATGTAAACACTAACTTATGGTAGACACATTTTAATATCATTCCAAAATCTAATCGTTTTTCATTGTTTGGGTTGTTTTTTCAAAAATATTAGCATTTTAGTAACTGATTCTAATACAGAGCAGCACAGAATATGGTTTTGGGAGATGAAGATTAAAAAATATAGGTTGCATTTAAACAAGAAACTAAATGCTTATTGTGGATATTGATTAGAAATAATGACACACAAGTACAAAATAACTGCCTAGTAATAGACTCTGCATGGCAGGAAGGACAAAGGTTGACTATTGAGGGCAACAAAGAAGGATCTAAGGCCTAAGCTTTGTTGTATCTCTGCTATGTAATTTTTTTCTTTATAGTGTTTTTCCAATTGATACTTCTGTTTAACTGCAAACAGCTGCTGGCATGATAACAGGTTTAGCTGTAGTTTACCAGCACAACAGCAAACACTGCTACCCATTACTTCAATAATCAACATAGCCTCATCCAAGCGAACTTTCAGTGAGTTTGGGATCTGATATGTTTAAGAAGTCACAACATAATTTTGGAAAGTCACCAACTGTGACTGAAAAATTTCACTATATTCAAAGAGCTCTTTATGTCAGTATCATTCCCTGTCTTTTTCATATACTGTAGTATATGAAAGTAATTAATGTATTTAGCACTTTTAGCACTGAAAACATGCTTGTCCTCTTGTTCTTTATTTTTTTTACTGAGGAAGGGAGAGAGATGCACAGTAAGATGCAGTCCTGGTATAACTAATGTTTCTGTTATTCTGAAAGGATGAAACAAATATCTGAAAACGCCTTACATTCCAGAACTGTCACATACTATATTGCAATTGGATTCCCATCATAAATGTGGTAATTCATTTTACTGCTTTAAAGTTATTTAATCCTTTACCACCTTCTACTCTTTATTGCAAAGAAGAAATTTACTCCCAATAGACCAAATGGAATCTTTGAGGGTAAGACATCTATCTGCAGCCTTCTCTACTGATGCAGTAGTTAGTGCGTTTCTTGTGCATGGATGTTATAAAAAGGCAGTTGCTTAATAATGTGACTTACGCAAAAGGTCGAATTCAAAATTTAAAAGCACACATTGTTTCCATTGTTTTAATTTATTGGAAAAAATTGTTCCACAATCCTTCTTGTTAATTACCTTAAGAGTTTTGTTTCACTTACAAATATCCAAAAATATCGTGCTGCCTTGCAGGTCACTGTTACACTGTGGTAGTGTGGTAGTGACTTTAGCAATGCTGAGGTAGAATAACTTTCCAAATGAATGGATTTCATGACAGACACACTAGTACAAAAGAAAGAGGTCACTATAAAAATTTTGCTTTAGACTGTGAGTTTCATAAGGTAAAGCTCATAAAGTTGAGCTGATTGGAGATGACCATCCAGGCCACTAACAAATGGTGTCAAGCAGCAGTGAAGGAGAGGAACTACTATTCAGTTTACATTTCTGGACCTGAGCAGAGAAAGACAAAACTAACTGTACAGTCTATATTGAAAGTCCACTGCCAGAACTGGAATAGGGATGGCTGGGAAGATAAAGGATCTTTCTGGTTTTCTTTACAGGGTTCAGGCAATCACAGAATTTTCTTTCTTGGACTCATTCTTATGTATTGACTTCACTGTGCGTTATGGTTTAGCCTGGCAGGCAGCTAAACAACACACAGCCGTTTGCTCACTCCCCACTAAGGGGGATAAGAGAGAAAACAGAAAAAAAGGTAAAACTCATGGGTTGAGATAAAGACAGTTTAATAGGACAGAAAAGGAAGGGGAATTAATGATAATAGAATACACAAAACAAGTGCTGCAAAATGCAATTGCTCACCATCCACTGACTGATGCCCAGCCAGTGCCCAAGCAGTGGGCTACTCCCCCCAGTTAACTGCCCCCACTTTTATTGTTCTGCATGACATCATATGGTGTGGAATATCCCTTTGGCCAGTTGGGGTCAGTTGTTCTGTCTGTGTGGCCTCCCAGGTCCTTGTGTACCCCCAGCCTGCTCACTGGTAGGGCACTGTGAGAAATGTAAAAGTCCTTGACTTAGTGTAAGCACTGCCCAGCAACAACTAAACCATCAGCGTGTTACCAACATTATTCTCATTCTAAATCCAAACATAGCACTATGCCAGCTACTAGGAAGAAAATTAACTCTACCCCAGCTGAAACCAGGTCACTGTGGTATAGATTCAGTCCAGGATGAGAAAGGCATCCAGGAAAAAAATAAGCTTCTTTGAGGTAGAATCTATGACAATAAAAAAATGTATTAACATTGTTTCAGAGTTTTGTAGCATTTTGTTATTATAAATTCTACCCATTTGTTCAGTCCAGCAATTATGAGATCTAGAAAATTCCAAGTATTCCTTCCCAGTGGACATGGCAGAATACATTAAATTTTGCATCATAACTAGTGGTTCTGAACATTCTGCTGCAATTGTTTTGTTAGTAACATTTGCAAAAAACACAGTTTGGAATTGTGGTTATGATGTATTCTTGATTCTTATTAAAGCTGTGCAGGAAAAGAAAAAATAACCCTGAAGAAAGGAATGTAGAATGTCAATTCAAGAAATAGGGGAACAACACTTTTATTACCTAGCTCATGCACAGACTAGAAAAAACATAAAAGATAGCGCAGTCCTCAACAAATCTACACAAAGAAATTGTGTCAAAGCACACACTGTGTTCATGCAGTATGGCTTGATTTGCTTAACACTCTGCCTTCATTTTGCCATCAATGCTGACACTGTAATCTCTGTTACATGTTTCGTAAGGAAATACTGTTGTGTCAGTGTAAAATTGGAAAGGTATTAAAGAGCACTTTCAGCACCAGATATATTCTCTCTCGTATTCACAAGGGTACAGACACACAGTCCAGTGTTATTGTGAGTTCCCAAGTTGCATTCAAAGCGCGTTCCTGGCCAGGCTGCTCATGCCTGCCTAGGTTTATTTGGCACGTAACTGTTTTTATGAACAATATCATTTAGGTAGGGCAACGGGGTTATAGGAGCTTGGAAGCCAACATTTTTGCCAAGAAACACAGCAGGTATGTATTTAATATAATTTTTGTAGTCCTGCCAGCTAAGTTTCCTTTTTTAAAGTGGAATGGAGAAGATAGCTTCAGAGGCAGGACCATCTCTTTCTTCATTTTTTTCAGAGACCTGGGAGGAATAAAAATCTTCAAATAGAAATATGCCTTTTTGCCCATTTAAAATCTAGAGTTAATATCCTTTTTGCTATCGTTGCATCTCTTGTATACTGGCGTGCTCGCTTAGCATGGTTTTATCATCTCAGTTTGTCACGTCTATGTTCCCAGAAGCCCGTTAGGTGATTTTATTTCTCATTTATTCCTTACTCAAGAAGCCTTATCTTTGAAAACTAACTGGGGTCATTCCATTGCTGTTTCAGAATAAACTAAAGCTAAGCCTATGGCAATACAGCCTTACATATATAGTCCTACAGTGAAAGTTGTCATGAAGACATTTTAATGAATATATATTCAAGTATAAACACACAGGATTTAGTTTCTTTCCTTTTGCCTTACACTTTAAACAAAGGCTTTATAGTCTGTCTGGCAGAGCTGTTACACTTTCTTGTGCACGCTATAATTACATCATTCAATATGTAGTATAAAAAGCAGAAGACAGCTGGATGTGTTTAGTAAGATATGCAAATTAAAGTTTAACCTTCCAACTGACATAGAAGAGAAATAAACTTTTTGCCTTCTTGCAGATAGATGTCTGGGTTTTGTTTTATTATCTTTTGTAAATTGGCTGAATTTGTCCAACTGAGTGGAAAATAAGTGCATAGAATGTCTTTCTCAAAAGTAAACCACTCCCTGTGCCTCTGATAGATGTAATTTTTGGCTAAACAGCAGAGAATGTCTGGACATTCCAGTATGACTGTTTGTCTGTCTTTTATTAAGAGATATCCACTATTTCATCCCCTAGAGAATTCTAATCTGGACATTTCTTAAAGGATCATTTCTTAGTGCATCTGACCTTTGCAAAGACTGATCAATACCTAACTATGCAGTTGATAAACCAAGATTCAGGCAGCATATGAAATGTTCAGAGAAATCTTTTATTGGTGATAAATCAGTGAAATGAAAATAAGCAGAATATTATTTCTCTTTAAACAGTATTTAAAGCAGTGATATTCTATTTTTCCTCAGAGCTTTAAAACAGAACCTTGGATTGTTGTTTTCTATTTCCCCAGCAGACTTTTTCAGGAAACCCCAATGCTCAGGTCTTTTTTATTTTTTTTAAAGCTAAATTTCTGGAACTGCAAATTTCACAATTATATGTTCCATTAATTACAGCAGCATTGTGGATGCCCAGACCTTGCAGATAACATGTTAGTCTTTTAAAGTTCATTGGAAGGTAATAGGAAGGGTTTGAGGGTCCATGGATTATGGTATTATGTAGGGTTTATGCCCTGTCCACCCTGGCAAATATCTGCTGTGTAAGAACTCACTCTTGTCAGTCTTTTCCAGGCTGTGATACTGTGAAGCAGGTTTTTTCTTCATAATATATGTTTTCAGAGCACTTTCATATAAACCAAAATTATACCTGATCAAAAAATCTCATGACAGAAAGCATCACCGAATGGTTTCACAGTTAAAAATCTGTATTCACAGACACCTACTTACATTCTGCAAATCTACCTACCTGCAAGTCTGTATTCACATTCCACCTACAGGTGGAATTATACAACAATTTTCACTAATTAGCCGAATTAATTTCTGTTCTCAGTGGTGACACCACTGCCTTCAATGGAACAGTTCTGGGACTTTTTTTTTTTTGGCAGGAATTAGATTGGGAGCTGGCTACACCAAAGCATGCAAACTCTTTCTAAATACACTAGTAGCTTGCAACTGATCAATTTCAGCCAAGTGTAATTATATCAGTATAGACTTCTCCAAAGAAAAATTATAACATTTTTCCAAAGAATCTGATTGAAAATGTATTGTCTGTTTGAAAAAATAAAATAATAAGAAATGGGGAAATTCTTTTTTTTCTTTTTTTTTAATTTCTGTTCTCAACAGTCATCCAAGAAACCAGCATTTTTTCTGCTCCATGAGCCAATGAATAAAGACTCAGAGGGGAGAAATTAAGTTTCCTTATTTTAAGTATTTTCTGCTTCTCATCCAAGTTATCAATACTATGACTGAAATCCTCTCTGAATATGTCTTGAAATGCTTGGGAATGACTTTTGTTGAAAAAGATGTGTTAACAGGATTATTCACTACTCATTATGCATAATATTCTCTGTGTTATTCATATAGCCCCAAATACTTCAGCATTGCAAAGGAAAAAAAAAATAAAAATTTAATTTCATATAGAAGTCAACCCTTGGACAAGAATTACATTTAATGCTAACTGCAGTGCTTTCATAGAAACATGGAGAGGATTTGTTAACATTAGGAACATTGAACTGAAATTTGAAAGGAGAAGTACCTTTTAAAGATGTAAAAAAATCCCTCCAAACCTACAAATCCAAACTACTCTGTAAAAGTATGTAAATCTTAATAACCTCCAAACACTTTCACCCTCCCCAAAATGAAATCCCAATGGAAAATTTTACTTTAGTAAACACACATCTGTCAAACTGGAGGATTTGACAAGCTGACAATTTACAACCAGTTTGTACAAGTGTGAAGTCATTACTGCATTACTGTAGTTCACACCGCCAGCTCCAAACCTGTTCTCTAATCTCACTGAAAACCTGGCTTTTCTAGCATCAGAGCAGCAGATTTCAAAAGCTGATCATTTTTGAGTATAGAAATTAGCATTTCGGATAGAGCAGACACAAAAATGTTGTCAGGCTGTAAGAATGTAACTGCAGACGCCAGTATAATTAAATTTGATGATCATCCTGGTAACACCCTACTGAGAAACTCTTTAGGATGGTATCATTTCGTTTGTTTGTCTATCAGCCATGACTACAGACAAACAACTTAGCTAGCTTCATACATTTCTGAACAAAAAGCCCAGCCTAGCTGTCAGTCCTTTCTATATGGCATTTAAAATAATAAAATCATAAAGGCCAGACTTCAGCAATCATAACTTATACTGTGTTCTTCTTTTAATGTCCTTAGAAATTAATGACAATGAAAAACTAGTTTTTATTATTGATACAAAAATGCAAGATTTTTTGGCGGAATTATTTATCCAAATCCAAACCTGTGTGAGGAGGAACCTGATTACTTACATAAAGCCGCTGTATACCTAGAAACCTAAAATATCCTTGGATCCTGTATTCTTGAGTGTCAAATAACAAATGACATGACTATGGATGGACTCATTCTGAGTTTTTCAGAAAACCAAGACAGAATCAACTCAAGAAATTGAACAAATCTAACATTTCCCAGACCCATTGCGTATAACATTTCTACCACTGTTATTGGTTATTCAGGACTATATGATAAAAAAGCAATAAAATCTTATAGAAATGAAGAAACAGGTAGCATTCCCAGCTCTTTCTAGCCTAGCTTAAAGGTTATGACTACAACCTGCAGCTCTAGTGAAAGGAACTAACACTTAAAATGACCATTACCTGCTCTAAATAAGTCATTATTTGATAAACTTCAGGACTCAATGCTGTCACCTTTATTAAAAAAAGTAGAGACAGATAAGCAACACTTTTACAAGCACTATGGACAATAATTATAATTTTTTATTTGGCTTAGAGAAAGTATTTTTTTTCTTAGAAAAATTGTATCAGGAAGCAAAGACTGAGCATACTTTTTAAAACCCATAGCAAAATATAAATGGCAAAACTCTCATTTACTTCTGCTAAAGACTCTATTTTAGAAGGAAACAGTTTTCTGTGGTTGTCTAACACATAATAAAAGGTATATATATCTATTAAAAAAAAAAAAAGATACCAACTTTTTAAATGTTTGGTTGCAAAATGACATGTAGACCACTTCTTCCTTTTTTTTTGCTTTAGTTTTTCTACCCCTCATTTCCATCAGCTTATAAAAGTCTGCTGCCCTAGCTGTGCTGCTGAAGTCAGTAAGAATTGTCATTCATGTCAATGGGAGCCAGATCAGGGACAGCTTTATTATTAAACAAGGGATACAAATTTCAGATACAGGTGTACTGTAAATACATATATTTAAGGAACACTGACAAAAGAATTTCCAAAATAAGACAACTACGCATCTGCAAATTTATCCAGATGTAATCTGTTGTCATATCATTTCCTCACAAGCTTCTACAAATAGCTCCAAGAAAGTTATATAAATTTTCAGAACAACCCTAGATTAAAAATCATTTCTAAGAAATTTTATGTGATGCTTTTAAGACAGAGTATTAATAATAGTCTTATTTAGCTTTACCACCTCCAGCTGTATATATTTGCCAAAATCAATAGAGTGCATTTTGTTATGAAATTGCTTTCATTCTATTTGCTGAGGTAGAATTTATAGAATTCACTTGTAAGAATTCACCTATATAGATGGCAGCAATTTTAGTATTCTTGTGTTTTACTTCATCTCTCAACCATCACTTTTCTTCTGTTAAATTCCTCCTATTTTTATATTAGCTCTCCTATTTTTACTAGTAATTTTCCTACTTTTTAATCTTCTATTAATTTATAAGAAAGCATCCAAGACTGGTCACATGCTGGTGACATACATATGTCTATATACATATTACAATGTCAGTTTTCTATGGTTTTGTATCAGTTCTTTATAGCAATCACTAAGACTTCAGCTGACCAGACTTCAGCTGACCAGTAGTTTTGATAATTTGATATTCAGGGGACAGTAAGAGACACTATTACTGGCAGAACTGACTTGAAAGCAAAAGATAAGACAATGCATTCATCCCAGCTTAGAGGTGACTGATGCAGGAGTTGCCAGGGTAGACCTCAAGGATCAAGGTCAAACCTTTCTTCGCAAAAGCATGACCTAGGCTAGATGTCCTAGCATCCTATCCAGCCAAATCTTAAAAACTGCCATATGCTGGGGAAACTGCCAACATAGGACATGTTGGGGAAATTATTACAATGGCTGATTATTCTTTTTGTGAAAAATTTTCCTTTTGTGTCCAGTTGGAATCTCTCCAGGAGTGATTTATGCCCATTACCCCTCATCTTTTCCATGTGACTCCTTGTGAAAATGGAGTCTCTATCTTCTTTGTAACCACCCTTTAAAAACTGGAACATGGTTATAAGGTCTCCCCTGAGCCTTTTTTCAGGGCTGAACAAACTCAGTTCTCTCAGCCTTTCCTCACATAGGAGGCTTCTCAGTCCCTGGATCACATTTGTGGCCCTTCTCTGGACCCTACCAGCCTGTCCACATCATTTTTGTATAGCAGGCACCAAAACTGAACACAGTATTCCAGGTCTGGCCTGACAAGTGCTGAGCAAGAGACTACTGGTTGATGTAAACCAGCATTCTGTATTCTTTCTTTGCTGCACCAGCACAATGTTCAGTGTGTTGTAAGCTTGTTGTCCACCAGTACCCTAGGTCCCTTTCCACAGAGCTGCTCCCAAGCCAGGTAGATCCCAGACTGTGCTGCACTCCCGGATTATGCTTTCCCAGGTGCAAGACTTTACACTTGTCCTTGTTGAAATTCATAAGGTTCTTGTTAGCCCTCTCTTCCAGGCTATCCAGGTCTTCCTGCAGGTTGTGTACCCCTTCCAAAGTGTCCACTTCCCCACTCAGTTTGGTATCATTGGCAAACTTTGTCAGGGTACGCTTGATCCCGTCACTCAGATCACTTATGAAGACATTACACAGCATTGGGCCTGGTATCAGTCTCTGGGGATCCCTCTTGTGGCAGGTAATCAGTTGGAAAAGGAGCTATTTACCACCACCCTCTGGGTGCAGCCGGTCAGCCAGATCCCCAGTGAGCACACAGACCACCTGTCTCGACTGTAACATGCTAAGGGGAAGCTGTAAGAAACTGCATTGTAAACCTTGGAGAAATCCAGGTAGACAATGTCCACTGCTTGTCCCACATCAACCGTGCAGGTTACTTTGTCATAGAAGACAATCAGGGTTGTCAAGCACAATTTGCCCTTAGTGATCCCATGCTGGTTTTTCCCAATCATGTTCTTCATTTAACTTGTGATAGCCTCCAGGAGGATTTGTTCCGTAACATTCTTAAGTACTACTTAAGTAGTGAAGACTGATGAGCTGATTATTTCCTGGATTCTCTTTTAAGCCCTTCTTGTAGATGAGGGTGATATTAACCTTCTTCTAGTCTTATGAGATGTCCCCTGATCTCTGCAACTTCTCAAAGATTATGGAGTGTGGCCTCGCAATGCTGCCAGCAGTCTTAACACCCTTGGGTAGATATTGTCAGGGCCCACTGATTTATAGGCTCGAGCTTCTGTAATAGCTCACATACCAACTTTTCCTTCACTGGCAGTGACTCTGTGTTTGCATCAACCTGGATTTTCATTCCCAAGGCCTGGAGCCCAACAGTGCTGGTAAAGACAGAGGTGAAGAAAGTGTTGAGAATCATAGCCTTTTCAGCATTATTGGTGACTAATTCCCCTCTCATGCTTAACAGTGGGCCAATATTTTCCTCCTGTTTCTGTTTGTTGTTTACGTACACGAAGAAGCCTTTCTTGTACTTTTTGACATCTCTGGCTAATTTATTTTTTTTCCCCCTAGTTTTTGCTTTTCTAACTGCATCTCTACATGCCCTGGAAATGCCTTTGTAGTTCTCAACAGGTATTAATCTGGTTTTCCATCTCAGGTCCACTTCTCTTTTAGTTTTGAGCAGACTCAGAAGCTCTCTGAGTCTCTTAGTTAAGCTAAGGTGGTCTCTTGCTCTCCCTATTTCTCTTACCTTTAAAGGGAGTGAACTAGTTTTATGCTTCTAGAAGAGAGTTCTTTTAAAATGTCAGACGACAGCAGAGGTTGAGCTGAGACTGGAATTGTATCTGACTGTGCTAGGAAACGAACAGTAAGAAAAAGTTATATAATTTTTTTCAAAGGAAAATGTAGGTAAATATTAGAAAGACTTTTTTTACTGTCACCTTTGCTGGGTGCTATCTCTGAAAAAAATTCTGATCTGAAAATGTTGAGGGAAGAATGAGAAAATATGATGGAGGAAATAATTTTGATATGGTTACAGGCTTCTTATTCTTCCCTTTTGTTTTTCATAGTCAACAGCCCGGGGTCCCATTTGCCTCTCACTTTTAACCAGGGAGTCTGGACAAACGTACTTATAGCATATTTATCATAGGCTAAATCCCACAGTTTGCATTCAGCATAGTTTTCACTGTCAGATGCTCACTTGATGCTTGCCACCACAATTTTCTCTACCAGATTTCCAAAGACCCTGAAAAAAGGTTGTGGAGGAAATACTTTGACAGATCTCATTACACACTGTGGCTTGCCAGAATACCTCTGACAATCTTTAGTAACAGTTCCTGAGTCCTACTAGTCTGAGAAAGGATAATTAAACTCATTTAGAGCCAAGTTCTGCTTATGCAAGACACAGTACCAAAGCTTTTTATAGTGAAGTAACAGCTGACAGTAAGGCTGAGAAGTCCTTCATGTGAGAAGCCTACAATATGTATGTAATTACATGAATTGGTTTGACGCTTGCTACACATTATGGTGAAAGGAAATACTATTAATCATCTAAATACAGTATTGGGAACAATATGCCTGGAAGATAAGAAACAAAAGAAGCTGTTCTGCTTGGTACTATGTACTGGTTTTTTGTGAGTACGTAATCACACCACTGAAGTTCAGACTACTCTTCTGATACCTTCTTGGTGTAAACTTGTCAACTCAACCTGCTTCTGCAATAGTGCTTAGTCCATTCAGCATTATTCAGCTTATTCTGGGCTTGACACACAAAAAATGTACATATACACAAAAAAAAAAAAAAAAAAAAAAAAAAAAAAAAAAAAAAGCCTGTTTTGGAAAGTTTTGTAAATTACCTAAGGGCCATGATGCTGTTACTCTGTTGGTACTGTTTCCTAGAAATGCCAGTTTGAACATGACCTTTGCAGAATGTGAGGGAAGTACACAGATGTGCGCACTTCTCATCTCTGGGGAAGAGAAAGTTTATTTTAGGAAAATAAACTGTAGGGAAGACAACAATTTGAGAGACACACACAAAAAAATTCTCAGACAAAAATTGCCTGTGCAGTGGAAGCAAAATGCTGGAAAGAAATGTGAAGGAGTGATTTGCATCTATGATTATGGGATAAATAAAAGAGTTAATAGAGTAGCAGGGGAGTACATAGGAGCTCATAAGGGACGTGAGAGCCAGAGAGCCAGAGTCATAGGAAAAATTATTTGAGGAGTAGTTAAGAAGATGGATGTATCTTGAGCACCAGAATTGGGGACACCCATTTTGAGGAAGAGTGAGCTCTTAGATTTCCTTCCTGTTTTCTCTGTATACTGTGATTGGGCATCTCTTTTCTTGTCTGTGTACTGCTGTCTCTGTGGAATTCCTTCTGGTTCTACTTCAGAGAATCTTGCCCCTTGGAAGAGACTTAAAGCTCCTCATTAGATAGGTTTCATGTCCTCTGTGCTTCAGAGGGATGTGAAAAGCCCTTTCCTTCCATCCTCTATACATTCCTAAGAAGCCTTACCTTCTAGGATTAACCTTTGCTGAAGAATAGTTATTACACAGTAGATGCAGTTGATTAATCACAGGCAATATTATAGTGGATCTCCAAGCGTAATTAATGTCATTCCTGACAAGCCCTTCTTATTTAAAGATGAATCTTTTAAATAATCTTAAATGTGTATGCTTACTCAGATTGTCTTGGTCTTTAACTCTGCCTTGTGGTTCATAAGGCAAAGCTGATGATTCGACCTGGGGATCATATGAGTGAGATATTCCAGGGCTGGAATCCCAACCTCCCTTACACCATAAATTTTTCAAATTCTGCTGTGTTTATTGTACACATAAAGGGTTAAAGCCATGCTTTTCATCATAGCTCTAGTTGCACTTAATCACTTGGCATTTATTCTGGCAGGTGAATAGAAATTGCTGCTCCTTTGGAGAAACACTGGCATTCAGTCTTTAATGGTGATTTGGGTTCAGTTTTTTGTGTAAGAATAGGCTTTTTATAGTTTAAAAGACCTCATGATGTTTGCTTACAAACAGAGAACACAATGTTCAGAAGATCCACCAGATATTTTTAATTAAACTGAAAAGGACTAGCTAATAAGTATTTCATGCTTACATAGTGAAAAACCAGGGACTACAGGACTGTTACATTTGACATCTAGCAAGCTCATCAGAAGGCATCTGGAATTCTGCATTTAAAAATGTTTTTGTTTTGTTTGTAGTTGACTGGAGAATAGTATTAAGGCTTTAGATGCTGTAGTCTACAAAAAGCTATCACTTTACACTTAATCAGGCTTCAAATTTGGTTCTGGACTAGCATATGTTTGTGGATACAAGACAGCTCAGTTTTTCATATGTTTTGAGGAACATTGAATGTTTTGCTTTTCTAGTTTCGAATTCAAATTAACTTTTTGAGGAAGTGTCCTTTCCTTCCTTGCTCAGTTTTCAAACTTTTTTCACCTGTTTTTGAGACTTCTCTTTCATGGAATGGTTGGGTTTTTATTGACTTTGTAGTTAGCAATCCTTAACTTCCACAGAAACTGTGGTGTGTTTTCTATTTCAGTTCAGCATATGAGGCTTTGATAGTACTGTTGTGGCTTATTGGTTAACTCAGAATTTGCCTGTAAAAGATCTTTCAGTTTCATAGTGGCTTTATTATTAAAAAAAAAAAAAAAAGAAAAAGAAAAAAAACCAAAGGTTTTTATTTAGTTTTCTTTTGTAGGTTTGAACAGCTGTCATATTCTGCAGTTTGCTATAGACTCCATTTTCCTTCTGCTTATCATGATAAAGTTCATTCTTCAGAGTTTTGTTATTACAACATCCATAGACCACAAGTGTATTATTTTTTAAACTCAAGTTTGTTTTAACTAAAGAAATAAAAAAATTGATTCTGTAAATGCTGATCTTCCTCAATACCTACTTTATTCAGACTTCCTTCAGGGAACTAAGGACATTTCGCCATTTTCAGTTCCAGACATCCAGGGTAGAAAATGATTTAAGGTCAGGCATCCTTCTGAAAAAGGTAAACTAGTTTTAATCAAATTTTGAACAATTTATGCAGTGTTAGAAATCTATTCATTAATCTTCTTCAAGTTGTACTTTGAATTCAGCATAACGATATGCTCAGTATATTTTGACAGCTGAAAATGTCATTACTATTTTGTTGTGTGAAATAGCAAAATGAAAAATTCTTCTTTCAGTCTTTAATTTGAAACACAGTTCATTAAGAGTTTGTTTCCATGTTTGAATAATTTCAGTGTTTACATATGTTTTGTATGGAATAATACTTTTTCCTTACCTAGAAACTCTCATGATAAAGATTATGATTGCAAGCTAAAGAAGAAAAGCATGGAACTTTATATGATGACAAGATATTTAATAATAATAAAATAAGCAGGTTGGAAGAAATCTTGACAGATAATGTAATCCATTCCCAAATGAAGGTCTAGGCATACCCTCTATTTTATTACATAACCAATTCTTAAAACCTGCCAGTGATCAATGCTGCACTACTTACCTATATAATCTATACCTGTGCTCAAGCCTTCTCAGCTTTAAAATAGTTCTACCTAATGTATCCTCTACCTCCTCTTTGCTTCAATTAAAACCTGTTCCTCTTCACTATATCCACAGAGAATAAGGATTGTTTATTTCTTTTCTTCCTGACACCTTTTATGTATTTGAAGGTGGTTTCTATGTATTCTCTCAATCATCTTTTTTCTAGACTAAAAAGCCTCAAATCCTCTTTCACAGGTCAATTTTTATGGAGTTCTGATTGTTTTCAGTACAATATCATTGACGGTGATATGTGCCACTTTGACGCATACTGATAATGCAGCAATAATCAGCTTCCAAAAGATGATCTCTCCTCACTGCTCACTGGCTAGCTTCCATAGTTAGATAAAAGCTCACAAATATAACAGTAATACAAATAACAGTTCTGCCCCATGCTTTTGCGCTCTATCAGGATAATGCATTTATTCATATCATAATGTTACCTAAAAAAGACAGTAGATGTAGAGATAAAGATTATACAATCAGTATGAACATAATCCTTATAACTTTCTTTGCTTCCCAAAAGGCAAAAAGATGCAAAAGCTGTTTTCATCAGATTTTTCATTAAATTATTTCAGATTTTTTTTTTTTTTTTTATTTTTTACATTTATAAAAATAAACTAGCTGGGACAGGTTATGCTTAATGAAAGAATAAAAGTCTAAAACTGCAGAATAAAGGTCATCAAGGTGCAGAACACCTTCATAAAATATTGTCTTTGGAAAACCAAGTTTATTTTGACAGTTCAAGATTAGCTCTCCTGTTTTAAAATAATTCAGAAGGAATTGTGTCCAAATGGTAGCACATAAAGCATAAATCTCTGAATAGAGACACAATCACCATAGACAATAACTCTCTCAGTGGTCCCTAATCCACAATTATGAGCAAATGTAAAGTTCCTGTTTAACAGATCCTGACTTCAGAAAACATTATTACATTTTTATTGGTTGTCATTTTAATAGAATGTGGTACAATTTAGGATTCCAAGTATTAAAATTATTTACGAAAAACATAACAGAAGTTTTAAGCCACTCATATAAGGAGTTGTGCTTTCAGATTTTTCAAACAGAAGGATTGATTTATTTAACTACTTATCTATCTATCTATCTGGACAAATTTGCCTCTGAAAAATACTGCTGCACTGGTAAGAAGGCTGATAGTCTGAAAAAGGGAAAAAAAAAAAAGCATCTGTATGAGACACAGGAGTTAGTGGTCGCGGGAAATGTGTTTCCTGGTAGCCAACCTGAGAAAAGTTTACTTGGAATTTTAAATATTATTACTCAATCTCAAAATTAATCTGATCCACCGGAGCAGAAACAGTTTACACAGAGACACAAGCTATTCTGGGATATTCAGAGCTGCATCTCTGAGCAGCAGCAGCAGTGATGACTTATGCCTGTAACAACAGGCTCAGAAGTCCTACAGTGACTAGTTCGGGATTTCTGCCCATCCTAATCAAAATTGATGCATATAACTTGTCCACTAGCATGGCCATCTGTTAGTGTGGCATACTGCCCACACAGAAGGTATTATGCTAATTTCAGTGTTCTATCCTAAGGTGGATTTAGAAGGCAACAAACAGAGAAAACACAGTGCATTAAAAACAGCAGTCTATCCTTAGGGAATCCTACAGCAAGGGCTTGCAGTGTCTACCTGATGCCATAGCAATCTGTGTTATAATGCACGTCTCCTGCCCCCAACTAGAGAGAGAATGCCAAAAGAGCTTCATAAAGTGATGGCAGCTTACTGTGCTACCAAATAGTCAGTAGATCAAAGGAAGTGATTTCCTCCTTCAACCTAGTGCTCATGAGACCACATCTGCAGTACACATCTAGTGTCCAGGCGGGTCTTTCCAGCTGATCAACCAGGCCACAAAGCTGATCAGAGGCAGGAACACTTGTCCTTTGGGTAAAAACTGAGGGAACTGGGCTTGTTCAGGCTAGAAAAGAGGCGTCTTGAAGGGGAACGTAACGGCAGCTTTCCAACACTGCTGGAGATTATGAGGAAGACAAAGCCAGGCACTTCTCAGGAGTACATGGTGGGAATAAGGAAGGCAGGGTGCATAAATAAGAACAGAGAAGGTTCTGACTGGGTGTGGGAGGAACATTTCCCCCGTGGTTGGTTAAACAGTGGAACAGGTTGCCCCAGAAATTTGTGCAGCCTCCTTCCTTTGAGACTATGAAAACCAGATTAGATAAAGTCCTGAACAGCCTGGTCTGACCTCAAAGCAGAGCTTGGTTTGTGAAGGGTTCTGCCCTAGAGACCTCCTAAAATCCCTTCCAATCTGGATTATCCTGCAATCCTATATGTAAGCAATGAAGAAAGCGATGCTCTTTCAGAAGATTGCTTAGACCGTCACATCTTATATTTTTTCTATCTATCTTGCATCACAAACTAAAAGTTTGATGAAAATAGAAGAAAAAAGTTTTTTTTCACAGAACTTCCTGCAAACATGATGAATAAGGAATTCAAGGTCCAGCTTCATTTGTATCAATGAAAAGGGAAAGTGCCTGGCTGCCTGAGATATATATTCTGTGAAACAGCAAAGACAACTCCTAACAAATCAGATTTCAGATTTCTGTCTAATTCTTCTACTGCTGATACTGCTTCTACTACTGCTACTACTACTACTACTACTTAGTGACTGCTACTACTACTACTACTACTTAGTGACTGCTACTAAGACTAAAGAAAACACTGACACTGGATACTGTAAAACTATCCATGAAGAGGACACAGTTGTAACTGAAGTATACACAGGTCTGATTTGCTACTATTAGTCTACGGTACAGACAGATTTCTATTAGACTATCATTTTAATAGGTAAAAATTTAGCAAGAAGTCATATCTCAGTTAAGTGATCCACTATCACTCTAGAGATGTATTACTGTAAGCATGCACAAATATAACCATAATAAAAGGGCAGTAATTATCTAAATAACATCTTGGTTTAAAAAATTTCCCTGCTGGTTGCACATATTTCTTTAAATTGAATATGAGAAATTACATATATTTCAATTGCAAAGAAGAAATTAATTTTATTGTATTTTTTAAATCAATATTATTGGGAAGTAAAATTAAGGTCATTACAAAACAGCTAACAGACTAATACAATGAGCATATAAAGAAAAATATACAACAGAGAAAGAAAAGTAGCTCTCAAATAATTTGAAATCTGTGAAATACTTCATAAGAGATTTTTTCCAGTAAGCCAGTCCTGGCTATGAAGACATTTAACCATACAGAGCAGTAAGTGCTGCAAAGTTCAAAGGCAACTGGTAGGGCACAGCATACAAGTCAATCCTACAAATTTCAGCCAAAAAAATTAGATACCTTATAGACATTATACTCTGTAGATGTCACATGTTAACTGTACTGTCTGACTTTTGTATTTTTTTAGTGACTTGTACAAATTTGCCTTCAATACCATTCACTTAAAATTATTTATAGACTATTCTTTTTCATTTTAAAAAAGTTCAGTATTACAGACTGACATGTTATTCCAATTCCAATAATATAGCTAAAGCAAAAAAGATTAATTTCAAATGAATACCAAGTTCCTCCAGGCTGATCATTCAACTGAAAGCCAGTGACCTTGAGACATTCATCTTTATTCCCACATAAATTTCTACCCTTGACTACAAAACCTTAATTTAGCAGAGCAGTAAAAGTTTTGAATGTCAGCTTCATTAACTTTGGCAAGACTGAACCATACTGTGCCCTAAAGGATCAGACAAAATGTCCAATATCATTCTGTTTTTTTTCTGCATGTATCTTTCTTATTAGTAATAGGACAGTCCCCAAATAAATGAGTTCATTATCTAAATGAATTCATAGAGCTAAAAGTGACATATTTTGCAGCTAAGCACAACAAAGTTATACTTTACTCATCTTTCTGTTTTGTTAAAACTCAGTGTTATCATTCATAGAGTGCAGTAGAGTGGGACATCAAATATATTTAAATGATAGCAAAGTCACCTTTTTCATTTTTAAAAAGCAGAACTGTATGATGCAGTAAACATCACCAGGACCAAAAGTCTCCAACTCTTTCTGCAGCCATTATGTCCAGAGTTCTCGTACATTAGAAAAAAAGTTTTTTATTTGTATATGTTATAGCTGAAGTTGCCAAACATGAAGAAATAAACCTTGACCTGTGAAAACTTTCAGGAATTCTTTACCTATATAGTCATTAAACATGTTTTAAAATATATTCAGAAGAACAAATAACAGGTTGGAAGCCTCTTTTCTTTTGTTCTCAGAATTTGGGCCTGACTTTTTAGAAAGATTTCCGGGTTTTTGAAACCATATATCTGATGATAACAAGAGTCATGCATCAATTACTATCACCATAACCACAAAGTGATATATCAATGTCTATGCATATTAACTAGTAAATTGGGAAATAAATATGTCATATTGTCAGTACTTGACTCTGAATCAAGATGTAAATTGAAATACTTTTACAAAATACGTTGTTAACTTCCTTATATTTAAACCATTGTTAAAAAAAGTCAGTGGAAGTTGTGTAGTTTTGTGTACTTAGTCACTCATTCAGCAAGGAAACTAGAGTTCAATGAGAACTTCAAACTGAAGGGATGCAAGCCTACATCCCACACCACCATATAAAAAGTTACCTTCAATCTAAGGCAGGCTCCATTTCGCAATCCAGAGGTCCTCTGCTGAGATGGCACATGCTGGACTCATCTCTCTACTGCTGGTTTATAGGCCATTTTTTAATATGAAATTTCGAAAGATTCCAGGAAGAAAAGAAAAAATGTCAGTGTTCCTCATTTCAGCTCAGTTCAAAGGACACTGAGCTGCAGAATCATGTTCACATTTGTGCCACTGCACCTAAACTAATCCATTTTATTTATTGTAACCCAGTTGCATTGCTTTGAAATGAGAGTGAAATAGTGCTCTTCACTATCCCTTACTTCACATCATCTTTGAAATGTGATAGACAGTTCAAATTCTCATAGGACTGAAAGTCAGTTCTCCTGTTTTCTGCTAGGCTATTCTATAGTATAAAAGCAGCTCCATCACCATCTTCCTATTTTAAAAGAGCCCAAGAAGACTTTAGGAACTGGTTTGAATTCCAGCTGGATGGAAGCACTTTCCTCCAGACCTGCCTTAAGTATACATTGTCACTGCGCATGACAGTTCCAGTTGCTAACTAGTGCCTTGAGTTCAGGTTCTTCGGATCATTGTCTGAGGAGCTTAATTCTCCCAATAAAAGAAGACATACAATTGTGGTGCAAAATGGAATTCTAGTTTCCATTCCTGAACTTAGGGATTTAACTGTTTCAGGTCCTAAAGCCTTTCTGAAATCTACTGAAAAATCTTGTGATTAATACCACCTAAGTCAGCTGAAGAAATCTGAATTACAAAACATCAATTCACATCACAATACATATGTATTAAAATGAAATAAGAGAAGTGTGGAAGACAAAGACTAAAAAGTTCTAGTAGCAAACTTAAAGATGACAGCAAATATGCTATCACACGTCTTAAGCTCTGTTTGAGAAAAGATGCTTCTTTTGAATCAGTAAGACCACAAAACATCAAAATTTAATTTTCAAAGAGATACTATCCATGCAAAATAAACACAACCATACCAAGGGGAAATATGCATACCCAGTCCTTAGAAAGGTTTTTAAGAGATTAGAGAAATGAACATAACATCCCAGTAGATGTGAGAAAATGTTTTTAATCACTGAAATGGATTGGAACTCCCTTGACCTCTCAGAGGGTCTGGGAACACCATAGATGGACTTCTATAAATACAGGAGTCACCTTTTTTTTTCTTTGGACTGTAGTCAACAGGCCTTTTATTACACCATGTACAAGAAATCTGTTGGTTTTACAGAGTCATGTCCCACTTATGTAAAGAATGAGCCACATCTAATTGTTTTTTGGTTTTGGTGGTTTGGTGGTTTTTGGTTTTTTTCTTTTTTTTTCTGAAGAACATTTATTTCTAATAATATTAAGAACCACAGCAGGTAAAAGAACACAGATTTATTTTTTTTAAACCCAGTCTTCATTAAAGTTATATGGATACAGTCTAAAGCCTTCTTTTGATCCCTATGCACACTTTTGTTAAGGAAAAAGCTATCCTGAATTATCAGGAGAGGCACAAGAGATTTACATATGCTTATGAAAACAAAAGGATGCATTGCTATTGAATACATAACCAGATTGTAACTGAAGTGACATTTCTGTAAGTAACTGTTCAGACATACACATCACAAAAATCAAAACAGCTTATGGTTGAATTGCCACTAGCAATGCCAATACATTTAAAACTCATTTAAAAGCTCAAGCAATAAGGATGAGGAAGTTATAACTGTCTTAAGAAGCTTATTTTCTATTTCTGGTATCAGTATAATCATAAAATATCTAGATGCATTGCAGTTTTTGACCAGACAGAAAAGGTAGCATGTCATTCACATGTAAAGTTCTTTATTCTGGTCTCTCACGAGCACAGCTGAAATATAACAATTAGTTCTGCACCCCTTCCTGTTTCAAAAAGGATTATGGAAAAAAAAGCTATTGTGTATGATAGTCTAAATATTCAAAAGGCAGAGCTACCAGGAAAGAGAAGGAATTACCTGGAATAATAAAAGAAAGGATGATTGTAAATTATGGAATGAAATAAAGAAAGGTTAAGTCTCATTTGGAAGAAATATTGGTTTGTCTTCTCCTTAAAAGAAGCAATAGAATGTTCACCAGCTATACTGGGAAGCAAGCAACATGTAACAATAATAAATGTAAAATCTGAGACTACTAAAAGTCCTAGGAGGCTCACAATGTCACTTTCAGCTTTGTATATTTTTGCAACATTCTCTTTTCACATATGACAGTACAATTTTCCCTAAGGCTTTAATAACTGTAAACTACCTTTTAAATTGTTGGTTTGTAAAATATCCTTTCTGTAATGTGACCAAATCTATTTCTTATCTTCTCTCAAAAGGTGAAATTAGAGCTTGGAATCTGATGTTTAGATCTTGATTTTATGTCTTTAGTTGGATTTGGAGCTGAAATGCTGCACATAGTTCATTGACTGACACATATCAATGACTAAAATAAACAAGCGATGTTTACATTATTGTGTAAGATTAATAAAAATATTATCAGTTTTAATTGTCCTGGATTATACCTGATTGAGAGGTTGTTGATATTGTAAATGCTTTATTCCAAACCATTCACTTTCATAAATCACTGAGGGTTTTAGTGTGGAATGAAAGTCTAGGCATCTTGGGGATCAGTCACCAAGTGAATCATTAAATACACACAGAGAAAATAGCATCAGGACATCACAACTCTGTGTATAACATACACCCAGATACTAGGGACACTGATTCTATGTTGATTAAACCTGTGTAGGAGCAATAATTGCTACAGCTCCGACTTTCATCTTCTGTACTCCGAAGTCTGAAGAATAGGGCTAGAGGCTTAATTAAAGAGCAGTATGATACTAGCAAATTCCTGGAGCTTTTCTATGGGTCTTGAAATAGAATTTTAGAGAGTCCGGATGAAATAGCATTTGTAGGAAATATTAGATGTTAGAATGGGCTTGAGCAGGGGGGCTGGACAAGATGACACCCAGAGGCCCCTTCCAACCTAAACCATTCTGTGATTCTGAGAATCCCATTATTAAAGATATGTGTTTGCAGATACATTAACTACAGCAAAACTTTTTTGTTTTGTTTTGTTTTGTTTTGTTTTGTTTTGTTTTGTTTTGTTTTTTACGTTTTGTTAGCAACTGTGATGCCTAGACTTCTGGTCTCACATTGTAACTACTAAATTCTGATATTAGTCTCTGATCCCTGGAGAAATGAAGCCAAAGCCTTTTACTGGCAGGGTAGGAGCCCTGCAGAAAAAGACTTCAAACTCACTGTTAATGTATTTTGAATACAAACTATAACAAACTTCTCTTACAACTAAGGCAAACTGCATGCTAAATACAATGCTAAATTCTAGACCAGAACATAAAGGGAAGGTATTACTCTCTTCTGATGTTGGTGAGGCTGATGCGGGAATAATGTCCTGTTGGCCCTAGTTCAAGAGAGACACGGAGAAAGTGAAGTATATCTAGCGGAGGTCTATCAGGAGGATTCATAACACATCTCCTGTAACAAGAGACTGTAGGAGATTAGCTTGTTTATCCAGGCGAAGAGAAGGATAAAAAGTAACCTAATACAGTTGCTTGAAAATTTGTTACAAAGATAAAAGAACTAAATCTTAGTAGTTTCAGACAAAAAAAAAGAAGTTCAATATCTTCATGGGACTTTCATCTTAACATTACAGGAAAAAAAAAGTCAATGACACAAAGGACCGACAATTTTCAGCACTGGAATAAGACATTAAGAGAGACTGTGGAAATTCTAGCCCTGCAGATATTCGTGACTCAGGTAGACAAAGCCATGAACAAGCTGATGAACTGCTGACAAAAATCCTGCTTTTAGGGGGAGCTTCAACAAATCAACTTCTGGAGGTGCCTTCCAACCAATATTTCTGTTTTCCTATGACCCTCTTGTCACAGTCCTCCAATCTATTGATATTCAAGCATCTTTTTGCCATGTTCAGTTTTTATTATAGTAAGCAATATTGCTCACCTTTCCATAATACATTTCCATAGTTAATTATCATTTTCATTTGTCTCTCATATTTGAGAGAAGTTTTCCTCTGGCATGGCTTGTAACACCTCCCAATTCCCTTGAAGTGCTAGCAATACTTTGTCTAATGCAGCCCAAGGTACCATTAGACTTGTCTGCAGGAACGGTGCATTGCTCCTTCCTCCCAGGTTAGTTGTTCCTGCTTCCACCTTCCATATACTTAATTTTTATGTTTGAGTTTTGTCAAAAGCTCTTGTTTGTCCACACAGGCTTCTTGACATTTTTGCTCAACATCCTGCTGGTTGGGATGGCCACTCTTGAACTTGGAGGAGGTGATCATTGAATATTAAGCAGCTTTCTTGGTCACCTCTTCCTTCCAAGGCCCAGGATTTACTCCAGAGTTAACTAAAACTGGCTCTCAACCATTAACATTTAAATATAAAAAAAAAAGCACATAAGCATTCTCCAAGGGTTTAGATACTCTATATACTTTACCAATTACATATAGAAGACAGACTGAAAGCATGACAAAACTGAAAATAGACTATTTATGTGTCAGGTAAATAACAAATAAAATATGCATCAAAAAAAATGCCGAACCTCAGAGAAAATGTGACCTGTGAGCACCACAGACACTATGAAAGATACCTTAGAAAGAGTAACTATGACAAAGCGCAACCGAGACAGACCAATTCCAAATTCTGTTATTGTTTTAAAGGTTGGTCTCAGTATTAAATGGGATTTTGGTTAAAAGCATGTGGATAATTTTTCTTTAATGTTACAGATAAATACATTAATTTTCCTGAAAGTTAATTAAAAAAGTAACAAAGAACTGAAGAGTTTAAGAGGTACTTTATACTGTTCTCTGCTAACCAGAGCTATCTAATTCCTATATATATACTTGTAAAGTAGAATAAAATAAGACTTGAAACAAAGTCTGTATATATCTGTGAGAGAACACAGGATTGAGTTTCACTCTTGTTCTTTCTTACTAAAGACTTAGAGCTAAATACATATCCAATCCTACTTCTTAAATTCCTTTTTGCCACACTGTGTGCATCAGATAGATAGTAGTGTTTGACTATGCACTATAGTTTAATGGAGATGAATAAAAGTGTCTTCAGTAAAACTCAGTAAATGCTTGTCCTTGTGTCACCTAATATAACGGGTTGTAGAAATAACAAAAGTTCTTTAGAAAAAATGAGTTAAGTGTTTTAAGAAAGAACACCAGTGAACTCCACATTTAGGGTCCACATTTCGCAATTTTATATTATAGAATGACATCCAGAAAGCACAGGTTGTCACTTGCTAACATTTTGTTCTGTTTCACAGAAAGCTGAAAACAAGAGAGTTATAAACTAAAGTCAGAGTCAGCAGAAACTTTCACATCTGTAAAGAGGAAAATAAAGATAATTAAAAATTCAACTTGATTTGAATCTTAAGAGCTAACAATTTTGTAACAGCAACAGTGTGTGTATCCACAGACAGAAAAAAATGGTCACAAATAATGAAGGGTCACAAAAAATAGGTCTACATATCAGTCTAGTAGAGGCTGCACGGGCTGCAGGAAAGAAAAGCCAGGAATGGCAGTCTGAGACTACATTTAGTCTCACAAAATTCACACCTGAATTCTCATAGTTAAAGAATTCTTTGAGAGGAATGTTTTTGTATCCAGCAGTTTCTTTTGGTGGCTGTTTCCATCCCAAATCCAACTTGTCTTTCTTGTCTTTCTCACAACCTGAACCTTAGCCATAGTCCTCACCCTAGCCTCAATTAAAATGTTAGCCTATGGCTGATCTGTAGACCTGGACCTTTCAACAATGGTAAAAACTTCATTTATTATTCCTCACCTCATTTTGATTGCCTCTCTTCAGTCCTACTCTCATTGGAGCTCTGGGCTTCCTCCCACACACCCGGACTTTCCCCAGACTGGAGATTCCTTGGGACAGAACTCATTTGACAGCAGTGCATTTGCTTTGGAACCACCTTTTCAAAGCCATTCCAAGTTGAACTCCAAGCCTTGTCCTTCTAACCCTAATCAAAACCCTGATACTAACAGTACATGCAATCCTAGGAACTGCGAATCCATGAAGTTCCTAATGTAAGGGTTGCTTTCGCAGCCCTAGTTTTCTTTAAGCACCCCTGCTCAGATAAACTCTGAGCTGGGTTAATTTTACACAGAGAGCAAGAAAAATCTTAAGATTAAGGTTAGGGCTGAGGAAAGAGAACAGTCAGAACTCCAGCTGGCGTTCTGGCTTCTAAAGGACACTTTGGTAAAATGCTAGACTCTGGGCGAAGTTGGGTTAGGGTTGCCAGAAAGAGAAAGCTATGCTATATTGTGTAATTTTGGCTGGAAAATGATTCTTTAGGCAGCCATACTTGTGATTGGTTCTGACCAATATGATAAGCTACATAAGACAAGTCTGATCTTCAGAGAATTCCTCTTCTGAAGTGCTGAATAAATAAAATTCAGATGGTGAACAAAACACATTTCAGTCTGTTCTCACAGTTGTGTAGGCAGAATTGTTGTAGGCATTTGTTGACAGCTATAATAAAGTAAACACAGGATACAGAATAATTGACTGTGCTCAGTATTGTACCTTCATTGTTTATTTGTTGTTTTAAGTATATTGCCTTCCTAAAACACAGATTCCCAAAGATTAATATTTTTATAGTTCTAATTTACTAATGCACGTTTTTGACTCTTCATCATCATAATGTTTAATTTCCAATTTCAGAATTTCTTGTAAATGGTCAAGTGATGGGAAAGCATTTAATCAGTATCCATGGAGAAATTAACAATCTATATAAAAACAATTCTATCCCAAGGAAGAACAATATGATTAGACAATATCACTATCTAAAAAGTTTAGATTTCTAGACCTTATATTGGATTTAGGATATTTTTTCATCATTACATATTTTGTAAAGATTAGGCTGTGCATGATATGAAAAGTACCCATTGTTTTTAACTAGTTTAGCATAAAATCTCTCAAGATTTATCAACTCACTTAAGTGGCTAAATGTGTTCCTCTGATATACATATTGCAATGCTTCTTGCTAAATTATAGTTTCAGGAATTTCCAATTGAATTATTTCCAGTTTCCTTCTTTTACAAAGGATTGATTATTTTCAAACTTTGGGTTTTTTTTGCTGAATTAGGCTTTATTTGAATTTTGAGACAGATTATTTCTCCAGAGTGTATTACAAAGTGCTATGAATTTTTGCGTTTTATTTCTAGTCTTTTTGTAGATCTTTGGGGTTTTTAAATACTAAATTATTTTACTGTGTGACATTGACATTGATTAATAAGAATGTTTTGAATATACATGAGAGACTAGTTGACTAGTTAAAGTTACAATATATATACAGGACTCTACATATATTGTACAGGGAGAGGACAAATAGCCTTATGGAAAACCAGTCCCCTACCTTTGGTATCTGGAAACGGCAGGCCTGATCTAAAAGGTCACTACAGTTAAAAGAAGTTTTTCCATTACTTCAGCATGAGCAGCCACAGACTACTGTGTATAACAAACATTTTCTTTTGTCGTGTTCCAGATTTCAGCCTGGACTTGATTTTTTTGGTGCCCAGACTTTCCATTTCTGTGTTGGTGATTAGATACTCGATGTAATTCAGTGTTAAATACTCTATGTGCTTAATAATATGCCTTAATAATATGCTTAATAATATGCTGTTACAATATTGCTTTCACTTTTTTATAGCACTTCAAGTTTCTTTGTTACAATGAAAGCTTCTCCTTGGCTCTCTCTCAGAAGATTTTGCACAAAGCAGTACAACATCTTTTGGTTTAGGTTGGGAGTAGCTAATGAAAATGCTCTGTACTCCATGCAATGCAACACACCTTGAGATAGGTTGTATTTGCCTCTACTTACCTGCAGCAGAAAGTAAGGTATTCCACATAACTTACTTTCTCTCTGCCCCTCCCCTTCCCTGTCCCATTTATTCATCCCCACAAGGCACTAGGCTAATTTTTCAATTCCAGGACCAACACAATGTTGGCCATTCCATCATCAATTTAGCTAAATGACTAAGAACAAAACCTCTTCTGTTTCTTCAATGCCTTCCTACTTCTTTATAACTCCAACTTACACCTACCTATGGAGTATAAGATTAATTTTACCTATTTTCACACTTCAAATTCTGAGAGACTAATCTAAGCTTCTAGTAATGGAAAGACACTTCTTCCATCTCAGACAGATCAATTTCCCTCTGGAATTTTCCATCTTTCCCAATTGATTATAGAAGGAGTTGGTATTCCTAGACAACTGGAATGATCCTGGAATAAGCTGTCAGTGTTCACCCACTCTTCATCTATTGTTTTCCATAATGGCAACTGCTTAAGTGACTATCCTGATGAACGACTTTATATCCTGATGAACGATTTTATATTTTCATAATGGATATTGACATAATAAATATTTATTACCTGATGTCCTCCTCATGTCAGCTTTTACTTTTCAGTTCATGCTTAAAGTATAAAGTAAAAACAACAGCATAAGAGAGCTAAGAATTTATTAAAGGGCATGTGACATTTGTTTTCGTGCTATCATACCGAGCAGGAAGAAGAGTTTGGATGTGTCTGAGTGAGAAAAGGGGGAAATATCAGGATTTCAGGCAACTGCAGAAAAGAAAGAAAAAAAATTAATGGAAATAGCCTGTGGAACATTTCCAGGGAATAATATCTGCAAAGAAGTTTAAATACATCAAACACTGCATACAAATATACTCTTTCTAAAAGAGAGAAAGAACAACAGAAGACAGACAAGGATATAGAGAAAAACAAAATGCTGAAGGAATAACAGGGAGGAAAAATAAGTAGCTACAGAGCTAAGGCCAGACACCTTTTACTTGTTGCAAACTTAAGAGGAAAAAAAACAACCAAAAAGTACATTTCAGGAGGTCAAAGACTGTAGAACATCAAAGACTGCAGCCTATATTGAAAAAATATCTTTTCTTCTCTTGTCTTCCAGCAATAAATCAAAATATAAAGTAACAGAAAGTCTCTATCATTGTTCCAATCTCTAATTAGGACTTCAATTTTTTCCAGTGAGTAGCTGATTATTGAAAAAGTATGCTGATGATGCTTCTTTTTTCTTGCTGAAGTACCATGCACCTGCTAGAAAAGCTAAATTTAATGCAATTGCTGTCCAAGTTCTAGAAATACATACTTTATTTACTCACAAACACACACAAACAGAGCACCAAGATCCAAAAAAAATATATTAGATGTCCACAGTACACAGGCTAAAAGACACTTTATTTTCAACATCAGCACTATAGTAGCACTAAAAAGCAAATACAAACCAATAATTTACAATTGAGAAAAAAACTGTATTAATATAGCATTTAAGAAAGGTACATGCCACTAAATCTTCCAAAGACTTTTAGAAATGGGTGAGTAGTGAGAGAGAAATTGGGTGCTACTCCTGTCAATGAAATACCTATACTGAAAACAGTGACTCAGGGATGTCAATCTTGCTTAGCAAGTAGAACCATAAAGGAATCCCCCAGAGTGACAATTTTCCCATTAGCACTAAATCTGGAATCCCATTTGTAACACATTCATGTCTAGAGCTTGTAGATGGTACAACAGTAATGAAGCTAACTAAATTGTGAAAGAAATTAAGCAAAAGTCTGTTTTATATTCTTTTGGCACTGATTCCTAAAATACACCTTTGAGGATAAGCATGACGAGAGAAGAAATGAAGATATAGTCAAATATGCAAAAGCAGGTAACAGCTCATGAAAAGACATTACAAAAATGACAGTCGGAAGGAACGACTTCAATAAAATACCCCTAAACCCTTGAAGGCCTTTTTTGTCTAGAATTTCCTGGGCTAGATGCAATTACATTGGGTCAAATCTGGTGATTGGAAAACAGCAGTCTGATACAGAAACTTTGATAAGAAAAAGTGGCTTGAAGGTGACTGCTTTAACATCCACCAACTAACCTTCCATCTTCTGATCCTCAGATTAAAATGACTGAACTGTCCAAAGAAACAGAATAAGAGTGACTTCAATCAACATGAGCACAGGATATCTGGGAAGCAGAGGCTCATGGTGTCCTCATTTCACAATTATCTGTCACATTAAGTTATATTCTGCTACGATAAAGCAGAGATGCCACATACTATGACCCAATTCAGTAAGCATAACAAATCCACCTAAATAAACTCCTGTGTTTTGGTGTCACGAAAAAGTCTCTGTAATAACAGCATTACAGAGGCTGTTTGTTCTATCCTATTTTTATTTTACATTTATAAAGTTCCATTACCTTAGTTTCCTTATTATTTTAGGGAGGTTTCACATGCTTTTTTGTTCTGGACTTTCAGAAGTTTCAGAAGTATGATAGTCTTCAATTCTTGTGCATTTAGGGAAAGTTTTTTAAGCACAGTTCTGAAATAACTTCCTATTATCCAGCTCGATGGTTGTCACTGTGAACATGGAAACCTCAGTCCCTTTCAAATGCTTTAATTAAGAGAAGAAATGCACCCAAAAGTTTGGAGGGAGAGAAATCACATCTAAAAACGAGGATAAGATAAAGCTCAAAGACCAAGTTGAATCAACCTACAGAAAAGAAGTATCATAAGGTATCCAATACACTCCATCCTTATCACGTTATCCAAGAGAACTCACAATCTTTTATGAATTTACTGACATAGCAAATGTAATAGATGTAGCTACAAGAAAATCTGAGACCCGTTAGATTATAAGGTTAACAGAAATCAAGGAAGTACTCTTCATGTACAAAGAGAGATACAATATGACCCAATCAAACTTTATATACCTAAGTAAGCTCAGACAAGAAAAGGTGTATTCCTGAATTATCTGTAGTTGGTATAGATTGTCTTTTGCAATATAAGCATAGAAGAAAAACTGTTCACAAAAATGCAGCATATTCATTCCCATTAAGAATTATTTAATTTCAATAGATTTTCCCAAGTGATTAATTTGTTTTAGTGTAGCTATGTAATATTTAAGGCCAACTCTGGCTAATTTAACTAACACAAAACACTCCCAATTATTCACTGCAAATTATCTATTACAATTCTTTAATCTTCCAATGGCAACCTTAATGCTAAAATTTCCTAACATTTCACTGGTTTTTCTTTACAATTGGAACACTAAGTATTTTACAAACAACATTCTAGATTTTCAGAAACAGATCACAGTGAAAAAAGAACTTCCATCACACATGGTGTATGAACTCTACCTATTAAAGGGTTGACAATCTTTAGACCATAGGCCTTCCTTTCTCATTTTACTTCCAAAGCTGTATAACAGCATCAGTGAACTTGTCACATTCCAGAGAACACATTAGAGGAAAATGAGCTGTTTGCTTTACCAGTGGGTTTACCTAGCTATTAGTATGTTGTCTTTCTTTAACATGTGACAATTCTGGATCCTTATCTGAAATGATAGTGGACTGCAGTACTGAGTTCTTGCTTTTTTCTTTGCCACAGTTCTCAACCTCCCAAGTTCCTCAGGCTCAAGTTGTGTTTTCCGCCTTTTTTCCTGAAATGTCCAATTCCACATTTCAGTCTTGCTTCTCCAACTGTTCTCCGCTCCCAAATCCAATTACTTCTTTTGATCAAAGGTTACATCTCATTTCCTCTGGATTATTCAAATCAGATGTCTTCCCATCCATTCTGCCTATCATCCTTAAGTTTAGCATTGAATGTACCTTTGTTTTCAGGTCCCCCTGCAAGCACCATGGTGGCAGTTGAACAGTGGGAGTTCTGCTTACTTACAACTGCTCACTACTTCCTAGAAGTGGAGATCATGCGCATCATTCTTCATGAGCAGTAAAGTGTGACTGTTCAAGACAGAAATATCTGAGCATATTTTATTCACATGGATCCTTCAAAAGAATTAAATATCCACCTAACCAAATCTGAAGTGAGCATGAGAGGATCAAAATTCTTAAAAGCCTAATAGCTTGTCTGAATTGGGATTGATTTTTCTTCTGCAACAGTTTTATTTCTGCTACCACAAAGAAATTACACCTACTTCAAAATCCAGCAACATTAGTGCTTCCTCATGAAAGAAATCATCAAAAGGTGACACAGTCAAATTGACTTATCTTTCAGTAATCTTAGTCTGAGAAACAATGTCTTTTCCACTGAAAGTTAGTTTAAGTTTAAAAAGATCGACTGTTTGACAAAATTATAAGTAGCTGAATATCGTGCGTATCAAAAGAAAATACATATGGGAAACATCGACATGGTTTACTTTGGACAGATTGTTTTATTTAATTCCCATTTCCCCATGAGAGCCTCTTACCACTGAGCTAACACCTAAATGTAGGTTCTACTCTTCACCTGTCCAAAAAGCAATGAAGTCTACAAGGGTTCTGCTAAGGCATTAATGCATTCCTGCTTCTCCATCTGTGCTAATGTCTGTGAATTATACATAAAATTAAGCCAGATATGTCTCATTCCTAGTTGCAGAAACCTTCCATATCAAGACTTCACACAATATTAAAACTCACTGCAAATCTCAATGGAATAGCACTAGTAATTTCAATCTGTTTACAAAGGAAAGACAGGATCAAGCTTCCATTTCATCAGAATAGTAGTCGATTCACTAATTATTTTTCACAAGTCAATGATTTTTTTACTTTGTGTGTATATGGAAATGATTGAAGGTAAAAAAACCTAGCCATCTCCCATGCATCTGATTTCTCCTTTTACAGACAGATAAAAGTAGGCATCATACTTTTCACCCTGCTTTTCACCAGCTCATAAAAGAGTTCTATTAATATTTCTTATTAAAAACATTCCTACAATTCTGCTTATCTACTTGAGTAGGTACCTGCTCATGTAACATCTATTTAGCCTGTGGAACTGATATTAAATTTGAACTGATTACAGCAGTAGAATGAAGAACATGATTTTTGCACCCAAATCTGGTCTCCATTTTAATCTTTTGTCACTTAGACATCTAGGTACTTAATACGAAAACACAGTGGGTTTTAGATATTGAACGATGATTTGTAGACATGACTGATTACAGACACAGATACTTTAAGGTGCAGAATTAAAATATTGAGAATAGTAAGTGCTTTTAAAAAAATCTTTAGTGCTACATCTCAAATTTTTTTCTCCAAAAATTGTATCCACACATGCAGTAGTAGAGCATCATCTGAATATCTCATCTATGCTCTGATTTGTTATCCATTTATTTTGTAACACATTTACAGTTTACAACCTGATACGAAACTTTTTAACTCACCTGTGAATATTTTGCTTTGATTTCTTTAGAAGTGTTTTATTTCATATTTAAGGATATTGCCAAAGTAATGTCCTTCAAGACAAAATATGAATTAGATCTCTAAATTTGGAAAATGTAACTGTTATTCCTATGTGCTCTCTTAAAACTCCCCATTCTGATCCTGCTACTATCAATGTCAGGAGACAATCTTTCAGCTGATGCAAACTGTCATCAGTCTATTAACTTCAAGGAAATTATCATAATTCACACTGGCTGACTGTTATTTCTATGCTCGCATCCATGCCCTTCACTAAACAGCATTTTCAGCAGCATATTGGACTGCAGAGGGCTCTACACGTGTTTGTTATTCCATCACAGGAAACCATGAGTTTATTTCTGTTGACCATTGTAGAAAAAAAAAAAAAAAACCAACAAAGAACAACTTTGAGATATCCCATGTGATTCAAATTGTTCATTTAATTGTTCAGTTTTTCTTCTATTTGTACCCCAATTATTTCCAGAGCCTAGTAAACAGGTTGCAAAAGCCATAAAATTGTTCAAATGAAAATTTATTTACTGTCTAAAAAAAAATTTAAAAGGGGACTGTTTATCTCAAGAATGGTCCTTCCTGGTTTCTAATTTACACGTTTCAGAGATGTTTTAAATACATAGTGCATTGATTAGCTTTGGATGTTCCTAATAGTCAAGTAATGCCATGGAAAATGTGCCATCAGGAGATTCACTGAAGCCTGTTCTGAAAAAACTACACATTAATTTCTGAAAATATCATTGTGGTAAATGTGCTATTCAGGTGAAGCATGGCATGTTGAGGTAGATTTATTCTCAGACTTCTGTTGAATAATGGTCACATCAATGGAAATTTCAAATGAATCTCTTTTAAATTCTTGAATTTGTGTTAAAGACAGACAACAAACTTTACAATGCAGTGGAATTCCAACTCTTATAAAGTTTAAGAGCTATTGTAACAAAGCCATTCACTTAATGCCAAGCTAATGGAATAAGATGGCATTGACGGATGTTTGAGACTGCTCTTTTCTATGACTATGTAAAAAAGCAATGCAGGTGTTCAATAGGAAATTTCTGCCTTCAGCCTGCTACTCTTTTCTATGCTTTTCATGCTGATATCTCAGACTAGGAAAGAACATCACCTTTCCAATGCTGATATTTTCTATATACTTTTCCATGTATTTTTTCAATAGCAAATACATAGAATGCCCCAGCCAATTATAGCTGAAAGATGACTAGATATTAACAATGAGGCTTTTGAGGTGCAATGCAGCCATTTCCCCAAAGATAATGTTCATCTCTGTTAGAAGGACAACTTTTTCAAAAGGTCGGTCTGAAATAAACTTTTACAGAAATCATTAACTCTTGCAAACTACATATATTTGCAAGTGTTAGGGAAGTTCTACTGAACATATACATATAGGAACACAGCTGCACGCAAAAACATTAATACATTATAGAAATTCTGTTAAGACATTACTACACTAAATATAAGAAATTTTTTTTTTTAAAGAGTAACGAGCCACCCATGAAAAATATACCGAAGGTAGTTAATACACTTCTAAACATTCGGATATGATTTTATGGGAACATGTGAATAGAGTACCAACTCAGAAAAACTCTGCCTCTTGCATGAAGTAAAATGGCTCCACTGGAAATGTACGAAGGCTGAATAGGGCCTTTGGAAAATTTCTTCACATGTATATGTCTATAGAGATACTGAAGACTGACCAAGAGTTCAGAGATTCTAGGTATTCCTATACTCATCAAGGGTAGGCTATTGTAGCAGACAGGTCTCTGCAACTGTTTGCTCTGCTTACAAATACAGCAAAGCCAGGGCTGGAGCGCAAGCACTAGTTAAAAATCATCAACAATGTTTAATTGCTAGCGTGCAGTATCAGCTAAGAACCACGGTGTTTGAACTTTTAGCTGGGCTGATAGCAAATACCAGAAAGTATTTCAGAGAGGCAATATGTTAAGGTCCATCTTTCGAAGAGGTGGGGAAAAAGAATTAAAGAACATATATGAATGCTGCAGCATGCCACTTAGCCCCAAAGTAATGTTGATTAATAGCATAGCTGTTACCTTGATTATGCTTAGTTAACTGCAGAGTAATCAAACACTGCAAAAAGCAACCAAAGGTGAATGCCTTCTTTGCCTTATCTTTCCCAGCTCTTGGGCCTGTTGATTCCAGAAATGTTTTTTTAAAGCTTCAGCAAGAAATTTTATTCCAGTCCTCCCTATTTAAATGCATACGTTCATGCATATTTTAAGATTTCAAAACAGTTCCAGTGAGGTTTGCTGCTGTATAGTTGAAATAATCAATTTTGTAATAGTACAGTCAGTGCTTCTACTGATGGCAACAGGAGCGAGGCCAACCTTAAAATGAAAAACAAAAATCTATGAGAAACCTCCACTGTTTTTCTCTGCCATTCTAATATTGCAAAGTCTTATTTTAGAAACACTTCTGGACAGTTGACAAATTTATTGAGTTTGATACTGTCAGTATGAATAAGTATATTTTCCTTAGCTTGCAGATATGGAAAATATATTGGGTCAGCCTGTAAGTTCAAATGACAATGAGCTTGTAGGGATTTGCAAAACAACAGATATGATGATGGCATTTTGAGCTGCCTGGCTCCAATTTGCTACTGAGATAGTAACTCATGTTCCTTCCACAGGAAAAGTATTCAAAGCAACCAGTACAGCAGGTGATGGAACATCCTGAAACAAAAGAAAAAAGAAAAAGAAAAAAAAAAAAAGAGGCATAAGAGATGAGTTAAAATCTTTGGGGATTTTTTTACCTTGAACGCAAATATTTCCTTCCAAAGCAGAGCTTTATACAACGTGATATTTACAATACATAACACGCAAGTGCTTGTTGCCTCTTGGCCATGAGAAATTTGAATGGATTTTATTTTTATCTTTTTTTTAGTCTAAATGGTTTTGAACACTTCCTTCTCAGCAGAGGCAGAGAAGCTGAGAGAGGCAGCTGAGGCAGGGGCTTCACTTTTAGTGCATTTTCTATGAAAGGGTATTCAGCCAAAAATACAGGATGCAAGAACTTGGGAATAAAGAGAAAATGAATGAGCTCAACAATAACTTGGTGATTCAAAGAATCACAGAATCATAGAATGGTTTGGCTTGGAAGGGACCTTAAAGATCACCTAATTCCAACCCCTTGCCATGGTACCCCTGCCATTAGACCAGGTTGCTCAAAGCCCCATCCAACCTGGCTTTGCACACTTCCAGGGATAGGGCAGCCACAACTTCTTTGGGTAACCTGTTCCAGTGTCTTACCACCCTCATAGTAAAGAACTTTTTCCTAATACCTAATCTAAATCTACCTCTTTCAGTTTAAAACCATTCTCCCTTGTCCTATCACTACATGACCTTGTAAAAAGTCTCGCTCCAGAGTTCTTGTAGCCCCTTTTTAGGTATTGGAAGACTGTTTTAAGATCTCCCCTGAGCCTCCTCCAGTCTGAACAAGCCCAACTCTCTCAGTCTGTCTTCACAGAATACGTGCTCCAGCCTTCTCAGCATCTTCGTGACCTCCTCTGGACTTGCTCAAGCTCTTGTGTTGGGGACCCCAGAGCTGAACACAGTACTCCAGGTGGGGTTTCACGAGAGCAGAGTAGAGGGGCAGAATCACCTCCTTCGACCTGTTGGTCGCGCTCCTTTTGATGCAGCCCAGGACATGGATGGTTTCTAGGCTGCAAGTGCACACTGCTGGCTCATGTTGAGCTTCTTGTTAACCAACACCGCCAAATCATTCTTCTCATGGCTGCTCTCACTCCAGTCTCCACCCAGCCCGTAGATGTGATTGGGATTGCCCAAGGCACAATTTGCCCTTAGTGAAGCCATACTGGCAGTCACTAATCACCCTCTTATTGTTCATGTACCTTAGCTTATTTTCCCAGAGGATCTGCTCCATGATGTTGCTGGGCACTGAGGTGAGACTGGCTGGTCTGTAGTTCCTTGGGTCTTCCTTTTTTCCTTTTTTAAAAACGGGGGTTATATTTCCCCTTTTCCAGTCAACAGGAACTTCACCAGACTGTCATGAATTCTCAAATATAGTTTGAGAATTAGTCCTGTATTAAATTGTGAAGGATAGTTCTGAGCTCTAACATGTTTTCTAATGGTCATGTATTTTTCACAAGTCTTAATAATAAACGCAAAATAAATACAAAATAAGTCATTATTTTAACACGAACCAAGACCCAGGAATCCTATGGATACTCCTCTTTGCATAAAACCCAATAGAGCAGGTAGGCTCAAACAAGCTGCCTGGTTGGGGACTCTGGCTTCACAGTCACAACAATCTTTCTTTATGAGTTGCAAATAAATTCGGGTCTTCTTTAGGTGCTAAGAAACTCAGATCAGCTGGGATGCACATTACCAGCATTTTAGTACCATTTAGTGCCACAGTAACATCCATATGCAGAAGGGTCTATGGTTCTTCAGACATGAGAGATTAGAAATTTTTTTAGAGAATTTTTGTCTTACACTTCAAAAGTGCAGTTGTATCTAAGCTACACTAAGTGCCTAAGCTCCTTGCGTAATAGGAAATGCCAGCATTTCCCTACCTGAACTAAACAACCAATAGCTACAGCCAGATTCTGAATTTTGATGCTAAGAAACATTAATTCTCAATAAATGTATTATTCAAAAATAATTAAAATAGAATAAAAAGGATACATACTTCTCACTTTAAAAAGTACTGTCTGTGACCTGAAGAAAAAAGAAAAACATCAAGCAGAATGAATAGTTTTATCAAGGAAAATGAAGCATATTCATTGCCTTTTTTCCTAATAACAGATAACAAATTGCTCCAAGTCCCTAGATAACATCCAAATCCTGATTCACTATTATGCACAATAATATGATGTAAATCGCTACATTTAACCCCTTCAACATTCCAAATAGGAGTGTCTAGTGTAAGATGCTAATGCAGCATTTATTGCTGCCTCATGACAGCACTTTCTTCACTAAAGATTTTTTATTGATGTGACAAACTTCTGTTCAGAAAACCAACAAAAATGACAAAGCTAATGCTTAGTTTGATCCCACATATAATTCCTACTGATGTGTATTCTGATTGTAAGCGTAAAATAATGGCATGTATGATATGGCCTTTTTTCATTATCACCACTTCCTGCTAGTTTATTGCAGCTAGATAAACCAAAAGCAATATTCTAGCTGTTTGGTTTTTTTGTTGGGCTGGTATTTTCTTTTCCCCTCCTTTTTTTTTTTTTTTTTTAATTTGGTTACTGTAAGAAACCGATCAGAACAGTAAAAATATTAAAGATGAAACTCATTTTAAGTCCCTTTTTATCTCTTTTCTTTGTTTCTCAGAAATACCCCTTACTAGCATAACTCACCAGTGCACAAACTGCAATAACTAGCAAACTGGGTTAACTCATACATTAAAAAAAAAAAAAAAAATCCCATCTTAACTGTCCTTCATAAAGGACTATGAACCATTGAAACATTTTAGTAAGACACTGATCATAGTTACAGGTAGCACTTGTAATCATTCTTCTCTATGGGCAGATAGCTGGTTTTGTCTTTGGATGCTGCAACATCACTCCCCAAATGCCACCTTGTGATAGAAATACAGCTGATACTCCCATTTTAAAAACAAAGTAAAACAAACTTCTTCTCAATTTTCTCCCCAGGTCTTGCCACTACTTTTTTTTTTTTTTTTTTTTTTTTTTTTTTTCATGTGTTTAATCCTTCTGAAAGTTCCTGGAGCATCAGCACCTGGTTATAAAATTCTGCTCTAATCAAGTAAAACACAGGTAAACGATTCAGTCCTCCATACCATTTATGTTTTAATCCTCCCTGAAAAGATGATACATTCCAAACTTAGAAGTCCATTTTCCAAGCTTATGTATTTTGTAGGTATGATAAACACTAATAAATAAAGGTTTGTAGAACTTGGCACCACATTAGCAGCAGAATATTTATCAGTCATTTGCTATAATCTCATTATTTCCAGTCATTATATTACTTCAACACAAACTGATAGAAAAACTTAATTAATATGAGCTTGACATTTGAAGTAAGAATATAGAGTAAGAAATAAAAAGTTTTCTAATATTAAACATTTCTAAAGTACAGGGAAACAAAACTCTTATTTTCTCAGTACTTACGTGAGTTAGGTGTCCAACATCCAAATGAAATCTGAAAATCCTTTTGCTAATTACAGTCTATAGATCTACTAAATGCTTTAAAGGAATTATCAATCAAAATTAAAACAATAATTGGATATTTAAAAATGGAGTGTAAATTAAGAACCATAAGCTTGTTCTTCAAATAGATACGTAAATCAATCAGATTTTCTTGATTTTCTTTTGAAAGTAGTATGATGAATACATGACAAACTGTTGTAATTTCTGATCTGATCTACTAGACAGATTTAAATGTGAAATCTATCCGTTTCAGATTCTTTGTAAAAAGAACATAATCAAAATTATATACCTTGTATTACTATATACCATTAGACATTGGTAAGTTCGTTCGGCTATGTGAAAGAATTTGCATTGCGTTTATGAACTTCCTTTCAAAAAATTATTTATTTATCTACTATTTTGCCCACTGTAGGAGAGGATGAGGCTCGAGACCATCTTAACAACTTGAATGTGCACAAGCCCATGGGACCTGATGAAATCCATCCATGGGTCCTGATGAAATCCATCCATGGATCCTGAAGGAGCTGGTGAATGAGGTTGCTAAGCCACTGTCCATCATATTCGAAAAATCGTGGCAGTCAGGTGAAGTTCCCGATGACTGGAAGAAGGGTAATATAAGCTCCATTTTCAAGAAGGGGAAGGTGGAAGACCTGGGGAACTACAGACCAGTCAGTCTCACCTCTGTGCCTGGCAAAATCTTGGAACAGATTCTCCTGGAAAACATGCTAAAGCACATGAAAAACAACGAGGTGGCTGGTGACAGCCAACATGGCTTCACTAAGGGGAAATCCTGCCTGACCAATTTGGTGGCTTTCTATGATGGAGCCACGGAACTGATGGACAGGGGCAGAGCAGTTGGTGTCATCTACCTGGACTTGTGCAAAGCATTCGACACTGTCCCACACAACACCCTTGTCTCTAATTTGGAGAGACATCAATTTGATAGATGGACCACTCACTGGACAAAGAACTGGCTCGATGGCTGCATGCAAAGAGTTGTGGTAAACAGCTCGATGTCCAGTTAGAAAACAGTAACGAGTGGTGTCCCTCAGGGATCGGTGTTGGGACCGGTCCTGTTCAACATCTTTGTCGGTGACATGGACAGTGGGATTGAGTGCGCCCTCAGCACGTTTGCCGACAACAACAAGCTGTGTGGTTCGGTTGATACGCTGGAGGGAAGGGATGCCATCCAGAGGGACCTTGACATGCTTGTGAGGTGGGCCAGTGCCAACCTCATGAAGTTCAACCAAGCCAAGTGTAAGGTCCTACACCTGGGTCAGAGCAATCCCAGGCACAGCTAAAGGTTGGGTGGATAAGAGATTCAGAGCAGCCATGTGGAGAAGGACTTGGGGGTGTTGATTTATGAGAAGCTTAACACGAGTCGGCAGTGTGTGCTTGCAGCCCAGAAAGCCAACCGTATCCTGGGCTGCATCAAAAGAAGCATGACCAGCAGGTCAAAGGAGGTGATCCTGCCTCTCTACTCTGCTCTCATGAGACCTCACTTGGAGTATTGTGTACAGTTCTGGTGTCCTCAGCATAAAAGGGACATGGAGCTGTTGGAGCAAGTCCAGAGGAGGGCTGTGAGGATGATAAGAGGGCTGGAGCACCTCCCATATGAAGATAGGCTGAGAGAGTTGGGGCTGTTCAGTCTGGAGAAGAGAAGGCTGAGTGGAGACCTCGTAGCAGCCTTCCAGTATCTGAAGGGGGCCTATAAGGATGCTGGGGAGGAGCTCCTCCTTAGGGACTGTAGTGGTAGGACAAGGGGGAATGGCTTCAAACTTAAACAGGGGAGGTTTAGATTAGATATAAGGAAGAAGTTCTTTACAGTGAGGGTGGTGAAGCACTGGAGTGGGTTGCCCAGGGAGGTTGTGGATGCTCCATCCCTGGAGGTGTTCAAGGCCAGGTTGGGCAACATGGTTTAGTGTGAGGTGTCCCTGCCCATGACAGGGGGGTTGGAACTAGATGATCTTAAGGTCCTTTCCAACCCTTACTATTCTATGATTCTATGATTTTATTTTTTTTTAAAGGTTGGAAGTGCCATGCATAACATTTAATTCAGACAAAAAGAAGAAAATCGATTTATCAAAGTATATTGCTTTAAGTTTCTTAGATGTCCTTACCTAATCTGAAGAGAACATTAGAAATACTTCAACATAATCACAGAATGACAGACCTGTTGGGCCTCAGCAAGTCATCTAGTCCGGTATCACTGCTCGAGGCAGTGCCACCAACAGCTCAGGGCTGTGTCAAGAAAATATATCCAAGGATGGAGACTACACAGCCTCTCCAGATAGCATGCTCACTGTTCAGTCACCGTCGCAGTAAAAATGTTTTTACTTGTATTTAAATGGAATTTCCTGTTTGTGCCCATTGTCTCTTGGCATTTCATGAAGCACCACTGAGAAGAGTCTTTCTCTGTCTTCTTTACTCCTTCCCCACAACTTCTACACGTGGGTAAGATCCCCCTGAGCCTTCTCTTCTCCAGATTAAATAGTCCCAGTGCTCTCAGCCTCTCTACATAGCTCACATGCTCTAAACCCTTCAGCTTTTTCATGTCCCTGTGCTGAACTCCAATATGTCCATATCCCTCTCATTGCAGGGAGCCTCCTCAGTGGCTCTTCAGGTATGGCCTCCTCAGTACTAAGAACTCCTATTCTATAAAAAAACTATAAAATAACTTAAATTTTCATAATGATGCTCATAAACTTCATTGCTAAAAGTATAAGATTATATTCACACTTGACAGATGGGCCAATGCCAACCTCATGAAGTTCAACAATGCAAAATGCAAGGTCCTATACCTGGGTCAGGGCAATCCCAGGCACAGCTATGGGTTGGGCAGGGAAGAGATTCAGAGGAGCCCTCTGGAGAAGGACTTGGGGGTGTTGGTTCATGAGAAGCTGAACATGAGCCAGCAGTGTGCACTTGCAGCCCAGAAAGCCAACTGTATCCTGGGCTGCATCAAAAGGAGTGTGACCAGCAGGTCAAAGGAGGTGATCCTGCCCCTCTACTCTGCTCTCGTGAGACCTCACTTGGAGTATTGTGCACAGTTCTGGTGTCTCAACATAAAAAGGACATGGGGCTGTTGGAACAAGTCCAGAGGAGGGCCACGAGGATGATAAGAGGGCTGGAGCACCTCCTGTATGAAGACAGGCTGAGAAAGTTGGGGCTGTTCAGCCTGGAGAAGAGAAGGTTGCGTGGATATCTCATAGCAGCCTTCCAGTATCTGAAGGGGGCCTATGGGGTGCTGGAGAGGGGATCTGCATTAGGGACTGCAGTGATAGGACAAGGGATTTAAACTTAAATAGGGAAAGTTCAGGATAGATACAAGAAAGAAGTTCTTTACCGTGAGGATGGTGAGGCACTGGACCAGGTTGGCCAAGGAAGTGGTAAATGCTCCATCCCTGGCAGTGTTCAAGACCAGGTTGAACAGAGTCTTGGGTGATATGGTTTAGTGTGAGGAGTCCCTGCCCATGGCAGGGAGGTTGGAACTAGGTGATCTTAAGGTCCTTTCCAACCCTAACTATTCTGTTATTCTAGCAACAGTGAGTTATGGTGGTTAGGATGGTGCTTTACTGGAGAAATGAGGAGGAGAATCAGAGAGAGAGAGAAGTAGCCTATTTAACATGTTCAATAAGAAAAATATGTTCAGATAATTTCTGATCATCCATGGATTCCCATTATCTGAGGATGACTCATCTGGATGACTTGAGAGCAGAACTGGGTTGCTACAACACAAGATTTTATGTAAAAAAGGAAAGTAAAATTTGAGAAAGTAGTGAAACCAGAACCTTCTTGTCTTTAGAAAATGGTGTGGACTACAAGATTGTATTTCTATTGTCACTGCAGTCATTGTCACGAGGACAGATTCCTGTTGTGACATGCTGTGTTCTCATTAAATACTTTGCTGAAGGAACAGAATTAATACCTCATGCATTTTTCAAAGTTTACCTTCCGTTGTCTGTGGAATACATAGCTAATATACCTATGAACAGCTAAACACACTACTAAGTATGTTAGACCACTGTCTTTTGAACATTAAGTTATTAAAATTACACTACCTTGTTCTCATAATAAAGATTACAGTAAAAATGAGGTATAACATACTGTACCTTGAATTCACTTTTATAAGCTTTGTATTTTTAAGCTTTATAATTGGGAAGAAGAAATTTTGGATTCTGTTCCAGATGGCTCACAACAAACTTCTGGATAGAAAAAAAACACTTAAAATATCTATCCTTCGTGAACCAGTTTATGAAGCTTCAATGAGTTTTGTTATTCACTTCTGAGGGCTGAAAATTAATAGTTAATGTAAAATAAAGAAATATGGAACAGGAATTCTAGAATTACAAACCTGTGACATCCATGAACGAAAATCTGCAGAAACACAGAATTATTACACTATAGACTTCAATCTCCATCTAAAGTCAGAAAAAAAGCCTGTCACTGATTTTTATGAAAGAAAGATTCGACTAATTGGTCCTGTAGTTTGAAGTCAATAAAATGCCTTTTCATGTGCTGTCCATGTTTATCTGGTTCTGTTAATCTCTTTCACATCTAAGTGATTCATAGTTAACAACTGAACTGGGTGATTAGCCTGGGCAATCTAGAAGCTGAATTCTGTGAAAACTAAGTGGTATCACTAGAACTTAGTCACATCTACCAACAACTAGGAGGCAGGTGCTGGTAGCTATTCTTAAACTAACTTCCAAATCTATTGTCTTGTGGCAGTAAATAGCATAAAACTGTAGTTTACTAATAGTAGTATAGCAGAAGAAGAAGTAGTAGTAGCAACAGCATAAATCATTAATTGCAGAGATCAACCAAACAAACCAAACAAAAAAAACCCTATTAGGGCTTACAGAAAACACTGTAAATAGCCTTTTACTTTCAGTATGTCACTGGCTTAAATCATATTTAGTAAAACAAAGACGACCAGAAGCAGACCCTTCCATGTTATTACTCTGCTTTGTTTGGCAACAACTGTGAAAAGCCTGCAAGTTCTGCAATTCTTCTAAGACCTTTTATACCACCTATCTCATAAAACAATAACTTGAGTACTAGGGTGTTTCCTATTCTCAAGGCATCTGGCCTGATTTCAACCAAATGACCAACTGCCATGTTCATCTTACTAAGTGGTAAGCTGAGTGGAGTAAAACAACATGGTAACAGCAAAGCAACAGAGTAAGACAGAGAGTATGTCTCATCTTCCAAATTTATTACATTATCTCTAACACTTTGCTCCCCATTTACTTATGATGATATTGTTTCACATGCTCAGAAACAAAGTCAAGACTCATATGCCAAAAACCAGCTTTTTAATTAAGTAGTACCTGTTATTCTAGAGTCACATTCTCTCTATCACTGCTTTATCCTTGCAGCTAGAAATGTAATGGATTTATAAACAGATTTTCAGTAATCTAAAATTTAACAATCACCAATGTTTCTCCCTGATTACTCTTTTTAAGCTATACAGCTCACATTTTAATGACAACTCAAATTGTGTGTCCACGTTTTTACCAGCCAGTCTTATCTCCTTGCCTTGTAAGATCAAAGAACGGATTCTATATGTCAAAATATGTGGGAAACAGGGAGGTGATTAGAGAGCCACGTGGCTTCACCAAAGGCAAATCGTGACTGACTAATCAAAAGGCCTTCTATGACTGCATCAGTAGACAAGGGAAGAACTACAGATGTCATCTACCTAGATTCCTTCAAGGTCTTTGATAAGGTTCCTGATAACATTCTTGCTGCTAAATTGGCGAGAGATAGGTTTAATGGATGGACTGTAAGATGAATAAGGAATTGGCTGATTAACTTCATTCAAAGAGTCATAGCCAATGGCTCGATGTCCAAGTGGAAACCAATAATTAGTGGTGTGCCTCAAGGGTCTGTACTGGGACCAATACGATTTAATCCACAGCACAAGACATGGACCTGTTAAAGCATTCCAGAAGAGGGTCACAAAAACATTCAGAGGGCTAGAACACTTTTCATGTGAAGAAAGACTGCGAGAGTCGGGGTTGTTCAGCCTGGAAAAGAGAAGGCTCTGGGGAGACCTTATTGCAGCCTTTCATAATATATAAGGGGCTTATAAGAAAGTTGAAGAGAGACTTTTTACCAGGGCCTGCAGTCATAGGACAAGGGACAATGGTTTTAAACTGAAAGAGGTTTAGACTGGACATAAGGAAGAAATTTTTTACAAAGAGGGTGGTGAGACACTGGCACAGGTTACCCAAAGAATTTGTAGATGCCCCATCACTGAAATTGTTCAAGGTCAAGTTGAACAAGTCTTTGTGCAACCTGATCTAGGGGAAGATGTCACTACCCATGGCAGGAGTGTTGGACTAGATGATCTTGAAAGGTCCTTTCTAAGCTAAACTGTTTTGTTTCTGTATTAAATTTCCACAATCTTCCTGCCCAGCCTGAAGATAACTCAGACTTCTTTCGCAGTGAGAAAGAAGTTCTCACTCACTCACTGAGGTGAGATTTTTGTTTCAGCTTGCCTCTGCTCTGACACTTATTCCAGGCATGTCTGTCTTATGTTTGCTCACAAACTTCTAGGTTGGCATTATGCCAGATTCTTGGTATAATAATAATAATAGTAATGCTTATTTCTACATATAATTGAGTGAAATGCTTACTTGCATGCAGACTAATAGATCAGAATGTGATGCAAGCACAGATGACACCAAATCTTCTGGGGTTTTAACATGTAATTTTTAACAGTGTAGTTCACTGTCAGTAAAAGAGTGATACCCATTCTAATTATATTGGCTTACGTTGTCTCAGCCTAAGATTGCTCAGGAGACCTTGAGAAGTGTTGAAAGCAATTCTGAAATAAAACATCTATGGTCATATTTCAGTAATAAAAGACTGCAAGCTACTGAGCAAAAAGGAGCAACTTGTATGTTAGAGAAGCATATCTGTCTTTCATTATGCAAGGCACCTGTCACCCAACCAGTGACAAAAAAGTCTTAGTTCAAAGCTTTTGAAACCTGAAATCATCAGTTTCATCTATGATAAAAATTGGCAATTGATGGCAATCATCCTCTTACCATTATTATCACTTGCAAATCAAGGAGAAAAACAATTAAAATTCTTCATTCATGTGAATGACATTTTCTTATTTAGACATCATAGATAAATTGCCTTTTTAGTACAAAATGAAAAGTGGGAATTATTATTTAATGAAGACTAGTATCCACAAAACAATGCAAGCATATTTTTTCATGATCATTTTCATATTGCTTTTTCAGAGTAATTTCCTTAATTTTCAAATGTATTTTCTTCAATTTATCTTCCCCAGTGTTGCTAAAAATGTGATAATGCCACAGTCAAGGATATTCACTTCTTGAAATAATATACTTAAAAAAGCAGTAATACTAAAGAGAAGACAAACATCTTGGCTTTAGTATCTGACAAAAAATAGAGTGAGAGAACATAAGCAATACTTAGAGGGCCGTCTCTGCTTAGATTTGATCTCATCAGATATGATTTTTTTTTGTTGTTAGGAGTTGTCTTAGCCGTTTGTGCTTTGCCAATGAATGACAACTGCTGGCCTTCAGATATTTACTTAAATGGAAATACGCTGAGCATTTTACACTGAAAGCTGTTTACTTTTATTTCCCTGTCTTCAGTAACACCAAGAAAACTCAGAACTTTGCAATAATAACTAACACTTTCAGAAATGAATTTCAGAACCGAATATAAGCAAACGCTATGGGCTTTTTTTATTTATTTGTCAAGTCCAACTACCTTCTAGAAGAATAGACACTGAATGTAATAATATTTTCTCAGCTTTAATGGCAGGGTCCTGATGTACTAAGCATCTCAGAAGCATTAAACCAGATGAAAAGTAGACAGATCCTGATGAAAAAAAATCATAATATGGTATAAAATATTTGAAATCATGATTAATATAACTTCTGTGTAAATACCCAGAATACTTCCTAGAAAATTAGAAGTCTTACAATCCAAAAACAAGCCTGAAAAGACTTACAAATAGAAAACAGAATGTAATTATAATTTGAAAGATTCAGCATTAAATCATGATTCAGACACTTCTGTTCTTTGAACTTCTGCTCATCATTGAGTTTCATAAATTCACTAAATATTTATTTTAAACATAAACATTCCTTTTATTCCTACAGTTCTCCATTGTATCACCACCAGCAACAGTTTCACCTGGCCAGCTAGATGTATCTCCAAATTAAACCCTATTGGCGTGCAGGAACAAAAGAAAAGGAGTATAAAAGCCATATAGTTCACATGTAGACACTTACAAGCAGACATAAACATCTATATGCTTTAATATGTAAAAGTTAAATCCCAGTCCAAGTGATATTATTGCACCAACCACAATTAGCAAAGTCCTAAATAAAAAATCTGCAAGCAAAGATGTTTTTAAACTATGCCTTTTTCATGAAGAAGGTAATAAATTTAATAGGTTTTGAGCATATTAGTTTGTTTTTCTTGAGAGGGGAGGGGGAGGGAATAATACCTTGAAACACCAGACAGCTTTTAAAAACAATGTGATTCCAGTTGACTTTTAATCTCTTCAACGTATACTATAAGCAGACAATAAGGAAAAAATGCTAAATAGACTATACTGTAGAAAGTGTTTAATTTTAAAAGAATAAGTTTTCAATTGAACAACATTCTAAGGCAAATAGGTTTCTTTTACCAAGACACTTTTTCTCTTACAAAACTCTGGAAGAACAATATAGGAACATTTATTATTTAATATTTGTATTACAGTAATAGCTAGGGCTTGAAAATGAGGAATGAAGGCCCCACTGAGCAAACATATAACAATGAAAGTAATTTGTCCTCACAAAGTTTAGAGTCCAAAAGCCAGTAATACAATCACATTTTCTGTCAGACTTAGGAGAGCTTATTACACAAGTCAGGATATCCATCCAACAGTTAATACTTTTGGGTTCTTTCTAAATTCAGGACAAAAAGTCAAATTATACATATCTATGTGCCTAGCAGAGAAGTTTTTGAAGAGAAATCAGAGCTTTCACATCTTCTACTAAACTCAAGTATACTAGCATTCTAAATTAACTATATTTTACCTAGATTTGCTGAACCAGAATTTATCATTCATGATTCCTTCTGCCTTATTTTTCCTAACAACTGATCTTGCAGATCAGAATATACATACCAAGTTCTTATGTAAGAGCATGTCTTCCCAAACAATGCTTGTATCGTAAACACAGCTGAGGTTCAGTCATATGTGTAAATTTGTAGTAATACCAAAATTTTTTATAAGTTATCCACTACCTTATTTTGAAACGAAACTTGTCAGTTTTTGTGTAGGTAGACTTTCCAATGTCTTTGGCTACATGTTCCTAAACATAATTTTATCTGTAAGAAACATTTCAAAACCCAGCTATCACTCGGCTGAATACTTTACTAGGTATCAGAGAAGGCAACATTTTCATTATAAATGTAGAGAATTTTTATTAAATTCTTTACATACACAGGAGGTCATTCTACAAAAATAAGTGCACAACAAAATAGAATACTTTTTTACCTTGTTTTGAAATCTCTGAACCACATTTTCTAAAATATCTAGAAAGCTTTATGTTCCAGAATCTGAATGTTTAATCTGAGATAACTTTAGGTGTGCACACATAAAGACAGGGCTTTTTTTACCTGTAGTTAAAAGTAGAGTGTGAGCTTTTATAGCTTGTGTGTTTATAGTTTTATTTCCTAATTCTTAATGTCCTAAACTGTCACATCCAGAGACAACTGATACAGAGCTTAATGAGTCTGAATGTATCAAGATTTAATCCTGCCTGTGGGAACCTCTTGATTGAGGTGCAGCGTATTTTAAGATTATTTCGAAACATTGTTTTCTTCAGAAGTTTTACTAACAATAAAAGTATTTGATTGATAGATTTGTTTCTTTAACATGTCGTCATTATATTTCATCATTGTACAACAGAATCCTGAAGAGTCTGCAGAAGTAATGTACCCTTCTTTCTGTACTAGTGCAATAAAAGTCAGTAGCTCATGAGTCAGTCTTTCAACACTTTTTCTTTTCTTATTTTATGGATTGAATAAAATTTACATTTCACTTCTGCAAATTGATAAGTTAAATGTAGAAGCTAATAAAAAGTTAGAAGAAATGATCATTGGCTTTGAGTGCTGGCTTCTGGGTGTCTAACCTGAAGAACAAGTTTCAAGACGACATGTTAAAGAAACAAATCTATCAAATACTTTTATTGTTAGTAAAACTTCTGAAGAAAACAATGTTTCGAAATAATCTTAAAATATGCTGCACCTCAATAAAGAGGTTCCCACAGGCAGGATTAAATCTTGATACATTCAGACTCATTAAGCTCTGTATCAGTTGTCTCTGGATGTGACAGTTTAGGACATTAAGAATTAGGAAATAAAACTATAAACACACAAACTATAAAAGCTCACACTCTACTTTTAACTACAGGTAAGCAAACCAAATAAAAGCTAATGGGAGCTTTCACAGAAGTCAAGAGAAAGAATTTGCCTTAGAACTGTGAATGAAATATCCTTATATTACTTGCCTAATAAAAATCTTGAAATAATATTGGAAAAAATAATAGCAATAACAAAAGCATAGTGATATTATCAGGGCTAGCTTAATAGTGAAATCTTTTTTATTCATACTAGCATAATATTTTTCAAAACTAATCACTAAGGAAAATTTCAGGCTAGTAATCACCAAGTGCTGATTAATAGCTTATTTAACTCCAATTGAATTTAATGTAGCTTCCAGTCATCCAAGCAGTTTCCAATACATTCCGAGCTTCACAAGAACATTAACTAACTGACATTGTAAGAGACAACATCAAATCAGATGGCAATGATTACTATAGGTCATATTTCCAAAAATGAGTTCCCACAAAAATGTAAACATTAAATACCAGAAGAAAAATTGTAACAGGTAATAGACATGACCTTGGCTTCAAGACGGAAGCCCTGAAGAGAAACACAGAACTGTCTCTATAAAATGAATTTTGCACTCTAATTCTCAAGCATTCATATGAAAATCTTGATCCTTTACTGACTTGCTCATGTGGGCTCAAACTTTCTGGAGCAGAGGTTTCTACTGGTTTGTAAGCAGTAGAACTGTGCGGGGTTTTGTTGTTTGGTTTTGCTTGGGGTTTTTTTTCATAACTATCAGCTTTTATCAACTGTAAGAACATAAAGATGCATTTTGGATGGCATCAATAAAATTTGTCTCCTTGGGCTGATCCTGTGAACTTCATGAAGCTCAACACAACATACTAGTTACTAAGTGTAAGATATTTTTCCAGAAACAGACAAAATTTCCAAGTCTGTCAGCTTGAATTTTCAATAAAATCTCTCACTTATCGTAGAAAAAGGAGTCATCTCTCTTTGTAACAACCTTTACTCTACTTTTTTTATTTAGATAGATCACCTTCCCTTGGACACGCTGTGATTCAAGTACATCGTTGGCTATATGTGGTTCTTTCAATATGATCTCAAAGTTGTCTTCACTGCCACAGTGCAGTTGTCAACTGCCGGGAAGAAAGACCAAATGCTATTTTACCGTAGCAGGAGTCCAAGCTGTCTCCTCTCTGAATAGTGGAGAAAGGGGTAAAAAGATGTATTTTAACATAGTACATTCAGATCTTGAACTGCCACTTTGCTTGGTGCACTGGATATCACCAGAGCACATCGCATTCCACCAGAGCTCCAATTGCAAATGATACTGGCATTACAGCTCCTTGAATGCTAACCTAACTCACTAGGCATCTTCTAAAACTATTGCACTTGGAGAACAACATTGAATTTTCTTTCCACAGTAATATTTCCCATTTAAAAAACAGTGGTTCGGTGTCAACAGCTTCCTCCACAAGCAAGACTTTTTTGTTTGAGGAAATCTTTCACCTGGTCTGAAAGCACTGAATCAGCTTACCATCTTTTTAAAAAAAATAAATAAGAGTAAAAAATCCCAACCACAAAACACTTCAGCATACAGTACCATGTCTCTCACTCTCAAATTACAACTTCCTTGACACACAAAGGTTTACCTCACTAGGTCTTACCAATTATTCTGTAGTACGAATAGGTAAAGCTAAGCAAAACCTAATTTTGTCAATTTATGCCAATGTTCATTTTTTGAGAGAAAAGAAGCAAGAAACAGTTGTTAAAAAAGGAAAAAAAGTTTCAAATTAAACTTTTTTAAAATAAACTTTCTTACGTAAAGTCAAAACAGATAAAAAGTTTCATTGTATAAAATTGATTTGGTTGATTTGTCTGGAACATCACTGTTATTATCATCATTATTACCACTTTTTTCAGTTGTTCTTCAAATATTTTGTTAAAATTGAAAATTGTAAATTAAAATATTTTGATTTCTTATTAAATAAAATAAGATAATATTTTTAAGCAAATAGGTTGTTTGAAACTGTTACTTTGGTACTACTTAATCTGCATTTTAACTTAAAAGTTTACATGAAAAATTTTACCAATGTCTAATACCACTTTAACAGAAGAAAAGATATGCTGACTTAATAAATGCAGCCAAGGGTTTTTGCACACAGTGTGAGCCAAAGAAGAATTTAGTCCTTTAGCTAAAGGTTTTGTTCTTTTAGTCAGAAGAACTATTTGTGTTTGGCAGCAGGCCAGACATAAGCAATAGGACTACATAGCAGGGTCAGAGCCTAGAAGTCTCCAAGAGAACAGGTGGAATGCCTGAAAAGTAGGATATGCTGCTAAAATAAAGTATGTCTGTACCAGTTTGCAATGATAGTGTAATTAGCTATGGGCACATACCTTTACAAATATTATCATCTTCAGCTAGGTAGAAGCCACTGACAAGTTTGCTCTTCTTACTATTCTAAAGCAATCCCTCAAAATAGCAAAGGTTGTTATCTGAAAGTACACTTTTAGAACACTTTAGTGTGGATGTAGTATATATTTATTGATAGATTTGATAGTATTTATCCATGCATTCAGACATGTAGATACCACAGCTTTTCTGAAATAACTGAAATGTTTGCAATGAGTCGGACATTTTTTTTAGTCTTGGTGGGTGATCTGTTGTTGTGCATACAGCTTAAGGAACTGGAAATTTTCAAGTAAAAGTAAGCAACTTTCAAGTTCTAAAATTTACTGTCTTTTTTTTTTTTTTTAAATAATATTTTTTCTATAATCTTCCTAATGGATCACAGAGGAATAAAAAAGAAACATGGCAAACTTCAGCTACTACAGTGAGCTTTTCAGAGTGCTAAACCAATAACAGCCAGAGATAAAATGGAAGTTGCAACAGAATCTGAACTTTGGTGCTGGTTGTTTAACACTGTGACAAGCTCATTCAGAATTCTTTCAATCATTAAGTGGAAATCTAAAATTCAAAATAGCAACAACAGAAAAAAAAAACCTAACCAGCTATTCTGGAATCCTCTTAAGCTGATTTGTATCATGGGGCTATTAAAATATCCTAGGTATGAAGCCATGATTTTACAACTCAGAAAGCAAATTGGAGCTTTTTCTAACAAGTTGAAATAATTTCAAACACCTACTAAATTATAGCACTAAATAGAAATGCTACGGTGTTTTTCTCATTGATTTCAAGTACAGGTGCAGCTTTTTTAACTGGACTGTTTATATAAAATACAAACCATCATATACCTAAAATTCAAGTATTTCTAAATAAAGGCAAAATTCTCTTAGCGGTCGTTTGATTAACGCTTTAGAACTATCCACAATGCTCTCATAGTCTGCAGAGTTTGTAATGTGCCTACCTCCATTTTTTCTTGGGCATCATTGGACTAAAACTGAACAGATTATCTTATCTTACTTTTTTTCATATTCCACCAGCAAGAATAAAATTTGTTCCATCAGCCAGAAACATGGCTGCTTTAAATATAAATAAACTCAGACACTGTATACAAATACTTAGGCTTTAAGACATGATGTGAATGTTATCACCTACAAGAATACCTCTAGGCTACGACTTTATATCAGTTCTTTAAACGTAGAATCATAGAATAGTTAGGGCTGGAAAGGACCTTAAGATCATCTAGTTCCAAGCCCCCTGCCATGGGCAGGGACACCTCACACTAAACCATGTCACTCAAGGCTCTGTCGAACCTGGCCTTGAACACCTCCAAGGATAGAAGATTCACAACTTCATTGGGCAACCCATTCCAGCACCTCACCACCCTCACAGTAAAGAATTTCTTCCTTTTATCTAACCTAAATTTCCCCTGTTTAAGCTTGAACCCATTACCCCTTGTCCTACCACTACAGTCCCTAAGGAAGAGTCGCTCCCCAGCATCCTTATAGGCCCCCTTCAGATACTGGAAGGCTGCTAGGAGGTCTCCATGCAGCCTTCTCTTCTCCAGGCTGAACAGCCCCAACTTTCTCAGCCTGTCTCCATACAGGAGGTGCTCCAGCTCCCTTATCATCCTCATAGCCCTCCTCTGGACTTGCTCCAACAGCTCCATGTCCTTTTTATGTTGAGGACACCAGAACTGGACACAATACTCCAAGTGAGGTCTCACGAGAGCAGAGTAGAGGGGCGGGATCACCTCCTTCTACCTGCTGGTCACATCTCATTCCCTGTCTCCATTCATTATAATTACAGAAACACACCTGGTAATTAATGTGCTACGAAAGTCACTGCATTGGCCTACAGAAAGTAAACATAACATGAAGTTGTTCCAAACAAGTGAAGTTTCGTATGTCTCATTTGGAGGCAGTACGTACTTTAGGCCATTATGGAAAGACCTAACTTCTGTAATATATCACTAAGTGGGCACTCATTCAATAGTTGAACAGTAATTTCTAGCTTTCTCTTGTAAGGCCAGTGACATCTTAAATTCCCAAGCTGATGAGAATTGAGTATTGACCATCAGGTCACATGGCCTAAGCATCAGGCAGGACTAAGCAATAGATTGTTTAACTTTACAACTTAAGTGAAGGCTAACTGCATGCAAAAGGAGCAGTTGGACAACCCAAGCAGGATTATTCATCGGCAGTCACAAAAGAAGAAACTAGAGTCAGATGTCCTTGTTGTCTTACCCATATTATTACATCTAGATAACAACATCTTCTGCCTTTTCTTCTATACGGAGCTCAGCTTCATTCAGGCTTCACACTAGTCAGGTTTCTGCTGTCAAAGGACCTAGATCTAATACTTTAACAGTAGAAAATCTGCTGGCGAGCTACAGCTGTCTAACACATGTAAAAGATGTTTGCTAAGGTGCCAGCACCTGGCCAGCATGGCCCTGAAAGTGTATTGGCTGCAGAAGACTTGTATTTAGAGCAGCCAAGAGATACAGTCATACATCTTCCCTCTAGAAGGAAGCTGAGAGGTGGATTGTTGTAGTCATGAACTTATTTGCTCCTATTTATTGCTTCTTCATATTCAGAATACTTTAATTCTTCTGTTACTAGTGCTTTAGTGATCTATCTTCCCTCATGAGCTCTCACATGCATATGCTTCTCATTTTTAACTATTTTTTTTTTCCTGCCTGTTCTCTGGTGGCCTTTGAAAAACCTATACATTAAAGTAAAGAGATAATCATAACTTCTTAGGGGAAAGGAAGAGCTCAAACACAGAAATCTGTCAGGCTCAATGCAGTGGGTTACCTTCTGCTTCTCATGTTTCTTCATAGGCTTCAGACTATTTCAGTTTTTTGCTTTCTCACTGGTCTTGTATTGTCTTGTCTTTTCCACAAAGACAGTCTTGCATTCCTTCTTCCCCTAATCTCCCAACCTTTGTTCTATTTATCCCTAAGAAATTGGTTCCGTAATCAAAATTAGATTGAAAATGAAATAATTTTCAAATACACACACTTTGCACAAATGTAGGTATTGTAGCCCAGAAGTACCCTATATGACATGCAGTTAGGAGCTGCCTCTTCAGAAAATCTGTGTAGAGCCGAAGAGCCAAAGAGCAGAGAAAGGCACTTTGAGAGCCCATCAGTGATGTGATTCACTCTCCGGAGCTTCTTCATTTTCTGTTTACCATAGGGAGAACAGCGAGTTTGATTGTGCGGTTTGATTGTGTGGTAACATAGTGCTTCTGGCAATGTCTTAGCCAGCTGGGAGGAGCTGGTCTCATTTATAGGTAAAAGAGACTGAGATAGAGATACATAATGCTGGTTTTTTTCAAAACAGTATCTTGTTTCTGACACCTTCATTGGTCCCCTGCAAAATGATAGCGGAATTTTTATAGGTCAATTTATTCAGCTGAGCAGAAATTTGCCTGGGTGTGTTCAAAGCGTGCTAGTTTCCCTCATGCCCTCCACCTGTATGGAATGAAGCTAGCTCTAAAAGGCATTAAAACCTGTTTTTCTCCAGAAATACGAGCTGACAAATCGTGTTTGTTTCTCATTACCAACTACAGAGAGAAAAGTAGAAAAAAGCAAACTTGGGTACTTTTCAAATACAACTGCACAATAACAGTAGCAACCATATAGCATTTCTTCAGAGACTGAACACTTGCTTGCATTCTAATGGAAGAGCCTGTATGAGCATATGTAACATTGCCATCTAGTGATTTCAGCTGTAACAACAGCTGTAACATCTATTTTAACAAATTGATGTATGCACAGCCACCTCCAGTAATAATAACCTCCTTCCTTCTTCCTGATCTCCACGATTTATTATTTGGCACTCATATTTGTTATACCTTGTCCTACATTAAATTGGAATTGCATGAGAACCTTTTGGAAGGTCATCTAATACAATTTAAAGAACTGACAGTAAATAAGGCAGTTACTGGAGGAGGCTAGGAATAAGCTCATTATTCCTGCATCTAAAAAACCTGAAAAAGTTTCTTCTTCTTATAGTATTTGGCTGCATATTGCTACATTTTAAAAGGTATTTTCACTAAAAGTGAAAACCAGCTTCTGGGGAGCTTTTCAGCCACACAAAGCAACCTACTAAAGAGAAGGAAATATTCATGACTCTAATAGACCTGAATATTAGGCAGTAGTGGCACTGACATTTGACATGAACAAGCTGAAAAGGGAATATGCAACCCTTTCATACAAATGGCAATCCATCTCTTGAATAACAGTTAATCACATGCTTAAAATGCAATGGGTCTTTGGATAAATGCAGGTTATATAAGATCAAGCACATCCTCTATCATCTGCAAGACCACCCTAGGCTAGATGGCTAATTTTAAACAAATTTGGGTCAGCTGATTTCCAACCAGGAAATTGTATCGATGTAGGCATTCAGAAAACTCAACAGATATCATCTGGAAAAAGAGGAATATGATTGTCTGCACAGTGTCAGAAGGGTATACATGGTCTTAACTTTTCTTCCTTCCTTGATATTCCACCGCAGCACTCAATCTATTCAGCTGTTTAGATGACTTCCTTATTTTCCAGAAGTAGAGGGTTTTCCAGACTAGAAAGGATTATGCTTGTCGTGGTTTGAGCCCAGCCGGTAACTCAGAACCACACAGCCGCTCGCTCACTCTCCCCCCTTCCTCCCCCCGCTCCCAGAGGGATGGGGAGGAGAATGGGAAGAATGTAACTCCCACGGGTTGAGATAAGAGCAGTCCCGCAACTAAGATATAATACAAAACCACTACTGCTACCACCAGTGATAATAACAATTAGTGAAATAACAAGGGGAGAGGATACAATTGCTCACCACCCGCCGACCGATACCAAGCCCGACCCGAGCAGTGATCTGGATCTTCCGGGTAACTCCCCCCGGTTTATATACTGGGCATGACGTGCTGTGGTATGGAATACCCCTTTGGCTAGTTTGGGTCAGGTGTCCTGTCTCTGCTTCCTCCCGGCTTCCCCTCCTCCCTGGCAAAGCATGAGACTGAGAAAGTCCTTGGTTGGAATAAACATTACTTAGCAACAACTAAAAACATCAGTGTTATCAGCGTTGTTCCCAGGCTGAAAGTTAAAAAACACAGCACTGCACCAGCTACTAAGAAGGAGAAAAATGACTGCTATAGCTGAACCCAGGGCAATGCTATAGCTCAACTTCCCACACACATCTCAGCAGTATGCACTTTCTACATAGTAAATTAAGGAAGTGGATATGTGCCATGAAGACAGAACTATGCCTTTAGAATTACACATACAGTCTTGTGGTACACTAAAATAGACTGGAAAAAAATGAAAATATTAAGGTAATTTGTTAATATGTCCACTGATTTTGTAGGTCCTATTATGGAAACGATGCATGCAGGTGAAGACATTTGTTCTAATTCTACATCAGACAATTGAGAAAAATCCTCAGATTTCGACAACACATTAGTTATGTGCTGAAGTGAAGTTATGTGCTGAAGATCGCCCTGAGTAATTTCAAGTAATTTTGGCTTTTTTGCTTGGATTAACATTTACTTATATTTTTAATTTATTCCATCTTCCTTACTGTTTTGGAAAACACTAAAAACTCTTGGGTTTTGGACTTTTTCTTCTCTCTACCATTCTGAATAATTTTTTGATTGAACTGGAGAACCTGATACAGTATCTGCAGGAAACAATAAACTCTTACAATCTGTCACTGCTTTAAATGTACAGTGTGAGTACATTTAAGGCACTCAAAAATGTTTCTCAGAATACCAGAATGCTACTTAAAGGGCCTTCATTTTATTTTTAAAGAAGCATTTTATATAAAAATGCACAGTTTCATAAGGCACAATAGTTATGAAGAGCTACAAATTTGAACTCTCTGCAATTAAGAATTGTAGTGCCTGGAAGGTTAAATAAAACAACATATTTTGTTTGATTATCTTTATGACTTATAATGACACTTTACAGAAGTTATTCAAAATGTCAATTAAACTTACACTTCTATAGGAAGAGGTAAACATTTCCCTTTAACTGATTTTGTGTTGGCTTTAAGGCTTGCAAAAAAAAAAAAAAAGCACTAGAATAGATCTTGGACTTTTATATTCATTTTTTTCCATCAACAATTGTACCACCTTCTAAAACACACAAAAAATACAAAATTGTGCCCTATAAATATCTAGAATTTATTTAATCACAAAAAATTTTACATCTGCTTAGGTGATAGTTACAGTACATGGTGTCTTGCCACATAAATGAATGAAGAGAAATTAAAACAATTTAATAATACAAGGTGCAAAAAATGTAAATTAACATTTGTTTCTGTAATCTTTCATGAAAAATGCTTCTGGGCCTATTTAAGGTAATGATAACTTCTAGCTAAACCAGACAGTTTATATTCAGACAATGTTATCATTATTCAAGGGAAAGAATTACATATTCTGGGAATTGGAGCGCATGAACAAAATTTGTCAGTGAGGTAAATTATCAAGCCAATGTCCAGAGGGATCATGCTGTAAATAGGAATCATGTCTTTAATTCAGTGTTCACTGGTATGACAGCCTGCCTCTAAACCAGCTGAAATCGGAAATTTCACAGAGCCAAGTGAAAGGTTCAACCCTAGTCTCAAACAAATGCTTGTTCATCCTCCGCAGTTCAGAGCAGTGTGCACCTCCCTATGTCCGAGACATAAGCCTCTAGTGGATGAATCACAAAAATGAAGAACCACAGTCAGAACCTTCCCAGTGAAAGAAACGCATTTAAGCCTCTCTCCTGCCTTGACTCTGGATAACCTTACCCTTCCAACCTCTGTTTCCAGCTGCATGAACAGTTTTTTCTAAGCACTTTCCCTTTCTTCTAATGCATTCACTAGGCTTTCTTTCATCTGTGAGGTGGTTACTTTGGCACAGTCTGCTGGGGATGGCTGAGGATCTGTGGAGTATATATAGCACCCCATGGAGGTGTTTGCATCTGCTGGCCATGACTAATGGAGAATTCAAAAGGTGGGGAAAATACAAAGAATGTAGGAATCCATGAGTAGAAGCAGTAATTTTCCTTAATGATGTCCTGGATTCATCTCAGGATGTATTTTATAATTGAACAGCTATTATCTTTAGGCTTGCTGTCTATATTTATCTATGTATTATTGTTCATTTACTGCAGCAACTCTCTAAGGCCTCAGACAAATCCAAGCTCTGCTCATGCTAACCATGATAGCAATAAATGCTGTGAATGCAAATGTTGTCACAAAGAGTTCCAACAGACTAAGGAAAAGAAGCACTAGTATGAATACTTCACAGAAATGAAACTGAAAACTGAAGTGCCTTGGTCAAGGTCTGTAGGAATCCTACAGATCACTTCATTAAGAGCACTTTCACTATGAAATAACTGCAATGTTGAAAACGATCAGCTGACTACACACTTCTAGATGTTCAATGAACTTTTTAGAAAGATGTAAGAATAACACCTTTCATTAACAAAATAGTGATAATGTAAAGAGGAAGTTTTTATCAGCTGTATATGAAACATTAATAATTTGGCAATCTCAAGTACAACTACAGGCTGGGTGGACCCTGGACTGAGAGCAGGCTTCAAGAAAACGATTTGGGGGTGTTGGTTGACAAAAAGCTCAATGTGAGCCGGCAGCGTGCACTTGCAGCCCAGAAACCAACCATATCCTGGGCTGCATCAAAAGGAGCATGACCAGCAGGTCAGGGGAGGTGATTCTGCCCCTCTACTCTGCTCTCATGAGATCCCGCCTGGTGTATCGCATTCAGCTCTGGGGCCCCCAACACAAGAAGGACGTGGACCTTCTTGAGTGAGTCCAGAAGAAGGACACGAAGATGCTCAGAGGGTTGGAGCACCTCTCCTGTGAAGACAGGCGGAGAGAGTTGGGCGTGTTCAGCCTGGAGAAGGGAAGGCTCCAGGGAGAACTTAGAACAGCAGTACCTAAAGGGGGCCTAGAAGAAAGCTGGAGAGAAATTTTTTACAAGGGCATGTAGGGATAAAACAAGGGGGAATGGCTTTAAACGGAAAGAGGGTGGATTTAGATTAGATATAAGAAAGAAGATCTTTACTGTGAGGGTGATCAGACACTGGAACGGGTTGCTCGGAGAAGCTGTGATTGCCCCATCCCTGGAACTGTTCAAAGCCAGGTTGAATGGGTCTTTGAGCAACCTGGTTTAGTGGAAGGTGCCCCTGCCCACAACAGGAGGTTGGAAATAGATGATCTTAAAGATCCCTTCGTTAAAGGGACCATCTGTCAGGGTCCAACTGGAGAAAACCCCAGTGTTGGAAATATTTTGTTCATGATCCCCAGACTGAAACTAAGATGCAAGCGACATCAAGTACTGTAATCAATCAGTTTTTTTATTTTAAAAAGATGATTATTTAAAAAGATGTTATAAAAAAGACAGATTGGAAAAAAGATAGAAATTAAGCAAGCCTTCAAGAGTACAGAGAGAGAGAGAGTCACCACCTTAGTCATTGAACTCAGTGTTGGGAGTCCCCCAGGATCCGTAGTTGGCGTGGTAGAGGGTGTCCACCACGGTGATTACCTTTTTCCCCTTTTATAATGCGTTGGGGGGAGTACCTCTGTTTTTAATGCTACATTCTGGTAGACCAGTTTTGCTGGCCTTGCAGCCAGCTCTTCAACTGCACATGTGTGTGGCAATCATTGAGATAATGGGCAGCAGTTCCTCACACCAATCCTTAGATAATGGATGGAGGAGTGTTATCTCAGCTCCTCCCACCCATCTCTCAGACAATAGACAGTGGAGTTCTATCTCAGCTTCTCATACCAGTCTTTCAGACAATGGACAGTGGAGTCTGTTTTCAGTTCAGTCTCTTACACCATCATATGATGCTATGAAGCGTAAACAGAAAAACTAGAAGAAAAAAGTGTTTACTTCAAATAATAAATACCTTAATTAAAAAAAAGACACCTACATAAATCTTTGTCCAAAATTTCTAATGTTCACTGGATAGCAAGTATTTTTTCAAGCCAGTGCTATAAATGTTACTGCAATAAATACCCACAACAATGATTATCATTCTGTAGTTTTAACGATCCGGCAGAAAATATGTATCGGTATTGCACTGTTATTACTATAATTCAAATGTAACTCCAGGCATCATAAATAATGTTTTTGAAAGAATAGTACTTTAGAAATGCTACTAATTAAGGCAAGATCTTGTGTTGCTCAGAATAAAAGATTGATGTGAAGTAAATTATCCTGAAGGAGAAAAGTTAATGCCTTAAAAATGTGGAGAATGCAAAGAAAAAGAGACTGCTATTTTCAAAGTTACAGTATCCAAAATAGAACAGACAGATATTTTTGTTTACTATTTGGAGCTGCAGACTGACATGCAAAATCAGAGCAACCAGACTCTATGGATTATTAATTTTTTAGTGTTATGTATATTGGCTTTTCGCTTTTCAAGGGGATGGACAGGTGAACAGGAAATATTATTGAGTGCTCTTCTGGCTGTCTGCCATACTGTGATGGCTAATAACAAAATTACACCAACACTTGAGAGATTGTCTTAAAAATTAAAAAGAAAATTATAAGGTGAGAATCTGAATATTTTAAGCTTATCTTCATACCTTTACTTAAGCAACCATACTCATCTAGAAGTTACTGCTTTATTATAATACAAATATTCTGAGCTTTGACTTACTTTTCAGATGTTTTCCTTTTATTTGTATAAATATGTTAATGTCCTGTTATTTTCCCTTATTCAGTGAAAGCTATTTTTACGTTTAACAAAGTTTCGAAATATCACTATGGGGTGCCTTGGCCAAATCACAAATTGAACTTTGACAATTGCAATTGTTTTTAATTGGAAATGAAGAAACTAGAATAATGTTGAAAGGGTAATAAATATTAGATCCTGTTCTTGGCTCCTGCTATTATAAAGCTGACAAAATGATGGGAAAAATGAATGGATCAATTCATCTGGCAGCAAAAAAATTATTTATTTTAACGGTACTCAAGGATTGTTGGAAAAAAGCTCTTCAAATTTTAGGTTCAAAATACATACTTTTAGTTCCTAAGGCAAAAAATGTCATTTCTCAGGTTAGCTAGTATAAAGGATTATTTCCAATCAGTCCCCTAAAAAGCTCTGTTACAGAGGAAATTCATCATCATGAGTGACTATATTCAAGGCACCCAGGGCTGTCTACTTGTTTGATGCACATCCTCAATCCGAGAAAAGCTTCCCAAGCTGTAGAAAATGGTTTGATGACATAAACGCCAGGCTGCAGATCCTGGTATCCCTCAAATTAGAGTTTCAAAATGCAGCAGGGAGTTTTCACATAAGCAAATTGATGTCTCTGCAGTTTGTTATATTAGAAACTTCTTCTGATGAAGCAGCCTTGTGGGATTCTGTGGGGTTTTGTGTTTTACTGATGCACATGCACTCCATATCAAATAAACTTTGTAAAAATGAAAAACAGAATACATGTATTTGTTTGTCATATAATCAGTCACGTCACTCATCTTGGAATTTGAGAATCAAGCCAGGGCTTAAATGTGTGCTGGTACTAATTATTTCTTCTTCAGCTGGATTTTAATAAACTATTGTGGTACAGATGATTCACAAGAAGGAATGAAATCTATTTCACATCTTTATTATTTCCCTATCAAGAACCACAAGAGCTGCCTGCTTGTCAGCAAAGTAAAAAGCTAGACTATAAATACATGGGAAGTATAATTATGCAGATATGACAATACTACAGAGCAAGTGAAATCAGAGTTTAGAAGTAAATTGCATTATTTCTGTGTAGACATTAAGAATGTCATTATTTTTCTTGTAGCAGTAGGGCACCTTATTTAAAAAAATCCTCCTTGCCCAAAAGACACTGTAAAGCTGTTCAGTGGTGAACTAAAATGTAAAGTTTACAATTCTTTGACCCTTTTAAAGAAATAACATATTTGAGTATAAGCCCTGCAGCCCAGATGAACTCTAGAGCAACCCATGCTCATGAAGAATAATGTGATTAGCCCTCAGCAGCATGAGAACCCCAAGGGACCAGATGCCGTAATAAGCCAAACTGACTACCACATGCTGGTGAAATGTGGAGAGAGCTCACAGCCTCATAGACATTTCAGCAACGCCATAGCCTGTAGCTCTGTGTTAAATGGTGGTTAAGTGTTCAACTTGTGGGTGATAAAATATTTTGTCTGTTGTTCTGAGAAGCCCATTCATTCCCTATTCAACATTTTATGTAGCGATGATCTCTTTCTGTGAGTGCCAGCAGCAAGAAGGCAACGAGCAGGGATGAATGGTGTGGAGGCAGGTGGTGGGCTGTATGAACAAGAAAGTGCAAGCACTGGTGAAGAGACCTGAAATGCTAGAGCTGCATATGTGCAATTTTCATCTCTTATTGCTCCTGAAAAGGCACAGGTCTAAGGGTAGATTGGATGGCTCAGCTCAGAAAACTAATTTGAGCTCAAAAAACAAGAGAAAGTGGGTACCCTAGAGTGGACAACTTTCATAGCTACTGACAACCAGAAGGACAATTATGGTTTGACCTTTATAAGATCATCCAGTGGGATCTTATGTTATACACATTGCTAATGTAGAAATTGTTGTCTTTTTACAACTGTATTGTTTTTCTTTGTTCATCTGTCCTCTATCCCCTTATATTTTGTTTCACATAAATTCTCGGTCTCAGTATTTGAAAATGGGAAAGGATTAACATATTTTAAATATGCCCTTTTTATCAGGTTTGAAGAGTGGCTGGAAGAATTCATCTGGCTTTTTCTGGACTAATGAAATAAGAAATGGTTATTTCCATAAGATATATTACACCACCTAATATTAATGTATCTTGTCAGCAATATCCCTTTCTGGTTAATACAGCAATGGCTACATCTTCTGCAGAGCTCGGGATATTTTCAGCCTCCCTGTAGACTGTCTAAATGAAGAAGATGTACTGATAGACTATTCTCTTCATTTTTTGAGATGTACTGATAAGGTAGTCTGTGTTTTTGTTCTAACCCACGCATGGATTATTGTTCCCTGTATATTTTGTCTTTATTAAGAATCATGGGAAAAAAAAAAAAAATGGAGCTGCAGATGCTTCAGCCTAAATTTAAAAACAACGTAAGACTGAATATTTTAACCTGAATTGGAATATTCAGAGGTTGTAAGTACCTGTCAAAATATTTCCCAAAGCCTGTGGATGGACAAGGTTTGGTACCTTTACATCTGTACGTCCAAAAAGCCTCCTGCTCTGTCAGATAACCATCTTTTGAGTTTGAGCAATAGTTTCAGTCCTGGCTACTGCCTTCAGATCATGTAAATACTGAGTATATGGAGTAAGACGTCTGAAGTAATAGGTATGCAGAAAGGAGCCTGGGGCTTTTAATCTGTCTGGTAGTGAGACAGCAGCTATTGAAAGGCTATCAAGGAAAATCAGACTCAGTCATCGAACCAGGTTACTTAGAAGCAGTTGGTAATTTACTTACTGAGTTGGTGACTGCAGGTAAGTAAGGAGCCTTGAATTTTACTTTTTACTTTCCCAACTTATTGATTCATGTATTTTAAGAATAAAAGATATCACAGTGATGATCTAGTCTGAGCTATTAAATGACACAGGACAATGAACTGCATTGGGCAATTTCTGTATTAACAATTTCTGTTTGATTTACATCATATTTTTAAGAAAGTTATCCAGTCTTAGTTATTCAAATGATGAAGAACCCACCTCATCCCTTGCTGAGTTTTTCCTATGATTAATTACTTTCACTATTAAAATTTCTGCTTTATTCCTAATACAAATTTTTCTAGCCTCTTCTACCAACTATGGTATCTCATTACACCTTTCCCTATCAGATTAAAAAGGCATCTACCATCAGAAATGTCTTTCCTATAGTTACTTAAATAGCATAATGAAGTCACCTTTTAACCTTCTCTTGGATAAACTAAATAGCTTGAGTTCAAATAACAAGCCTCCATGCTGCCTTCAGGAAAAAGAGCAGTGATACTCTTTGGAAGGCTTTAATGAAATATATCACATTAATTCACAAGATTTGAGGTTTTTTCCCAAAAATATTCTGTACATCTGTGTGTGATTTTTTTTCACTTATTGACTTCCAGCAGAAATACCGATAAAATTTCTCATTTTTTAGCACACAGTGGCACAGGTTCAGCTTCACGAAAGCACTGTAGTGTGGCAATGCTGGTTGTTTGCTAAGATAACTTTTAGTCAGTCATCTTTAGGAGCAGAATTAGCTTGTCATTACAAGGTGTGCACATGAGATCCTGATATTATTCAAGGAGAGATCTGGACATGTAGAACTGGGATTCAGAGGCAAGCTGCGTAGGAAGACAGCTAATAAAGAGACGTATGTTTCTGCAGGTCTGCTTCTCATAGGTTTACAAATGTCTCTGAGAATGGGATTCTTAGCCTAAAGCCTCTCCTGGGTCTAGACACATAAGTTATCCACTTAGGGAAAGACTTTGAAGTATATAAAACCCAATTCCATCTTAAAAAATGCATAAATAAATTAATTAATTGATTAATAAAGAAAGAAAGAAAGCAAGAAAAGAAAGAGAGAAAGAAAGAGAGAAAGAAAGAAAGAAAGAAAAAGAAAAAAATAATCTAATATGCTAGAGACAAAGATAACATTCATCCTCCTTAGGAGGATGGAGCTAAACATTCAGACTTCACAGAGACAGAGCAAACGAAGATGAGTCTGTACACGAGTGATGAGGGCATTCATCTCAGAGGGAACAGTCATTGCCTTGTTCATGAATGCTGTTTAATAAAGGTCTAATACAAGATGTCTTAGCAGGCCTAGAAGCAGGAACTCTTTTCAGAGCTGACTGCCTTTATTAAGGTGTTATACAATCTTTCTCCTTCTCTGACTCCATGTTTTCCCATTGATGATATTTTATATATATAGTATTATAAAATATAATTGTATACTTGTATAGTATATAAATACAAGTTATTAAGAGTATAAAGTATATCTATCTGTGAATGATACCAGGACCTACTATGAGCACACCAAATGCTTCTGTAAATCTGGACCACATGATTTAAAGCCAAAGTAACACGTTTCCAACACCTATAGTTTATTTTCTTGGAGTACTGAATTTATGTTCACCAGTGTAAGGAGTGCCTTCACCTCTGAATGAATGCAACGAAAATGAAAGTTGATTATCTCCTAGTTGAATCTGCTGCTAAAAACTCTATTTCATTTTTTTGGGACACCAAAAGAATGCCTTACAAACTTTACAAACTATATATGGTGCATGCCACCTCCTTCTAATTCCTCTGGAGGCCATAAGGATACTCAATTCTTGGTAGAAGTGCTATCAAAACCTCTATCACATCTGTACAAAACAAAGCACAAATAATCCAATTTTAACTTCTGCAAAGCTTTTCTATTCAATAATGATTTTTTTTTTTTTTTTGTGTGGCTTTTTCCTTAAAAGGTTCCAGTTCCATAAGTCTTCTGCTGAAACTGAAATCAAAGCTTCTTACTATACTTTTTTAAGACCTTTCTGTTTTCTGAGTCAAATTCTTCACATAGTCAAAAGCATGGAGATTCAAGTAAGGTCAGCTAGACCATAATTATTATTCTGTCCTTTGTTCTGCTTATTTAGACAGAATAGCCTATTAGACCAAGTCTGTCTCTATTTATTTATATATACACTTGCTATCCACATAATATGGCTGCAGACCATACAATTCCCAGTCCCTCTCCTTCCATACTATAACTTTAATTTGTTCGGTTATAATATTCAACAATAATGGATTCAATTAGATAGCTGGATGACCATGTCTTGTAAGTAATTATGAATGTTTTCAGCTAAGCCAACCAGTGTGCCAATTTTTAAAGACTGAATGAAAGTGTATCTGGCAGATTAATTCTCATGTATAACCTCTTGCCCTAAAATCTTCAATCTGCAGCATTTATTTGGACCGTTCATGTATTAAAATTGCCCAACAGTCTCCCATTATTGTTCAAATGATTTTTCCTGTACCTTATTTCATACTTTATTTTTGTCCATACTTCATAACATATAGTGCCTGTGGAAGTAAATGTGCTATCAGTGAGTAAATGACTTTGGAAATTAGTTGGAGGTTAATTCTTTGCCTCATTGGCCCCTTAAAGTAGCCAAACTGTAATTGATTTTGATGGCATTCACAAAGTGCCTTGGCCTGTTGAATAATGAAGGAGCACTTATGGAGACAGCCGCTGAATATAGAAACAATTATGCAGGGTATCAATGAGACATCATTAAAAGTTTAATGCTTCCGCACTTAATCAACTTTACCCTACCTTTAACAGATTTGTTGCGTTAGGAAATCTGCAAAATTTGAAGTGTCCATGTGTTCTATATGTCTTACATCCATTAGTTCATAGAAATGTTCACTGAGAGTAAACATAGAATCATAAAATCATAGAATAGTTAGGGTTGGAAAGGACCTTAAGATCATCTAGTTCCAAGCCCCCTGCCATGGGCAGGGGCACCTCACACTAAACCATGTCACCCGAGACTCTGTCCAACCTGGCCTTGAACACCGCCAGGGATGCAGCATTCACAACTTCATTGGGCAAGCCATTCCAGTGCCGCACCTCACTGTAAAGAACTTCTTCCTTATATCTAATCTAAACTTCCTCTGTTTAAGTTTGAACCCATTACCCCTTGTCCTACCACTACAGTCCCTAAGGAAGAGTCCCTCCCCAACATCCTCGTAGGCCCCCTTCAGATACTGGAAGGCTGCTATGAGGCCTCCACTCATCCTTCTCTTCTCCAGGCTGAACAGCCCCAACTCTCTCAGCCTATCTTCATACGGGAGGTGCTCCAGCCCCCTTATCATCCTCGTGGCCCTCCTCTGGGCTCGCTCCAACAGCTCCAGGTCCCTTTTATGTTGAGGGCACCAGAACTGTACACAATACTCCAAGTGAGGTCTTGCAAGAGCAGAGCAGAGGGGCAGGATCACCTCCTTCGACCTGCTGGTCACACTTCTTTTGATGCAGCCCAGGATACAGTTGGCTTTCTGGGCTGGGAGCACACCACACTTCTTTTGATGCAGCCCAGGATACAGTTGGCTTTCTGGGCTGGGAGCACACACTGTCAGCTCATGTTAAGTTTCTCATCAACCAACACCCCCAAGTCTTTCTCCACATGGCTGCTCTGAATCTCTTCTCCACTCAACCTTTAGCAGTGCCTGGGATTGCCCCGACCCAGGTGTAGGACCTTACACTTGGCTTGGTTGAACTTCATGAGGTTGGCACTGGCCCACCTCACAAGCATGTCAAGGTCCCTCTGGATGTCATCCTTTCCCTCCAGAATATCAACTGAACCACACAGCTTGTTGTTTTCGGCAAACTTGCTGAGGGTGCACTCAATCCCACTGTCCCTGTCACCAACAAAGATTTTGAACAAGATCAGTCCCAACACTGATCCCTGAGGGACACTACTCGTTACTGTTTTCCAACTGGACATTGAGCCACAACTCATTGCATGCAGCCATCCAGTCAGTTCTTTATCCACCAAGTGGTCCATCCATCAAACTGATGTCTTTCCATTTTAGAGACAAGGATGTTGTGTGGGGCAGTTTCGAATGTTTAGTCCTGACTAAAGGACTGGTAAAGCATAAAAGAAAATGATAGACAATTTCCAGTGCTGAGAAAATGTCAGGTGCTGCCTGCATGTGCTGCATGGAGCATTTGTCACTCAAATGGCCACAGTACCCTAATGACAGCACCATCTCATTCTATTGTTTGATTACTCAAAGGTAACATGAGAAAGGTCAGATGATTATTTTTTAGTTATAACAGATTCAGCTAATCAACTATTAAGCAATTATTTCTTGAGGTTTTTAACTGGTTTATGTAATTTGTTTTATGACTGACAGTGGTGATTATATCTGTGCCTTAACAATACTTTGTTGAATTTTTTATGCTTGTGTTAAATAATTATTCAAGCACATGCCATGAGGAGAAGTTAATGAACCTAGACTATACAGTTATGATTTGTACACGCTTAACTAGCCACCTTTTTAACTCAGTCAATGTTTGAGTTATAAAAAAATGACTGATTTACAAAGCTTGCATGCATCAGTCTACTAAGCAGCAATGAATGGGCACAGGACACTAAGGTCACAGTGGTGTTTGAAAATATCACACAATACAGGATGAGGAGGATTTTTAAAGGCAAGTACAATATCATTCCTCTAAGGACAGTTTTGCTATGGATCATTAAAGTTTTGGGACAGGAGCTTAGTGTTTCACATTATTTCAATGACTCTGGCAATATCACCCCACTTGCAACAAAAACATGGTAGATGTCATGTTTCCTGATATTAGCATAAATTTTGGATCTCTGTGATTTAAGCAATTTGTTGTCTTTTCTCATTCTAGTTTTGAATATCTCTTTTCAGTGTATGCACTGTATATCTCATTAAGAGCCAGGTCTTTCCTGCACTTTCAGATTCTCAGAAAGCATAGTTCTTGTTACTTTTGACTTAGAAATTACTTCTAGATATGTTTCACAGTGCCTCAAGAAAAAGTACCTGTCATTCCACTTTGTCCACGACACACTTGGTCAAGCTTTACCTTTGGGTGCCTTGTAACATTATGATCCCATTTCAACATACTTATTAAAAAGATTTTCAAATCCTACACAAACACAGACTACACCTGTTCTTCTGCTAGAGAAGGGGGACTGAACTGGATCCTGAAACCAAGTGCACATTATGGTTTAAATTCCTTAGATCTAGCACCTACTATGGCAAACTTGTCTTGGTGAGAGAATTAGTTGGAGTGTAAAGAGTAAAAAGGAATGGATTAACATAAGCTTTGTGAACCATTGTTTGTGAGTTCTTGAATTCCATTTCCAAACACTCTTCCTGACTTAGTTTCACAGACATACTTGTGAAGTCTATTTCTGAGCTTTAGTCGTAGAAGCAGTCAAAGATATTTCCCATTTGAGTATGTGTGCAAAGTCAATAACTAAGTCTCTAGGAATAATTTTGATTTGGTTATCTCTGATCTGACCTTCAAAACAATTAGTGGGGTCTTTCAAATGTGAATTTTATACTGAATGAAACAGTTGATAGAACTGAAGGAAGCATTTTTTCTTTCAGGATTTACATGTCAATTATTACAAAAATTCGTATGGTAGATAGTGGGTGAAACAGGGAATATTAGTGGGGAAAAAAAAATTATTTTGAAGTTGTTGGCTGCCAGGGACAGATGTGTTCTATCTCTGCCTCCGACACCAAGTTCATGCATGTTTCTGGACTCAGCTCTAAATTTCTGCACATTCTTATTTTTCTGACTCCTGCAGCTAAGACACTTAGACTCTGATTTACAAACATATTGAGCACATTTAAATCCAGCTGACATAAAGTACATCAGCTACTAAGTGTTCTGAAAAGCAGATCTCAGGTATCCTAGAGTAAGTGTCCAGATCAATTGTAGCTTATGACAGTTTGACTTTTAAACTGTTTTGGGCTTTTTTTCTTATAACTTGATATATGAACAATCATATAGGTTAAAAAAAATCCCATATGCTCAATATATATATATTTAGTGGATAAAGAACTGGCTTCGGTGGATAAAGAACTGGCTCGATGGCCGCACGCAAAGAGTTGTGGTAAATGGCTCGATGGCCAGTCGGAAAACCGTAACGAGTGGTGTCCCCCAGGGATCAGTGTTGGGACCAGTACTGTTCAACATCTTTGTTGGCAACATGGACAGTGGGATTGAGTGCGCCCTCAGCAAGTTTGCCGAAAACAACAAGCTGTGTGGTTCAGTTGATATTCTGGAGGGAAGGGATGCCATCCGGAGAGACCTGGACATGCTTGTGAGGTGGGCCAGTGCCAACCTCATGAAGTTCAACCAAGCCAAGTGTAAGGTCCTACACCTGGGTCGGGGCAATCCCAGGCACTGCTAAAGGTTGAGTGGAGAAGAGATTCAGAGCAGCCATGTGGAGAAAGACTTGGGGGTGTTGGTTGATGAGAAACTTAACATGAGCTGACAGTGTGTGCTCCCAGCCCAGAAAGCCAACCGTCTCCTGGGCTGCGTCAAAAGAAGCGTGACCAGCAGGTCGAAGGAGGTGATCCTGCCTCTCTACTCTGCTCTCATGAGACCTCACTTGGAGTATTGTGTACAGTTCTGGTGCCCTCAACATAAAAGGGACATGGAGCTGTTGGAGCGAGCCCAGAGGAGGGCCACGAGGATGATAAGGGGGCTGGAGCACCTCCCGTATGAAGATAGGCTGAGAGAGTTGGGGCTGTTCAGCTTGGAGAAGAGAAGGCTGAGTGGAGACCTCATAGCAGCCTTCCAGTATCTGAAGGGGGCCTACGAGGATGTTGGGGAGGGACTCTTCCTTAGGGACTGTAGTGGTAGGACAAGGGGTAATGGGTTCAAACTTAAACAGAGGAAGTTTAGATTAGATAGAAGGAGGAAGTTCTTTACAGTGAGGGTGATGAAGCACTGGAATGGATTGCCCAGGGAGGTTGTGAATGCTGCATCCCTGGCGGTGTTCAAGGCCAGGTTGGACAGAGTCTTGGGTGACATGGTTTAGTGTGAGGGGGCTTGGAACTAGATGATCTTAAGGTCCTTTCCAACCCTAACTATTCTATGATTCTATGATTCTATAAACTTGCTCTTTTCCTTTATACAACATGCAGCACTGTTACTAATGCATAAAGTAGAAAAATAGTTTAGGTAGATCTTTTATCTGTTCTTTAGCTTTTCAGATGTCAGATGATTCATATGCATTATCTAACTTGCAAAGGCTTGTATTTTTATTTTGCCTAAAGTGTTATTCTTGAGTGCCTGTTGGAAGTTAGTTTTTGTGAAATCTCATTATATTAGAAGATATTTCCTCTCTCCAGCAATGTTTCTCCAATATTTTAATCTGAATGTGTTCTTCTGCTAAATGCATGTGTACTTGAAAGAAAAGGGACAAATCCCTTGTCTCTCCTCTTTCACACGAAGACCCTCTCTCCCACTCTATAGCAGGAAGTTTTCTTTTTCTTATTGTTTCTTTCTGCTGGCAGATGTAAGTTCTTGAGCCTAATTCTCAAGCATCAGGTTTGAGACCATCTTCAGAACCTAAACGTGCACAAGTCCATGGGACCTGATGAAATCCATCCACGGGTCCTGACTGAAGACAGGCTGAGAAAGTTGGGGCTGTTCAGCCTGGAGAAGAGAAGGCTGCGTGAAGACCTCATAGCAGCCTTCCAGTATCTGAAGGGGGCCTATAAGGACGTTGGGGAGGGACTCCTCCTTAGGCACTGTAGTGGTAGGACAAGGGGGAATGGGTTCAAACTTAAACAGGGCAAGTTTAGATTAGATGTAAGGAAGAAGTTCTTTACAGTGAGGGTGGTGCGGCACTGGAATGGGTTGCCCAATGAAGTTGTGAATGCTGCGTCGCTGGTGGTGTTCAAGGTCAGGTTGGACAGAGCCTTGGGCAACATGGTTTAGTGCGAGGTGTCCCTGCCCATGGCAGGGGGGTTGGAACTAGATGATCTTAAGGTCCTTTCCAACCCTAACTATCTATGATTCTGTAATTCTATGATTCTCCACTCTTACTGCAGAGGTAGCACAGGTGCTTAATTCAACCTTGTAATCTGCTTAGTCAAATGCCTAATTTTAGCTCTTCTGATAATGTCAAACTTTGTGTACCTTGTTTTATTAACTTCACAAATGGTCTAACATTTTGACACTTTAGTGTCTTTAATAATATTTGGCATATAACCTTGCCAAAGACTTTTTCAAAATCCAAATATATTGTGTACCTGGTTTCTCTTTGTCCACATTCTCTGATACTTTTAAAGAACTCCATCAGATCAGTAAGGTGGGATTTTCTCCTATCTGCTAACTCGGTCATGCTGCCTCTTCACAGAATCATAGAATCATAGAATAGTTAGGGTTGGAAAGGACCTTAAGATCACCTAGTTCCAAGCCCCCCTGCCATGGGCAGGGACACCTCACACTAAACCATGTCACCCAAGACTCTGTCCAACCTGGCCTTGAACACCGCCAGGGATGCAGCACCCACAACCTCCCTGGGCAATCCATTCCAGTGCTTCACCACCCTCACTGTAAAGAACTTCTTCCTTATATCTAATCTAAACTTCCCCTGTTTAAGTTTGAACCCATTACCCCTTGTCCTACCACTACAGTCCCTAAGGAAGAGTCCCTCCCCAACATCCTCGTAGGCCCCCTTCAGATACTGGAAGGCTGGTCCCTAGCTTCCCGGGCAATGCTCCTATATTCTTCCCAGGCCGCCTGTCCTTGCTTCCACCTTCTATAAGCTTCTTTTTTCCCTCTAAGTTTCCTCAGCAGCTCCTTGTCCATCCATGGAGGTCTCCTGGCCCTCCTGCTGCACTTTCTTCTAGTCGGGATGGAACACTCCTGAGCTCGTAGCAGGTGATCCTTGGATGTTGACCAGCAGTCTTGGGCCCCCCTGCCCTCTAGGACTATATCCCATGGAACCTTACTAAGCAGGTTCCTGAAGAGGCCAAAGTCTGCTTTCTTGAAGTCCAGGGCAGTGAGCTTGCTTCATGCTCTTCTCACTGTCCTGATGATCTCAAACTCAACCATCTCGTGATCGCTAGAGCCAAGGCTGCCCTGGAGTGTCACATTTTCAACCAGTCCCTCCCTGTTGGTGAGAACGAGGTCAAGCATGGCACCTCTCCTTGTCGGCTCCTCTATTGCTTGAAAGAGGAAGTTGTCTTCCACACAATCGAGGAACCTCCTGGATTGCTTCTGCCGGGCTGTACCATCCCTCCAACAGATGTCAGGATGGTGACACACCATGTTTATCTATGCATTCAGCTACTATACTCTTTATTGCAGACTATATCATCTAACCAGAGACAGAAGCCAGGCTTACCAGGATGTAGATTGTAAGATTCCCTCTAGAGTACTTGCTATTGTTGGGGGTTATACTGGCAGCTCACCAATACTCTGACATAGTTGCTGCTTGTGATGACAGGTTACATTCTTGGCCAACTGCTCTGCAGTTTCACATATGAGTGCTGTCCTGGTGAATGCCATCTAATTGTGCTGGTTTGTTAAGACCTTACACAAAAATCTGTTTGGCCTCATACTTTCTGCATATTTATTTCAAACTAATCAAAATCCTCTGACCTTTCAAAAAAAAAAAAAAAAAAAAAAGAAGCAATAGGTGTGGGATTCTCCCCAGACTAGTTCATCAGTAAAGAAAAAAAAGCAAAGAATTTACTGAGCTTCTTTGCTGTGATAGTATCATCTCTAAGTACTCCTGTTAGTTTCTGTCATTAGGCAGCTCCACCATTTCCTATTCAGCTTCCTGCTTTTATTGCTTTTAAGGAATCTTTACTGTTAGCTCAAGTGTCCTTTGAAAAGTGTTCAAATTCTTTAGCACTCTTGATTTCTTATTTACATCTGACCTGTCAGATTTCTTATTTACATCTTACCTGCCAACAGTTTTGCTCCATAACTTTTGCTAGTGGTCAATCTGTGGCTTGTACCATAATCAACTGAATGTGCCATTTTGGCCCTTTGGAAATATTCATACAGTAAAAAAGTGCTATTGGTTTTACTTGCAGTATTATGATATATGCTATAGATGTGTGGCATTCCACTATATAATTAGCTTAATCAGAAATGGATATTAACATTAGAAGGCATCACCTCTAAGTCAGAGACAAACTAGACATAGGAATTAAAAATACAGATCTTTGAGGTGGTCTTCAGAAGACTTTCTGTCACGGTTTAAGCCATAACTCAGAACCACGCAGCCACTCACTCCCTCCCCTTTTTTCCCCCTGCTTCTGGAGGGATGGGGAGGAGAATCAAAAGAATGTAAACTCCACGGGTTGAGATAAAAGCAGCCCAGTAACTAAGGTATAATACAAAACTACTACTGCTACCACCAATAATAATAATGATAAGGGAAATGACAAGGGGAGAGAGTATAAAACTAAAGAGGAAAGGGAAAAAAAACAACAATAAACACAAGTGGCGCACAATACAATTGCTCACCACCCACCAACCGATATCCAGCCCTACCTGAGCAGTGATCTGGGCCTTCCAGGTAACTCCTCCCAGTTTATATACTGGGCATGATGTGCTGTGGTATGGAATACCCCTTTGGCTAGTTTGGGTCAGGTGTCCTGTCTCTGCTTCCTCCCTGCTTCTTGTGCCCCTGCTCACTGGCAGAGCATGAGAGACTGAGAAGACCTTGATCGGGTAAGAGTTACTTAGCAACAACTAAGACAGCAGTGTGTTATCAGCATTGTTCTCAGACTAAAGCCAAAACACAGCACTGCACCATCTACTAAGAAGGAGAAAAATAACTGTTACAGCTGAACCCGGGACAACTCCTCACCTCAAAATATTACAGCTGTGCAAGGACTTATTGAGAGATTTAGATCATGCATCCCCCTTACAATCAGATTGTCCTGATAGTGGAACAACCTGGGTTTGTTCTTGAACATTCTTTATGTGAGTCAGCTCAAGGCAATGGGCCCTTTACCTACATACAGATCTGCTGAGTTTATGTCATCAATTAATGACCTTTCATTATATTTACATTGTCAATCACTTATTCACAGCCTACTAAACCTTTACTTCAGAAATATGGCTGCGAGTACCTCCCTCTGCTGTAGATGACTGACAAGTTGTTCATGCTCTTTCTTATAAAAGTCTGTGATATATTGGATACAGAAAGTTATAGCACATCATTAACATTTTCGACTGCATGTTACTGGTTTTGTTTTGTAACTCAATGTCCTACTTTAGATTTAGGCAGTGAACCATTTAGTTCTAGGTTTTCCTAACAGATCAATGCTATTCTCCCCAGAGATTCATAAATATTGAAGTTTAGTGGAGCATAAGTTTTCATATATTGCTGTCTTTGTCCCTGAATTCTCTTTTGAAAAAATTTATTTCTGCATCTTTTTTGCACTAAAATAATTTCATATTACTGTCCCATAATAAAACTGAACATTTGGAATATTTAACAATATTTTACTTAGATCAAATAAAAACCAATTGTATCTATCATCAAGGGAAAGTGGCAGGGACATAAATCAATAGAACATCTATGATGATTTTCACCCCATATTTTGTCTGTTATTCCTAGATGTAATTGTAAAAAGGCAAACACTGGACAGAATATGTTACAGCCACACTTGAAATTGAGCTTAATTAGAGCAGTCGTGTCGCAACATAGCTTATATTGTTTTCTTTCTGATGTCTTCTAGAGCAATTCTACTAGCAATGCATACTCAGCCAAGAAGCTTTCAATTTGAGGTACTAATGTAATCTGCTATGATTAAATTTGAAAATACTGGGCTGTAGCTCTACTTACAAAGCAGCGAATGTTTGAAAATACTTATCCTGCCCTAGGGGTCAGATCTGTTATTTCTCAAGAAAAGAAGAGACATATTTAACAGGTACAAGGAAAAATCAGTATAGTTCTCTTCAAAAGTCAAGGTTGCTTTCTGCCAGCTGATGATCTGTTATTAAGTGCTGAAAATTCATGTAAAATTTTCTAACAGAGTTGTAGTATTCTGTGGCCTCAGCAAACTGTACTGAAAATAGGAGAATGTATTAAGGCATAGATATGCTCATTTGGAGCTGGGATATTCACAGTTCTCTGCTTTTACCCAGATAAGCTTATAGATAAGCTTACAGATAAGCTTATTTCATTATAGAGCTTTAGCTTTGTAACGAAAGAATCAATAGAACCTGCACAGCAGAGATTCAGTTGTGGCAATATGTCACCCCTAGGAGAATATGAGGCCTTCCCTGTCCCCAGATATCTGATTGTTGACTGGTGTGTGGTTAAGCAAAACTCCTTCAGCTTTAGAACAATGCTGAACTATCTGTCAGTCTCAGTATATAGAAATCTTCCACAGGTATGTTTACTATCAAAGTACCTTATAAAAGAAACATAAATTATGCTAACTTATATTTGACTTATATGACAGTCATGACCCAAACATACTGGTTTCATCAATATGAAAGTTCCCCTAGCTCAGGTTTGGACCTCTTGGTAATAGCTATGAATAAAGACAGTACTTCTACCTTCTGTGAGCTTCAGATGGGCTGGTTGCATATGTCTTGAGGGAGAGAGAATAAGAAATAATGTCATACTCAGTGAAAAGTGTCCCAGGTGCCTGGTCAATGAAGAAAGAAGCTTTTTGCAGTTAATCTTCACATTTTGCTATTTTATATCAGGGATGGTGGAAAAACAGAGAGGGGAAAAGTTCTTGTCCTCACCTAAGAAATGAAGCTGTTTCTACAGTCTGGAATCGGAGCTCCTTTTTGAGGAAAGAGGGAAACAGCTCTTCAGTTTCTAGTCATTATCCAGTTTCAATAACTGCTTTTTTGTCTATGTCACTTGCCTCTCTCTATTCATTCACTGAGGAACGCTCTCACTTTCTCCTTTCCCACACTGTGGAAGAGTGCCTATGGCCTCTTCTTGGTGACATGGCCCAAACAACAGCTCAATGGCAGGAATGTGAGTGTAAATGGGGTATGTGAATAGACTGTCCAAATCTGTCCACTGAGAGGATATTTGCCCCAAAAGCTGGTATCACCACAATGAAATTCCCAACAATGAAACTTAAGACAGCCATCTTAAAAAAGTAAACATTTAATTGCAGCAAGGTTTTGAGAGAACAAGTTGTTGAAAAGAAATGTCCAATAAGCAAGAAAAATTGTGGCATCTTGGAAGGAGAAGAAAGTAACAGAGCAGCTGTGAAAAACAGTTTTAATACTGTCAGAAGTCCTGACCTCCTTCTGGGCCAGCCATAGTGGCCTACCCACCAGACACCATGAGGAGCTTGTATGCAGCTACACGACTGACAGCAGGGGTGTAGCATGTAGGGACCCACACATGGAGTGTACTTATGTGACCCCATGCAGAGCTTTTTCCATGGCATGTGCACTGGCAAAGCAGAGGGAGCAGCATACACACCATGCTAGAGTGCTCACCTCTTGAGCACAGGTGTGTAAATAGGGGAATTGGCACTTTGCAGGTATATATGCTTGTAAACCACATGTGCAGGGGTGAAGGACAAAGGGGATCTGGGAATGTAAACATGTGGAGGGCGGTGGTGAGGTTAGGACTTTGTGGGATTAGTGAGGATTAGAAGACTGTTTAGAAATTTTGTAGGTGTTTGTTAACATTTTTTAAATGCTTAGTATTGTGGTTGTATCTGTTGTATTGCTGATACTGATCCTGGATGCATAGTTCACTGATCACTGGTTAATTATGTGGAGTTGGTAAATCAACAAACTACTTGATTGCTCGTCTGACTTAAACCATGTTAATCAAGCAGTTTTTCCTTGTAGCACCACACAATTTTCACTTCCATATGTTCTTTCTAATCAGGATCCCTGTGCATTCTTCATTCCCTATGCACTGGAAAAGGGGATCTTAGAGTTGTCATCACCTCTCTTACGCTTTTGAAAAGTGTAAAAGTTTGTTCTTTGTCCCCAGTGCTGAACTCCTATTTCCCTACTTAGCCCTTGGAAATCTGGTCTTTTTCCAATCCCATTCACCTGCTGGGCTTTAACAGCTTTGTGCCACTCTTTGGCTCACACTGAATGGCTTCAAAATGTCAACAGTGGCATGTGGCATGGGTAACCAAGGTGATTCCTTAGTTATTCAGCACCTAGAGTCCCTCTTTGAGGTGTATACAGTGGAAAGTCTGAGCAATTCTTGCAGCCTGTCTAGAGTGTTTGTCCATTTGGTCCAGAAGCAATGCAGCCACTGAGGTTGGAAAGGTAATTAGCATCTTCTTGATGCCTCTATCTCTTCATAAAAGCACTGAGGAGGCTGCAGTGCACCACACAAGCCTTCCTGCCATGCCCATACCCCATGTGGAGGATGCACAGGGAGAGAAGATGTATGATCCATCTTTGTAGAGAAAAAAGGCTCATATCAGGGAGAGATTGTACATTCCATTGATGTCCTCCCACTCTCCCTTTTCTGCCCTTTATTGCCTTTCAAGTACCCCATGCCTTCTTCTTCTCCAGCAGTTTAGTAGTTGTCCCAGGACAAAGTGCAGTAAACTCAAACTCAGAGCTTAATAATTCCTTTCTCCTCACGAATAAGTTTCCTTTATAAGAGGCTCTGCAGACCTTGCTGTTTCTCAACACTGTATCAGCACAGAGACTCAGTGATCTTCAGGAGGCCACAAAATCGGAGTGTAGAAAAGCTTTGGTGAAGCGTGAAGGACAGTCTTTTTCCTTTACTATCAGTCCTTTCTTCTCCCAGAGCAAGGTAGGGCTTCCATCAGAAGAGCTGGTACAGATGATTTTGTTTGACAAGTTGGAGCAGCCCTTCACCATGGTCCCCCTGAAATAATCCTTACATTCAGTTGCAGTTGGAAAGCACTTCCATGATAAACTGGAGAGCAGCCCTTGCAAAGGTCACCAAGTCAGGCAGAGAGACTACCTGAATTGTGGACCTCAGTCACCTCTCCAATATATAGTATCAAGATACAGAATTTCAGTCAAGCACTATGATTATCTGTAACCACAATCGCTATCACTAATCATTAATAATCACAATCACTAATGATTGGTGACCCTACTTTCATTCCCTTGTGTCCTCATACATATGATGACCCTTTTGATACCCTGAAAATAGAGTAGGTGCTGTGAGTATTCTTTATTTTCTGTAATTTTGCAGTATCTTCATTTCAAACCTATGCCTCTTACCTTCTCCTTGTTTTATTAGTTAGTTTTCTCCCTTTGGATCCATGATTCCATGTCACCTTCCAGCTTGAAAAGGCTTTTGATCCTAAGTCTACCGTAAGACCAGTCTGCTTATTTAATTGTCTCTGTGCTTCATTCTACAGTGGGATTCATTTTCCTTCCCAACAACCAGGAAAGCTTTTCTCCTTTTCCACTTTATTTTTTTATTCCTTTTTTTTTTTTTTTTTAAGGATACTATTTGCATTAGGATGCAAGGCATTTTGGTGCATTTACTGTACGTTTGGAACCAGGGGTGCTTAAACATAGCTATCCACATTTCCTGCCTACTCCAGTTGCATCACACACACTGAAGATTATTATATCATACACCGCTTATTCTTTTGGATGCAATTTAGCAATGCATTTTGACAAGTTGACATCTCCTAAATGTTTTTTCTGGCTTGAGTCAGCAGACCCCTCACCACTCACCTCCCATTCATTTTGTTGTACCTCCTATTCTGTTTTCATTTTCCTGCCTCCCTGCTACAACCTAAACCTGTGTTTCCCTGTTCCCTTAATTCTCTTGCCCTTTAATTGCAGTCGAATAAACAATTAGTGAATTTCAAAACACACTTGAAACACTTAAAGTTTATCTTCACAATTCAACTGATAGCTTCCTCCCCTCTCTCACTCTCCATCCTTCATATCCTCCTTTATGAGGATGGTACCAATACTTCTGCAAGTCCCACTAAGAGTGCTGCTAAGGGGTGGCTGATGTGCACAGCTAGAGGTCGAGTTTAGAGATAAAGTGTGTCACTTAGAGCCACTGCAGCCAGTGGAGGTGAAAACCCTCCTCACCATAAGTGTGAACAAGTCCTTAGTTTCAGCCATGAGTAATTTATGGAGCTCATCTTTTCCCATTACAATATTTCTAATACTGATTTTCCAAAGAAACTGAGGGGATTATCTGGGATAAATGCTAAGTGACTAGGATAAATCACAGGGCAAGCATAACCCCAGGGAAGGTCAACTTGCACAAAAGAATTTGAGATGAATGAGCTCAAAGAGATTTGATAGCACATGGGAATGCACATGGCACATGGGAATGTTGAGAAAAGAAGGTTCACAGCTTTTTTTCTGATAGTCCTACACTAAAATCTTTACCTCATCCAGTATTTCTAATTTCATAGCAACCCAAAAAAGCTAAGGGATTTTAAAGCATTTAAAAAGAGCTTTTTTTTTTTTTACAATAGTAAAACTTTCTTAACCACAGTAGTACTAGGGAAGCTATAATTTAAAAACCTTTCCTTATGATTTTCACTGCTTCACTGGTGATGTTTTCTATACAGAAATGTTGCAATGAAAAATTTCTTATAGTGAAGTAACTAACCAGCATAAGATCCTACATAAATCCCGTTTGCACTGGATGATTTGTGGCCAGTTCTTTGGTCAATAACTGTATCTAAATTTATAGAGCTACTGTCCTGTGTGATCCACATTATTTGAGATGGAAGTCAGGTTTACATAGCACCGAAATCGTAACACATTCAAGCCCCAGGAAATTTTCCATGACCAAAATATGATTTTGTCTCTCTAAACAGAATGTAGTCGTATTCAAGACCATAGCACAAAAAAGGGACTATCTTTAAACTATTTAGCTTATGTACTGGGTACACTCAAGCTAATTTGCTCAGTCAAGAAGAAGGATAATCAGACCATGTAGAATTTCATGCTATCATGGCAATAGTGCTTCAGTACTCAAGATGGCAAATTTAAAGTTAGTTCACAGATCTGCACATTCCCATGATGTCTACTGGGTAGGCCTGGTCTAATTGGAGAGACAACCTTTTTATTTTGAGCATGGGTGATTATCTAAAATCTCAGATTTCACATGTTTGGTTTGCTCTGTTTGTGAATATTTCCATTAACATCACAGCACAACTGATGTGAGTAAAGATCATAATGTATGAATGTTTACAGAATAACCACCAGTCTAACAACTGAGGGTGAGTCTTAGAACCAAACACTGGTCCACCTAGGGCTGGCTAATTCCTTCTGGCTTCAAAGATATCACTTTGAATAGCTGAAATCTGTGATTCCTAAATTCCATCTTCCCATGTTTGCTGCTTGTCTTGGAGATGAAACTACAGAAAACAAGAAATGAAAGAAACTTAATTTTGTTAGAGCCAAACATGTATTTCCTTCTTCACTGTAACTCTTAAACACAGCACACCAGCAGCTGAAAAGCAACAATCTGAGAACAATCCATTTCACAGATGGTGCCTCTTACAAAGGTTCACTGGTCCAGAATTGGACTAGCTGAAGTCTCCCAAGTGCTTTTGAGTTGGAAGCTAGAATTATCAGGTTTGCATTTTGAGAAACTAGCATTTGATGGCAAAAAGTCATTGATTTAATCACATTAGCTCCTCTGGTGCTGTTTGCAGTCAATGCTGTGCTTGCCAAATTGTCCATAAAAACTTTTTGCAGTTTCTGCATAGGTACATATGATATTTTATACAAATACAATAGCAACAAACCGCTCACAACTCAGCATTGAAACCTTTTTATTAAATCTACTAAACAATTCAATATTTATTTCTGGTACCACTGTAGCACTGTGTGTTGTCTTCTTAAGATCCACTAATAATTGCTATTTGTGCAAAATTATTCCTTTTTAAAATACATGAATGTTTTAGTGTCACATCTGATACACTGTTAGATGTACATTCATATTTTGTCATGAACTGAGCTTTACCTGAGTGATATTGTGCAGCTGTTCAGAACAAGCTATCTTATCAACTGCACTTTCAAAATAATTTTCAAATGCATGTAACAGCTCTTCTTGCATTTCAAGATGGAAGAGGTCAGATGGTTTCAAATATAATTGCGAAACATTTCTGAAAGTCAGATTTCAGTTTATAAGCCAGTGCTGTAAAGGTAGGTCCTCCAATACCCTAACAAAAATCCGTAAATATAAATTCTGTCAGTATGTTCCAACATAAAAAGAAGCCATTTAATAACCACTATATCCCTATATAGCAGTTACATTCACAAGTATATGCATACTCATCTCCATATTCATTATTATTCAAAATTTAATTTTTATATTTAAAAATGTATGAACTAAAATATTTTCAGGACAGGTGTAAAAATATGCTATTAAAGTACGCTCATTTAGCAGGTCTCCCTTAGTCTCATAAGAAGGGGAAGTATATATTATACATAAGAGCTTAGCCTCTCAACCTGACAAAGTAATATATACACATATAGATTTCTGGGTGAGCTTTTTAAGTTAACATCAATGGTCCAGTGGGAACAAAAATTTAAAAAAAAAAGGGTATAAAATATCTGTTCATAAAACATGCAACACAAAGATTAGTGAAAAGCTATACAGAGGGGAAATAAAAAGCAGACTAATTATTTGGTACTATATGTCACACCAATGGATGGGGACTGTATTTTAAAAATCCAGGATTCTGAACACAGTTAGTGAAACTGGGCTTATAAACAATTAAACATTATCTCTCAGTTCAGAATACCTGTTAAAATATTAAAAAAAACCCTTAAATATACAAATAGACATATCTGTAAGAAGGATGATAACAAGTTATTGCCACTGTATGTTTTCTGGATAAATCTGCTTTGCATATTGTCCCTTCTATTTTTTTGCAAGAATTCCACAGAATTAAAAATTTTTGTCTGGCACCTAAATGCTAAATCTTACGAGGCAAATCAAGAGAAGTTTCATGCTGTATAAGGAACCAGCTGGCAAATTAGAGAATTTTACAGTGGTTTTATGTAATTTATTTATTTATTTCAAAAGTTTAAGATAAGGCTTGGTTTAATTGAAACAACTTTATTTAAACAAGCCATTAGCAAAAAACAGCAGGTACTTAAAAGTTCCCAAATCTTCTTTCTTTTTCTTGCAAAACTGCTGAGATAGATAGATAGAAATTATTGGATTACATTTATTATTATACTTCAGACATAAATTATATTGTTATTTACTATTCTCCATAGTTAGATCCAACAACTATATGCATCTTGAAATACATGCGATTTTCATTTCATTGCTTTAATTCTCTAGTGAATGCGGATTATTTCAAGATCTCTTAGGCTTTTATAAATATATGATTTTACATTCCCAAAGGTGAAATTTTGTAGACAGTCTCTTATGCATGTTTATGTCTGGGTTTCCGTAAGACATTATTTGCATTCATAGAAATGAATATCACTGCTTTGCAGGAGGGCAATGGATTCAGTCCATTAGCCCTCACAAGCTGGAAGAAAGAGACTGATGGAAGCTGCTTCAGTCCTGAGGCTGCAGTAGCCACAGCAGCAGCTGTCACACAATGTGCTCTTAGCATGGATGAAATAGGTCAAGCTGAAGGCTGACTAGTCCTTGGATAGGCTGCAAAGTGTAATGCCTCAGCACTTCATGACTCTCATGTGCCAAGAGCGCATTTCTGCTTGAATGTTGTGACATGAGTTGCTGTCACTTATGGCAGTGTTCTTGCCTCTTATTGCACCAGTTCGTAATGGCAACATCTCCTTAACTGCACGGTGGTCATTTGCAGATTATTGCTGCACAGCTCATCCAACTCAGGACAGACTGGCTGGACATAACTGTGCTGCAAGTGTGTGGTGGAGGACTGGGTGGTAAGACTAGAAAGGGAGAAAACCATTTTACCTCACTGTCACTCTCGTCTTTCATCACACTCCACTCCATTTAGCCAATTTCCTTCCCATCGCATGAGGAATGGAAATGCTCAAGCTTGCACATTTTTACTGCCTAGGAAGGGTGAGTGCAGCAAAACAGCGGAAACCAAGGCATGATCTGAGTTAAAGCACAGCCTGCAGCCTCCAGAACTCCATGAATGAAATCAAGACAAGGAAGCAGCACAGTAAAAAATATGGCAGTTAAAAGCCAGGTGGGATAAAGGACATAGTTGCCATTCTAGCAGAATGATTTCTTGGTCTTAAACCTCTGGGATCTTTTACAGAATCCAGTTTAAGTTTAGAAAGAAATCTAATTATAAGGCTGTTAACACTCCTAAGTAGAAGTTAAGCTCAGCTCTAAACCAAGACAGCCAAAGTGCCTTTGCTGCCAGGTCACTAATTGGTCATTTGGAGCACCTGGATTGCCAGAATTGACGCGGTGAAAATGAAAGGCAAGTCATGAGTCACTGATAATTAAGTAGGGAGAAACTAAAGGAAAACCTGGTTTACCACTGTTTTGGCAGCTTCAGTATGTTTGCCGTGGCCCAGCAGAAAGCAAAATGCCATGCTGAGTCAGTGATGCATTTTTGGTGTTAATTTCCACAGAAATTCAGTGCAAACAGGGGTCTGCTAACAGATGTGATGAGCTGACCCAAGGACACTTTGGCTCTCTATGTCAATGCAAGACAGCAATATTTCATTATATCGAAGAACTTTGATTTCACACCTGACTGAAAGCCAAAACATGAAGTCCCAAAACAGATGCCACTTTTGGATTTTGTTAGTCTGAGTAGTCAGCATGCATTAAAATTGCATGTGTCAGAAATGGCTGTGCTACATATGTTTAGCTTGTGCTCATCAAATGACTTTCCAGCCTAACACTGTGGTGTAAAATAACTGAGAAGAAATCATTAGAAAGTGTGAACCTGGTAATCTGAGAACATGCTGGCCTTATTAGCTATAAGAAAAAGACACTGCTCCCTGATCAATTTCTGCAAACTGTCAAATATCACCAGACATGACAGCCTTCGCTTGGCTTTGGGATCCTATCCACACTGTAAACTATTTGCCTGGGGTTCTGCAGATAATGGAGATGGAATAAACACTGCAGCAAATGAACCTGTCTCTCTCACAGGGTGACATCAAACTGGACCTCCACACAAAATACAAGTATTATTATGGAAATTGCATCTTGATACTTTGATATAAGAAACTCTCCCAGAATATTTGGAATGTTATCTAGAACTATTTGTCTTGGGTCAGGAAGAAACAAGCATGGCAATGGAGCAGTAAGCAGAATGGCAGCACTTTGTGGGAAATGTCCTTTTCTCCCCCTCACTAATCTATAGTCCCTGATAACTGATAGGGCACAGACAGAAATGTCTGCCCTGCACATAGGCAATGCCTGTACACCATCTCTGCATCTCAGTAAAGTCCCCAACCACACCTTATTCCTGTGGGGGAAAAGGTGCTGATTTTCAGGATCAGGATCCAAGTGACACTGCTCTACTTCACCATCTGTTCATTGATTACCAGCTTGCTTTCACTCAGTGAACCAGCCTCCATCAGTTCCTGTTATTGCAGGATTAGAGACATTCAGATATCAAATGTGAGCATTTCAATGGTGCACAAGACCAAGGGGTTCTGTCTCAAAGACTGCTCACAAGGGTCTGAAAGAAAAAAAGTTGCCCACTGGGTGCGATGTAGATGAGTCACACTTCTGAAAAGCTAAACATTATTCAGAAAGCATGGTATAAAGCCCATAACAGAAGTGATATAAAGCAAACTTTTTTTTTTCCTTTTTTTAATAAGGATAGAACATTTGTATTAAAAGTAAAAATTTTTCTGTATGATCCAGTTTTAAGGAGGGGTGATTCCTAACTGTGTATATTTTATGTATGCTCATGCACAAAAATAATCAATGAATATTCAGGTGAAAATTCAGTTAGAAAAAGATTAATCTTAAAAACAGTGCAAGTAGATGAAATATGGAAGCTCTTTGGTCCTCCAGTAAACAACAGCAGGGGAGCATTAGACATTGCTACAGCACTTGACAATGTCTCACACTGGGAAGAAAGCAAGGGAAATTACTGCCATATGAACTAAATTTATTTTCATTTTCTATTAAAGAATGAAAACTATTATTACAAGGAAGACATTTTCTCAACAATGTGTAATTATATTTTTTATTGGGGAGCTGTGGAAGCTGAAGAATTAAGAATGATTTTTCAAGCTTCTACAGACAAAAGAAGGAAAACTTTCTAATGCGTACCTTTGGGAAACTGTCTACCATTTTCGCTAAGCACATCCGTGACTTAAAGTAATTGAAATGTTACTGGTGAAACTCTATCCTTCAGTGGAAACAGGACTAAGGTTTTAAAAAGAACAAGGAGAATACATCCAGGAGGTACTTTTAAAGTAAATATTTTTATAAAATGTATCACATATATTTGCATACTGATTTTATATTTGTCATTGTAACTTCTATAATTCTTTTTTTTTTACCTTTTTTGTTTTATTGATTCCTACAATATCAGGTTTAAGAAGAAAAAAGTAAAAATATGTTATTAGAGAGCATATGTTCTTTTGATGAATGTTGAGTATTGCTACTCATCGTCCTAGATTTTTTTTTTTTCCCCTGTTCAGAGATAATAGTACATCAATTCTACAACATTCTGGCCACTATTAAGGTTATGAGTAACTTGTTTTCCAGCTTTTACACACAGCAGAATTAATCCTGTACTCTGACTTCTCACTGTAATTCCTAGAGCTTCACAGTGCTTCATATTTGGGTGATCCCTCCCTAAACAAAATAAGTCAAGGATCTGTGTCCACAAGATGCCTTAAGCATAAGCTTAAGCCAAGCTTAACTGTCTTATTTTTCAGGCAAAATGTAGTGTTCAGGAACTGAGTCATTAAACTGGGAAAGAAGCTCTCAAATATTTATTGTGAGTTTTTTCCTTTTTGCATAGGCCACTTAAATATTCTTTGGGCCAGAGGGAGAGAAGCAAAGCATCAAAACAACTATACCTGCCTGCGAGTATAGTTTGCACCCATAAACTAGATTCTTTTCTTCCCTCAAAACAAAGTGACTTCATCTGTACTGACTAGAAGGATCAACTCCTAGCACTGCTAATTCCCTGGTACCTCCTGAACAGAGCCTGAGCTTTACCAAGGAGAGATAATGCTCCTTGATAAAAGATATCACACCCCAACTCACACCAGCAAACTGGTGGCCAGCCAGTCTCCAAGCAACAGCCACCTTGGAAGCCAAAAAGCCCCCACCCCACCTTTTTCCTCTGCTACAGTTTTATTGCTGAGCATGACATTATATGTCAGGGATATCCCTTTGGCCAATTCAAGTCAGCTATCCCAGCTGTGCTGCTTCCCAACTTCTTGACAACCCTCAACCTGGCTTGATGGGTAGAGCGTGAGAAAAAGAAAGACTTGACCCTGTGCAAGCACTATCCAGCAACAGCCAAAATATTATTTTGTTATCAACACTGGTTTAGCCAAAAATCCTGAACACCACATAGGCTGCTATGAAGAAAATTAACTGCATCCCAACAAGTCTCAGTACAGCAATATATTAAGAAAAGCTAACTCTTGGGGGTTCTTGACAATAAAGCACTCATCAATCACTTGATCATTAAAAAGGTGGCACAGTTCTCCTTTGTTCCCTCAGCTCAATGCCCCATGCTGCTGGATTAAACAGATTTTGGGTTGTTGGGGTTTTTTTTCCTTTGGTCCACTGAATACCTATGTATTTTCTGTTAATAAATGGGGCATAAAAGTAAGTTATTAATAATACAGAGTTGCCATAAGTCAGCTTAAGTCCTGATTCAAATAAAGTAGTACATTTTGTACCAAGCCATTAATAAGAAAAAAATCATGGGAAAGCATTTAATTATTCCCAATGCATAACTGAGAAGTTTTTTACCTTCAGGAATTAATTTCTTTATAAGCAACAAAGTCACAAAGTGGTCAAAATATCTCCACTGGGGGGATGTGAAACTTCCCTCCTCAAGTTGTTCCACTTTCTATGACCTACTTCCATATTCATGGAGAGTGGGAAGCAAAGCAAAAGAGAATAAACAGGCAGACGTCTGCAAAACAAAATCAGAGGTTGTCCAGCACCTTTGAATTTGCATTTTTTCCTACCTTGTTGGTAGAAAAACCAATAAGGTTGGTGGTAAGTGGTAAGTGAAGAAAAGAATTCTCAAACCACCACAAACACCAATGGGTGCTCAAACCACACCTTATCCTTAGGTCTGCTTACATCTCAGAATATCCACAAAAGCAAATGGAAATATTTTGGTGATACGTGCAGATAATGCTTGCCTCCAAAATGCTTCCCAGCAACTAGAGTACAACACAGTAGCGTGATTTTAAACTAATCCTTTGTTATATGTGCCCTTGTTTTAAGGGAGTCAATTATCCTGAACTTATCTTTATGACGATATTCAGTTACAACATGAAAAGAGGATTTATCCCAGTGCTTCTGAGTTGGCTATTCATGCCATCAGCTGTAAAGAAATTGATGACCTACTATGGAGACATTTAGGTATAAAATGCACAAAAATATTTTCACCATTTTACTGAAAATAACAGAACACAATAAATAGGTTTTAGTTTTCATGAAGGTTTCCATGCTTGTCAATTTTAGTAAAAATTAAAAGCAAGCAGTTCAATGTTCTCATCTTTGTTTGAAATCTTCTTGTGTATTTTCAAGGCATTCAATGAAATCTCTGTAAGACCTCTGGTGGCCATAAGAAGTGCTTTCTTAATAAACCCCAGAAATACTAGCAGCTGTGCAACAGCAGACATGGGAGTCTTTAGCTAGTATCCTTGAATTAAGCTCACAAACCTTGTTCAAACTACTTTAAAGTAAGTCTACCAGTCACTGTTCCAAGAAAGGTAAATAAGGATTGGTTTAATAGCATCAGAAAGGAAATCATGCAGAAAATAGAACTGTGAATTATATTTACAAACCTCAGTAGATTCCATGAAGAATTATACTTAATGCAGGTAAATTTCATTATTGGCCCATTTGTCCAACTTCTCCAGAGAGAGCTACCTCAGCTTTACATAATGTTCATTCTTTGAATCCTAAAAAATTCTGGAGGGATGCATTTAAATGAATAAATGAATTAAAATTTATATAGAGCAATGTTCATAAATCTTATGGATCTAAGAATAATGAATAAGGGATAAATAATTCATGGGATTTCATTCTGTCACACACTGTCAAACTGTGACTATAACAGATTTCCTTATTTTCATGCAGACACAAATCACAAAATGGCAAGAGTGAAACAAACAAGCATTTTGGGCAAGGCATGGTGATCATTCTGTTGGTGGAAATAATTTTAAATACTGTAACAAATAGCAGATGTAGCCATTCAAATAATAACATTTCATTCATTCCTCATTATTTGATCTGTCTCATTTTTCATATTTTTTCACTTAGAGTAATAAATTTTATGGCCAGAGGGATGTTGTTAATGTGGGCTTATCTACTAAATAGCATAATAAGGAACTTCATCCACTTTTTCTAGTGGACCATCAATGACATCTGCCTTTTCATTATAGCATTCCCTCCAAGAATATGTGTATATGGGAAGTTGGATATTCATTCTGCTCCTTTCCCAAGCTGTTAAATAACAGCCAACTTTCAAACTGAAGCTGTATAGCTACATTAATGTGACCTTGTACCAAAACTAAGAATGGACCTTACTAGTGCAAGTTAGTCCACTTTGCATCCAGCTCAGCTTTGTACCTACATGGCATACTGTTTTGTGGCACTCTACTGAATCAACCACCTGTCTTACAGGCTCTGCGTGGCAGGTGGAAAGAGCAAGTTTACATCTATGCAGGTAAACTTTAACTAGATTCCAGTCTTTGTTGGAGCCTACAATCAAATGGAAGTTGTTAACTCTTCTCATAATTAAAAACATACCTTTTATCTCTAGCCTGAGTGTGTATGCTTTCAGCTCTGAGCCAGTGATCTTCTTTATGCTTTTTTCAGTAAGTTTACTTTCAAAAATCTATTTTATTTATTTATATGTGGTTCCCTTTGATTTTCCCTTCAGTGGACTAAAAAGATCAAGTATCTTTAGAATATTATATCAGTTATCAGCTGGCTGTCTGAATCCCCACTTTCCTCAGACAATTATTCCAGTTTCCATCACTCACTACATTTTTAAAAAAACACAGCTTTAGGCATTTTCTGTGTGCCTTTCACTTGGGAAAAGCTTACTCATTTGCACCCTTGACTCACAGTAAAGCTACTCCCTAAGGTTGTCCCTTGCCATTCTTCCTACAAAAACTGATCTTAGATCACATCCCTATTTCCTTCTCTCTCTCATCTGTCTGCCTGAGTCTGCCAGCTGTCCCTTACTCTCAATAGAGTAAATTAGCCTTTAATCAGGTCTGTGCTGCCACAGCTAGATTGTTTTGGGTACCTTTGTCGTCTTATTAAAGTAATAGGGGCATATAAGTATTACACTGCATTAAAGCAGTATATACGTAACCAGCAACTACAAGGTGTATATAATAGTGGTTTGAATGGAAATACCACCTTGCTTTCCTTCTACCTACTCCATCTAGTCTAACTAAAGTGATTTCAGCAGTCATGACATGTAAAAGAGAACTATCAAGTTCAATAAATACCAACTATGCCTAATTTATTTACATATGTATTTTTATTCTTCTTGTAGAAGTTTTTATCATGATACATATGAAGCAATAACAGAATTTTTTTCTTTGTACATATCGTAGTAGCTTGATCTGTGTATATTCATGCTACTTTGAGATTAAGAATAACTTGTCTGTATCGGTCTGTGAGTGCCTGAGCTTGTAACTATGTATTTATATTCAAAGCTGAAACACCTTAAAAGAATATTATTTTTTTTAATTTATAATCACAGTTTATTCCAGATACACAGAGGATAGCAGACTAAGCACTGAATAAATAGCCTTACAGGATAGATTATAGAAAAATATCTGTGAAGAGCGAGTTTTTAAATTTTGAGTCAGTCCTACAAATTATTTGGCAAAAAGCAAACTTAAGCATTCATCCTCTTTGCTAATAGATGTTAACTATTTACTACTATTTTTATTCTAAGGCATCCACTTAGCCAGTAGCTAAATATTTCCCAAGATTTGTAGTTTATTTTTTGTAAGATATTTGATAAAGCATAAATGCTTTATGTACTCTTAGTCTAAGAAAGGATTTCATCAGCCAAGTAACATACTGAAGTACCAGTAGAAGGGCTGAATTGCGCATAGACACAATTAGAAAAGCAAAGTCTCAGCTCAAATTGAAATCAGCCAGAGATGTCAAAAACTACAAGAAAGGGTTCATCAGGTATGTAAACAACAAGTAGAAATAGAAGGAAAATATTGGCCCACTGTTAAGCATGAGAGGGGAGTTAGTCACCGATAATGCTGAAAAGGCTATGATTCTCAACACTTTCTTCACCTCTGTCTTTACCAGCACTGTTGGGCTCCAGGCCTTGGGAATGAAAATCCAGATGCAAACACAGACCCACTGTCAGTGAAGGAAAAGTTCGTATGTGAACTATTACAGGAGCTTGATCCCTACAAATCAGTGGGCCCTGACAATATCTACCCAAGGGTGTTGAGAGAGCTAACCTTTGACATCGAGAGAGAGCTAACCTTTGAGATCGAGGGACATCTCACAAAACTGGAAGAAGGTTAATGTCACCCTCATCTACAAGAAGGGCTTAAAGGAGAATCCAGGAAATTATTGGCCCATCAGTCTTCACTACTTGAGTAGTACTTAAGAATGTTGTATAACAAATCCTCCTGGGGGCTATCACAAGTTAAATGAAGAACATGATTGGGAAAAGCCAGCATGGGTTCACTAAGAGCAAATTGTGCTTGACAAACCTGATCGTCTTCTGTGACAAAGTAACCTGCACAGGTGATGTGGGACAAGCAGTGGACATTGTCTACCTGGATTTCTCCAAGGTTTTCAATGTGTTTTCCCACAGCCTCCTCCTAGAGAAGCTGATGTGTTACAGTCTAAACAAGTGGTCTGTGTGCTCGCTGGGGAACTGGCTGGCCGGCTGCACCCAGGGGGTGGTAGTAAATATGATCCAAGGACTAGGATGCCTGTCATATGAGGTAAGGCTGAGAGAACTGGGTTTGCTCAGCCCTGAGAAAAGGCGGCTCAGGGGAGAACTTATTGCTATGTTCCAGTATTTAAAGGGTGGCTACAAAGAAGGTGGGGATATAAGAACCTGAATACAACAGTCTAACATAGTTAACACTACACATATCTAAATTCTTTCATACATACATTATTTATTGTGTGATGTAATATTGCTGCCCTCCGAAGACGGGTATCAAAAGTAACATTTTGGAACTCTTCCAATGAGAAAAAAAACCCCAAGATTTAAATAAGCATATCACTCTTGGAGGGAGCGGGTGTTTTAAGCTTTTGTTTTAGCTTTGCTGTTTCAGGAGTAATTGAAGAAGCTTATTGATTTAAGTGTATCTTGTATACTTTTCAAGACAGATTTGCAAGATTGTAGATAATGTAGGATGAACACTTTCTATATACTACTAGAAATAAAAATAAAGCTATTCATTGAATTAAAGTTTCACATTTTTAAGATCAGATGAAATTGTTATAAACATTGAATATGACTTCATGAACCACACTGACCACTGCATTTTGCAAAATGTTTTTGCACTGAGCTTGTAAAAATGGTTGATGCGGAGTTTTAAGAAACCCATTCAAGACATGTATCAGAGAGGTGTTTGGTATATTTATTACAATGAATATAACAATGATTATTTAGGATTTCCCAAATTATTGGTTTTCTTGATTTTTATGACATTCTATTAATATCATTATGCTAACTTGTAATTATATCGTTATTAGACTAGACTAGACTAGACTAGACTAGACGAGACTAGACTAGAATAGAATAGTTTCATTTGAAAGGTGTCTACAGTGATCATCTAGCCCAACAGCCTGACCACTTCAGGGCTGACCAAAAGTTAAAGTATATTATTAAGGGCATCACCCAAATATCTCTTAAACACTGACAAGCTTGGGGCATAGACCACATCTCTAGGAAGCCTGTTCCCGTGTTTTACCACTCTCTCGGTAAAGAAATGTTTTCTAATAACTAGTCTAAACAAAACTTCAAGGTGCTGACTCTAAAAGGCTGTCAAAACTATTAAGATAAAGTAATAAATCTCTGCACAAATCATCTACTTCGGACAGAAACGTAACCAAATGTCTTGTGTAAATACACACTTTTTTCCCCCCATTATTTTTCCTAAATGTCAGAGCAAGCCAGTGAAAGTCATTAAGACTATCAAGGCTATGAAATACTAGTAAGTAATATAACAACTATTGTGCTTAAGTTACAGAAAATGGTAAGTTTATCAGACTACTTTTTATCAGGGCTTCCAGAATCTGATTCTTATAGTAAGTATCTAAACTACACAGCTACAACACTTAAACAGCAATTCTAATTTAGACATTGTAGATAATATTCTTCATTGTTGTCTAGACAACCCTCGTTCACAAGAGGGTTCAAGCACTGAAATTCTTTGTTCCAAGAGCTGCTTGACCTTAGAAGCTCCAGTGATGTTAAATTATGCTTTTCTACCAGGCAAACTGAAATCAATGCATCATTGAATGCAGAGTCGTTGAATCTTCATAGAGATTTTACCTATGAAGGCAGTGTGGCTCTTGTGGAGTCTTTGCTTTCATTATTTGGCTCTGTCTGACCATAACATTCTGTTTCTCAAAACAGGAATAAAGTTCTTTTCAGGAAAGCAGAAATTCACAGAAATAGTGTAATCCATTTTTTACTTTTTTTTTTTTTTGTGTCTGTGTGTGTGAATAAAATTAGGGGAAAGGTTACAGAATTTGGTCTTTCTCATAGCTTTTCACAGTCTCATTGCTCTCTTCTCTCATTAATAAAGATTTATTGTCAGGGACAAGGGACTTGTGAGGCAAGAACAAGACAAGAAGGCTCATGTGGCTTCATCTTAATCAGATCTGAACTCATTCTGTCTGCAAACATCGAAAAAATGATCTGTCCCATACCTTCAGATTACTGATTATAACATCAAAATGCTGTTTACAACTTCAACTTACTAAGTATTAAATTCATGTAACTCTAGACATCTAAAAATTCCATATCTGGTCTAAGGTTATCATTTAAGAGTCCTCTCTAGTCAATGAAAGTAAAGAGGTCCTGTCAGGGTGATGCGTCCCATCTAACTTTAGGCAAGTTCTCCATGTCATGGTATTATTCCGTCTTCAATGACTACAACAGGAGGGCTAGACAGACAGCAGAGGCTAGATGCATAATCTTTTAGATGGCTACTGTTAAGTGCAATGAGTCGCATACTAAATCACATAAATATAATAGGTCTGAAAGCATGAGGATGATGAGAGTTAAAGATCTAATTCCTTTAACCTAAGACTGAATCAATAAACTGCTATGTAGGGGACTAAAATTGGCAAGGCTGCAGTAGCTCTGCATCCTCAAATCCAACCAGCAGCGAGGCTGAGAGTGTGTTCCCAGCAGGCATGCACACATGGACACACACACGCACCCCTATACACCCCATGCATTAACACACATCACTGGCAACACAGATCCATGACAGGGACACACTCAGTGCTGACACACACACGAACAGCACCCATGGCCTCATCCAGTCACGGTGTGCACGCATGCACTTGCACACCTGCTCGTTCTCCCGATGCTGCCCCATCATGGACAGACGAGCCTCCAAGCCCTGGTCCCACTCCACCTAGAGCCCCAGACACACACATGTGCACACATGCATGTGCAAGAGAGCCCCACAGGTAGGAAAAGAGTTTAATAAGAGGACAGGTCAGACTGTCCTGCACATAGTCAGGAGTACTGACCAGCCTGCAAGCAGCCAGCCCTTTTTATCTCCTTATCCTGCTGTTTTCCCAAATTTGGTCCTCCCCAAAGCATCAAGATCCACCCCTTTCCCTGCCTCTGCTTCCTCCCCTAAACACCCTGTAAGAAGTTCTGTGCAATCCCAAAATGGTCTTCTCTTGCATCCTATACTGTGTCCCATACCCCTGGGAAGTGACGCCCCTCAGGGGTGCTCCAGATCTTCGCTCCTGTTGATTCATCTTGACAGTTTCACCCCTGTATCATGGAGCTGAGGATCTTCTGGGATAGCCCTGGGAACAGCCTGGACAGCAAGCCCACTTCTCTGAGGCCCTAATTTGGGTTTCTGCCTAATCTCAGGCCTCTCTGCCTACTCCCCTGGGCGGGTGGGGACATGCCTCTGAAGAACTCCTGTGATGGGCCTAATATCAGCCAGGGCAGGGTATTGAGTGTCCCACCTATCATGTCTCTCTGCATCCTTTCTGGAGGTGAGCAGAGGAGTTTTCATCACATAACCTAACACTCCATCCCTCCCTTACAGGGTTGGAAAAGTATTTTGAATATAAGTTGGATAGCATAGAACATAAATACAGGATCATTTACAGAATATTCAAGAAATAAATTCACAGGAAAAAACATTATATTAATTTGTAAATTGAAAGCTTTATTAAAGAATTTGGTATTAAAAAACATATTGTTTTTTTGAATGTAAAGTGGTTTAAACACCCTGAAATTATTTCTAGAAGATCCTTTGAAATATAATGGCAAAAACACCAAAGAAATACTTCTAATTAAATACCTTGATGGCTGTCTATTACTGGTAATCTGAAAATGGTTTTTTTTAAAAACAATTATTTTTATTCTTTTTTAATCAATTAGTTAATGTGTGAGAGCATACAGGCTATCTGGAATCACCTGAATATATCTTCAGAGATAGCCAAAACCCAGCATCACTAGGCTCCTCAAAGAGAATTCATTGAACTAAAGAAACCTGCAATTTCCATTACTGAACTCCTGATTGTGATCTCACATGGCTTACAAAGATACTACAGTCTGGATATCAGTGCAACTGTGCTTAATTAAGATAAATACATTAAAAACAAGAGTAAAGCTTCTTGCTCTCAAGAAATAAAAAGGTATCAGGGAGTGGATTTTTTTTCTTTTTTAGTGTGAAAGGTGCTTAACAAGAAGGTGATGGGAGCTGTTTTGGTACTGTTTAGATCAAGTCTGATGCAAAAAAACCACTCAGTGTTCAGATCTGAATACCGATTTTTCTCTGTGAAGTCTGCTGTACCAGGCCCTGTACACCCAGCAGGGTTTATTGAAAACATCAACAACGACAATGTAGAGATTCGTAACAGATAAAAATGGTGGCGAGTGTCCCACAATACATTTCTAAAAGTAAGGCATGAAAATAATGTCATAGAGGAAAAGTGGAATAAAGTTTCCATTGCACAACTCTGTCATACACATTGTTTAAAAAAAGAATTACTACAAAGTGCTGTATAATTAGTCTGTATATGCCTCGCACATTTTCTGGGCATTAATTTAAAGATATGCTATGATTTTCTCAACTCTGGAGTCATCAAAGTAAAGACAAACCTATACAAAGTTGTTTGCACACTTGAATTAGCTCTACTGAGCCACTCAAAACTCTTTTGTTCTGCAATTTTGAGGCAGACCAGGGACAATATATTCAAGTTTAAGGATCACCTTTATTTCTACTATGTGTTCATGGACTGAGATTTCATTAACACTTGCTTTACCGAAGTAAAGAATGTATTTCCTTTTTTCTGGGCAAGTAGGTTGATTTGAATGATACTGCATTTAAATTAAAAAAACATTACAAACATAGATACGAGACTACCTTCAAGTGCATTCTCCTCGTGTAAATCTCCCACAGTGCATATACACTTCAGTTGATATACCAACTGGCCAATACTGCTGAGAGGCAAACAAAATTACTTTGAATTATAGATACAGCCCAAATTCCTCTCCTGGAAGTCTCTTGTGGAGAGCAAGAGTGGCATCTGAAGCAACAGATTACCAACTCAGATAAAGATTGAGAAGCCAATGTTGATGACAGAAAATATCTGTGAATTAAAAAACCATCACAGTATCAGTATCTCCTACGAAACTAATCTGCAAGGAACAGTTCTAGCAGATTAAAAAAAAAAAGAAAAAAAAAACCACCAAAAAAACCCACCTCTTTTGAGTACTAGAATTCTAAAATATTTTTCTTATTTTTAATTTATTACTATGGGGATAGAACAGCCTACTTGAAGTGCCTATTTTTTTTATTATTATTTACTTTGGGAACAATGTCATAAAACATCTCCATTGATTTGTTGTCATCTGTGCTAGGTATGGAAAGACACACTTTATCATCAAAGCATAGTTTCTTAATACATTGTATTGAAAACATTAAATCCTGCATGCAGAATAAACAGATTAAAACAAAAAACCAAACAAAACCAAAGTATAGGAAAGTGCTTCTATATTATATAAAGATTCCTCCTTTCCCCTTTTAAGAATGCAGAAATTCCATATTTCTACAAATCTTCTGTATTAAAAGCAAATTTCTTTAGTAAATGAATTGAAAACACAGAGAAAAATACTTATAGTGTTTTAATCCTTATACAGAAGGGCTTTTGAGATAAATTTATTTCATGATTTATGGAGGCTGTACATCTAGAAATTATTCCTTCCATTTCAGTTAGAAATTGACTTTGGAAAGGTGAGGCAGAATTTAAAAATATTTTGAATATAGTATTTAATTACATTCTGTACTAACTTTTGCCTCCAAAAAGTTAAAGGGATAACTTCAGAGGAGGAGACAAGAAATACATCCAATTCTGTGGAAATGCTGTACAATGGGTTACTAATCTTTGATAACCATGTATTCAAATGGACAGCCTTGAATGGTAAGATACCTGTCCCTTTGCCAAAGCAAGCCAGGTCTTCAAAGTTTTATTCTAGGGGAGGGTAACTAGGCAACAGATCACCAGATGGGAAACTTTGATCACTGGAGGAGATTGCTAAGGACGTTGCCAGGCAAAGAGGAAGTCAGTGAAAGGGATTTACTGAGATAAAGGAAGCTGGAGCAGAAAAAAAACCCAAAATAGTAGAACATGCTTTCATGGTAGTAAAGTCCTTTCTAAAGCAAAAAGAGCAATGTGAACAATGGACTTTCAGGTGGGTTGTTCAAATTAACACTGATGAAAAGAAAAATATTTTCCCAGTTGACCAGAAAAATGATGCTTCAGGGGTTTTCTTCAGCAAAAAATAAGCCAAAATAAACCTCCTAAAGTTCAGCTTTATTTTGAATCTCCCAAGACTCTCATACATCTTCATGTTAAACACAAAACCTAGGTGTGTGATTTCTTAACACCTTTTTTACACTTTTACACTTCAGGCTGATTTTGAAATGAGTAGTTCACATATCTATCTGACTGTTTTTCATAGGTGAAACTGTTTCTGCATTCATACTGGTGAATAGTTTCTATCTCTTTCAACTGCATATTTTCAGTAAATTTGCTGTTTGTTTAACTAATATCACCCAGCTTTAACCACATACTCCTATTAACACTTTCATTTTTATTCTATGTTCATTCTTTACTTTTTGTTAATTTAGCATGTTTAAATCTATTTCCTTCTCCTGAAATTTCTATAATAGCCCAGGTTTTTTCGTTGTCAAAGAAGTAGCTTATATTACATCTTTCTAAGTTAACAGTAACAAATTAGCATAATTCACACTTTGTAAAAAACAAACAAAAAACCGAAAAAACCCTGATGTTTTATTTAAGGTGAGTAACTTCCCAACAAAGGTCAAAACTAATGTTTTCAGTTTAATACAACTGTTACTGGACAACAAATACCATCAACAACATACCTAAAATTTGCAGGCCATTACTCCCATGCATCAAAAAAACCAGACTCTAAATCAGTCACTCTTTTGGCAGACTTGAAATCATTGTAATATAGAAACACACAGCCCAGCTGCAACAACTGGAGAGAAGCTTTTAAAGCTGCTAGGAAGGCTGGCAGCATCACAGAGACTCAGCATCTCCCGAGCAGTAGGGAGTCAGGCAGAAGAAGCTGCAGATCGGGAATTTAAGCCAGGGCAGAGGAACCGTTACCTTTTTCTCCCATTCACATCTCAGTTTCATTTGGATCTGTGAGCCCAGTTCACAGCTGTGCTTGCCTAGAGAGACGAAACAATTTGCACTGGAGGGCCTCTTACTACAGTGCTGCAATCAAAATGAAAAGGCAATTAAGCAGTTTCTCTTTTTCTCTTTATCTGCTTCTATTAAATCCTCTCCACCAGATTTGACTTAGACAGCAGACTCATAAAAATGAATATTTTGCCTCTGGAATAGGAATCTTTGCACCAACTGGTGGAGATTATCAACACAATTTCATGCAGACAGTAAAATCATCTACCCTCAAGGGCTGGACATCTACCCTCATTACCAAATTATACATTCTGAACAAGTTATTTTGTTTGAAAATTTCCTTAAGAAAAAAAATCTGTATTAAAAAAAACATTTAAAAGGGAAAACTCGACTTTTGAGAAAATACAGTCTTCTACAGCCTTAAAGCAAGCAGAAAGAATCTGAGTAAAGGTAAAATTATTAACAGAAGTTTTTCACTTACACAAAAAAAAAATACATTTTGCATTAACAATATAAAATTATATCTTTCCACTGAAACCAATTTTACTTGTTAACATAAATAATTATGTAGGACAAAATTTCTCTGTGCCAAGAACTGCTGTAAGCATTTTACACTATATAATGATTATACTTGTTGTCTGAGAAATACAAATTCAGAAATCATCCTGACATTTTTTAAGTCTATAACAATGAATTTCAGCTATTTTAATACTTTTATTCTGATTTTTCTCCTGAACTTACTGTAGAACTGTAGCATTCTCAGATGAGATGTTCGAAAGTTTTGCAGAATTTTTTTCCTCAGAAGCAGGTGTTAGACAGAGTCACTAGTGTCAATCTCAGAATAAGACTGCAACTTTTAAAAAGTGCAGTCTTACGGGCTGTCCTGGTTTTGACAAACTCAAGCATTTCCAAAATCAAAATTAATATCGTTATTTTAAACAATTGGAAAACAAACTTAAAGACTACAGTAATCCTCAATATGGTCTTAAAACATGTGAGCTTCAGAGCACCACATTCATCACAAACTAGTGACAAAGACCCATGAAAACTCCTTGCAGTGACCCTGGAATAACCAAATGTTGCATAGTCTTCTTTCTACATCTAATCTGACTTTCATTTTCATTTTGAAAAGTGATGCAGGAACAGCTCAGCATATTTTCACATCATTCACCTAGTCTTGCTGAACATTATTCCACTTTGTGTTACCATAATCTGATCTCAGAACCAGATGGTGATCTCAGTCAGCTTTTTTATGACTATCACTGATTTACAAAAATAGAAATGAGGAATACAAAGATGAGATCTTTCCCTTTGACTGTTTCTTATTTCCTACATCATATTCCTCAAGCCTTTCATTTGCAAAGAGTCATGTATCTCCTAGTTCTCTATTACATCTCTGCTTTTTCTCATTTATTTTGTAGTTATTTCTCTTATCTCTGCAGCTTCTCAAGGCTGTAGTATCTCATTAAAACAAAATTGAAACTGTTAACCTTCCTATTCTCAGTAGTTTCTCAAGACCTTTGAAGGACACAAGAATGCAATCATATACCCGTCAACTTTTAGAAACCAATATTAACTTTTAGCAACATTGAATATTTAAAACAGAACTAGGCGATGCAGTTCCTGTTCTGTCTCCATCATGCTCTAAACAGTCCAAGAACACAGAGTGTGTTCTAGACTTGGGTTCAGAGCTAGAAGGGAAACCTTGAAGTGAACACAAGTAAGAAAACAAGATTGGGTTTACTTTTCCATTCAGCACAATTCCAAATAAATCAAATTTAATTTGAGAATTGTATTTGCAGGTTACTCATGAAATAGACTGTGGTTTACATACCTTGGAGAGGATGATGCTAAGTTACACCTTTTGGCGGACTGACAGCAAAAATGAGTCTCTGGAAGAGACTAAGTCTCTCCTTCTCCACCATATTGTATAAATACAATTTACAGGGTGGATATACTCCTCTGTGCTAGTTTGCTGATCAAATTATAGAGATGCTGGTCACCCAGTCAGAAATCAGGCTGTTTCTCAGTATAATCTTTTGAGACTTTTTATTCCAGGACTACACATGAGGTAGTTTTTGCCAGTACTTTTTGCTGAATTCTGTGAAGCTGTGAAAAGTCTGCTCTGAGGTTTGGTTCTCATGTCTCTAGGCAGAATTCATTACAGTGCAAAAAACATTAAACAATCACTATGGGAGACAAAAAGCATCAGGCAGAGAGCAAATAGGACAAAGAAGAGATGGAGAAATTATCTCCCCAACAAAATGCTGAAACAAATATTAGAAAAGAAGATCTATGAAGATTCAAAGGTTAACAACAAAGTCAAGAATAATAGCCAGTGCAAACGTCTGAAGTATAAAAATGGAAAGTAAATTTGAATGACTTTAAATAAAATTACATGATCAGTTAACAAAGGGAACTAAATGAGCTGAGTATAACTTGAGTTTGGTAGAGCTTTTTATACAATGTGTCACAAAATTAGACTTAGAGATTTTAAAAAAATTATGTAGGAGGAGCATATTGTAATATGAGTAGAGGTTCAAAGATGGTTAATGTAAGGTAACTTTAAATGGCAGAACATCATTTTAGGTGAGCTCTCCTGTACCTCCGAAATTTGGATTAGGTCCATTCTGATTTAACATTTCTATTTATATTCTGAAAGAAAAGGTTAGGTGGCATATTAATTCTAAGAGATGATAATTAACTAGGAGAAGTTACAAGTACGGTGGAGGGGAAAATACATGAAGGAATATAATGCATTTAAGAGTAATAGTGAAATACAAAGAAAAATATAATTCCTCTAGGGACAAACACTCCCTAGGAATAATTTAGATAATACAACTAAACTAAAATTTCCTTTCCTAGGGCAATCAAAAAAAGGTTTGTGAGGCTAATGCTGTAACAAATATGTGTTCAGGCTGCTTGGTTAACTCTTTCTCACTGAGAACCCAGTTCAGACTTCAGCTGCCTAAGGGAACTTTAGCTTCTCATATCCCTGCTCCAGCAATTTCTTTCCTAAAACTAAGCTAATTAGTGACAGATAACCTTCCCCAAGCAAAGTTTGTTACACCTTTCCAGCTACTTTTATATGCAACACTCTTCCAGTCACTGAAACACAAGCCCTCAGTGAACTGACAAGCCATATATAATTGACCTCTGGCATGGTTTGCACTGTTGCTTTGCCCTGTGATTTCCCTTGAAATGCGAGAACTACTGCTGGAATAAGAGTATTTATTTGGATAATGTAAAATTAGGGGTCTGGCTGCCTTCACCTATCAATTGACTTAGTCCTTAACTGAACTGTTCTCCAGTGATTAGCTTGCTGTGAGGAAAACCACTATCTTCTGCCTGGAAGGACTGTGTTCAAATAACTCAGGCTTTTTAATGCATTCAATCATATATTTCATACAAAACATATAGCCTCTCACTCACATGTTACACAACCACACAAAAATGATTAATGCCTTTGGTTCATTATTGATTCTTGTCTGGAATGTGATCCTTCATCCAGTCTCTGACTGTCGCCATGAAACTAATCTTCAGTGCAAGTCACTTAAACTCACACCCACTGAATTATATCCTTCTGACAGATATTGCTATCCAGTAGGCCAGAGCTAACTCAAGTAAATCTGGTGTGTAAACCCCTCTACTCTCACATTTTTCAGGTCCCAAATGGAAGTAGTGTGTCTTCTATCACATATTTCTGAATCACTATCCTGATACTTGTAAACAAATTTCTACCTTGGAAAGTGTCCTACCTAGCTGGGAGATGTCTGGAAATAGGCTCTTGTTGTGGTTTAAAATCCTCCATGCCTTCCTGAACTTCGACTCTGGCTAATACAGTCCACATTTTGCCTAAAAGCAGACTTTTAAAATATCCAATCAATACATTGATTGCCTAGATCTGGGCTGTACTCCATTAAAATTTGACAAATATTTCAAAGTAGGCGGCTGCAATCAACAAAGTGCATTGAAATTTATATCCAATTTACATATCATAACTTACACAGAAAAATAAAATCTGTATTCTTCAGAAAGGGGATACCTCAGCTTCATTTTGGCAGCTTTAACAAGTGGTACATGATGCATTTCAGCATATTTAAGGAAAGGATCTTTTTATATCCATACATTAGTGTTGAAGTCTCCTTCTCTGCTGGAGCATACCAATACTTAGCTTACGTTAGCAAGTGTGATGTGTTTCTTTGTGTTATTTGAAAAAAACCTAAATACTTTCTTTTAACGCATCTGTAGATAATCTGATTTTTGTACATACTGTCTTCCTGCCTCAGGAATAGGGCCTCCACAATTAACAATTTCAGTTTCTTAGTCCTTATTTTTAGATACTTAGCTCTTATACTCATTGGGCATATTTGTAGACAGCGCTTTAAGCTCATTTAATCAGTTAGATTGAGCACAAATGCAGTTATTTAGGTCTTCTTATTGCCAAATCTTTTTTTCCCTGCAGTGCATGTCACTGCAGTACATGTGAGAGCAATG